>NW_027272324.1:117500-537500 GCF_040938485.1 Diadema antillarum | reverse complement strand
CAGGAAACGTGCCGTATACTATACTATACTATACTATATTATATCCCTCATGTAAAGCTTCTTGCCATAGGATTGTACAGAGCATGAACATGGTGTAGTTTTACTAGCTATCTACGAGCAGTTGGATGCGGTGCAATTGGTTACTAGCCAGCGGGATATAGTACTTTTGGGAATCCACGATCTGCACCCAATCGTGATCGTGTGATCGATATCTACATTTCCCACTTAAGAATGTACGCAGTGCGCGTAGTAGCGATACTTTTGAGCGACAGTCCTGTGCGTGGCTTGTAGCTAGCGCTAGCAGCGCTTTGGAATTGCGCGACGGCATTATAGAAATCTGTGGTGCGATGGCGTGTGTGTGTGTGTATTCGTTAGTGTGATCAATGCAGTTCAGCTCATTATTGACAAAGTGACTGCGCTTGAAGTAACGGAGGAATGATTGCAGCAGAAGGACACCATATCAGATCAGGTACGAATTAGGAATAAACTAAAAGCGAGTTTGAAGATGATGTGGGTAACCAAGCCGCTTTAGACCTACTTCTAACGTAGTCCTGGACCTCCTCGATCTTTCGGAGTTTTGCACGCTGTAGTGTAGCTCGTGTGTAGGAACCAACGGTGTCGTTCGCTACGCGCTGCACGCACTGCTGCTGCACTGCTACGGCCTAACGTTAGATTTAACGTCAGGAAACCTGCACATTTTTCCAAAAGGGAACCATCATCACTCTAGTAAAATGCTCGAGAGGGATATAAAACAAATATCGACTGCTTTCTTTCGGGCCATGGCAAAACTATTTGACCTCGGTGATTTCTCAACAGTGCCATGTCCCTCGACTTCGTCTCGGGACATAGCACTGTTGAGAAATCACCTCGGTGCAAATAGTTTTACCATCTCCCTCTGCAGCAGTCGATGTTTGTATACTATACTATACTATACTATACTCATGTTGCTCATTTCCGAGTATAATTATGCAAGACATGACCTTGCATAAAACAACACTTCAGTAATATTTTTCGTCTTCTTTCCATTCGTTAGGTACGTATATGTTCCATTCCCTGAATTTCTTTTATTTTGACATTTTACATGAACTTAGAGATATTTTAAATTGTCAGTTGTCTTTCCAGTCCCCTTTATGCTTTTGTCGCTGCTTGTTAGCATGAGACATCTGGCACCACTGCAATAAATAAGTACGATTCATGTGAGTTGCATGGGAGGGGTGTTTGCATGGGTGCACGTTTTGCGTTTAATTATCATTGTGTGCGGGGAAGTCTAATCTCCCCCCAAAAGAGGTATTTCTACTTCATGCCAAATTCAATACTTGGAAAATAATTTAATGCATTATTTCCTCTTCCAAAGGGCTGCATACCTCAATCTCAAGGTACTATGAGGCAATGATAGGACAAAGAAGTTGCGAAATGGGATCTTTTGGCTGCAACATATCAAATATCGACAGAATGGGTGGAAAAATTGTCGTTTCGATTGGGTCATGGTAACTGTGCTCTTTGTTGAAAATGAATATTTATCTGTATGATAGACAGAGGTGGAGGGAAAGAGCAGGGAAACATATTCAACAAAATACACAAGATCAACAGCGGAAGACGGTTTAGGAAGTAACAGTTAGATTGACGTTTTATAAGTTTCCGCCAATGTGACAATGGGATGTCAGTTGAGGGATCCGTTTAATTAACGAATAAAGCTTCTAGCCCTGGGTCTAGTCAGATCTTCCAAAAATAAACATCGGCCATCCTTTGTGGAATGAAGCCAAGGTAAATATTAAATGGAATGATGTAAGCCAAGGTGATACTTTGAAGTTGATGAGTTTTGCTGTCAAGTCATTAGGTAACGTACGATACGATCTGTAAAACATCTAATGTATACTCTTTTTGGCTCGGCTAAGACACTGTAAAAGAACATGAAGAAATAGAGATATCTGAAGTATGCTCCAACCTGGATCTGCTTCATAGACAGAAAGACAAAATGGATTCATGACTCATTGCATAATGACTCGCCACTCTCTAAGGAAGACATGTCTTTATGGTGGTAATTACTTTTAGCCATCCTACTTACATGTATAAAGTTGAGCGGTACATAATCACACAGGAGTACGCGAATGTTTTGCCTCAAGTCAAACCTCTTGCCTCCAATATTTAATAGAATATTTCGGTCAAATTCAGAGATTCACTCTTATCCGACCAGACAATCCACAAATTTGCATTTATTCAACCCCAAAACCGCACTCGCGCATCATTCTATCACTTCAGACACTCCAACCCTGACACTTGGAATTCCCTTCCCACCGAAATTAAAAACATGACCACTATGTATTCAAAGAAGGCTGTAAAACTTCACCTCCTTAAAGGACAAGTTCACCTTTATAGACATGTGGGTTGAGTGAATACAGCAATATTAATAGAACACATCAATGAGAGTTTGAGGAAAATCGGACAATCCGTTCAAAAGTTATGAATTTTTGAAGTTTCTGCTCAGTAACGGCTGGATGGGAAGACCACTATAGCTTGTGATGTCATATGAGTACAACTATATAAAGAAAGTATAAAGAAAATTCAAGATATTCTCACTTTTCTCACATAATAAAAGAACACTCGACTTCTCTCTGTCAGAAGTCAGGGGGATTAATTTTACCCCTAACATAAGTCAATAACAAGTCGAGGAAATGTGCACTTTATCTAAAAAGTCAAGTTTTGTGAAATTCTCTTTTTATTTTCCTTATATCGTTGTACGCATGTGACATCATACACTGTAGTAGTCTTCTCCTCCAGCAGTGATTGTACAGATATTTTAAAAATTCATAACTTTTGAACGGATTGTCGGATTTTCCCCAAACTTTCACTGATGTGTTCTACTAACATTGTTGCCTTCACTCAATTCACATGTGTATTAGGGTGAACTTGTCCATTTTAATCAGTATTCCCCAGGATAACATTTTGAATTCTTTATTGTTTTATAATTAAATGTATATGAACATGTACGTGATACATGATGCATGTATGTGTACATTAATATATCGATTTATTTATTTATCCATATATATATATATATATATATATATATATATATGTATATATATATATATATATATATATATATATATATATATATATTACAAATATGGGTATGTATGTGTATGTATAGGATAGGTACATAATTATTATGTATATGATCATGTAGGATTATGTATGTATGTATGTATACCATGTGCATTACCATTACTGTGCACGTTAACCACGATATATTTTGTTATTTTATGTCAGATAACCTTGTGTAGAATACTTTGTATTCATTCATTACTATTTTCATAATGCATATTCGGTCATTATTACGGCAAAGGGAACTGAACGTGTTAACTTTAAAATTATTATGATATTATAGTCATTATCATTACTATTATTGTAAAGTAGTTTGAGTGGTACACTTACACTCTGTAATTTTCCCTTCCCCCCCCCCCTACCTTCCCTCTCTCTCTCTCTCTCTCTCTCTCTATCCCTTATTCTATCCAGAGTAGCTAAGCAGTCTCCATACCGTCAAGCCTCGGCTTATTTTGGAGACCCTTCTGTTTGAATTCCCTAAGCTGTTTGTATTTGTCTTGTTTTGTACTAAAAACTATGTGTCGATATACTGATTGTCCTAAATGACTTGCACATAATCATATCTGATGTAACGGAATTAAGCAGAAATAAATCAAATCAAATCAAATCAAATAGAAATTGCGCAAAGATTGTTGGAATAAAAATCAAAATTAATTGACTGAGCAAGTCTGGACACTATTTTGACAGATCAGTTTACAAAGATTTTGCTTGAAAATTATGTCATATTAGTTTCATTTGTCGGAATAGATCAGAAAAGTTATACAACCTGCTTTCTAACAGGTTGCAATTTCAAAGACTTTCACAACCTACAGCTCAGATTTACACTTTTGCACATATTTCTGAAGGTGATTGAGTTTTGTTTCATATGCTTTATCATGAGGTGAAGTTTCATTCAATTTATTTTTTAATTAAAAGCAAACGAGTATAACATATTTTCGTGTATATATACAAGAAACGTGTTTATATACACGAAAATAATGTTGGAGTTCAAAATGAATCTTCAGAGTGCTTAGAAACATGATGGTTGCACAGAACCCAGATCACCAAAGGCACAAATCCACCCATGGATCTTTGTGTGTGTGTGTGTGTGTGTGAGAGAGAGAGAGAGAGAGAGAGAGAGAGAGAGAGTGTGTGTGTGTGTGTGTGTGTGCATTCTTAGATAACCGACAGCTGTTTGATTAATTATAGCAAGTGGGAACTCCATCCCTTGAACCTCCTTGAATAAAGCTTTTTAATCCGTTGCCATTAAACTGCTGATGTAACGGATATACGCAAGTGTTGTTTATATTGTTGTCTTTGTCATCATACATCCCCATTCGAATTATATCAGTGATGAAATCATCAATGATATAGCAACGCGAGATTTAGCATGCATGACGATTAGAATCATTTGTACACATACGTTTTTATCCATTAATAATAATAAAAAAAATCCGACCAAGTTTCACCACAAACATCTCCAGTTGTATTGTTCTACGGAGGCGTCGAAAGAATTCCATTGGTGTTGTTTTCACGCATAATAATGGCAAAGTTGCTCTCTCTCTCTGATTCGAAAAGCAATATCCAGTGTTACTTTTTATTAATTTTCTACTAACTACTAACTAGCATTTTGGGGGGCTTTGTAGGCCTACTGCAGGTCTGAATGAAATTTTATTCCAGCTTGAAGTGGACTGTAAGACTGTAAGAGCAACACTTCTTTTTAGCTTATGTATCACAATGTCCGATGATACACACACACGCACGCACCAACATACACACACACACACACATAAACAAAATACGCCAACACACATACACTACACTTTCTAATCTTAATACATTAACCAGTAACAGTCAGCAATTCTTTGTCGTGAGTTGTAGAATTTCGGCTTAAAAGGATAATTCAAAACCCAGCGTTAGTGCTTTAAAACGGTTCTAAAATGTAAGTTAGGGATAGAAACAACCACTGCAAAAATTTGAATCCGTATAATCAAATATTAAGTATTGTTAAATACACAAAATGTGGACAATAGTTATGATAAAAATGTTTCCTGACTAAACCGTCTACAGTTACGGTCTAGTGAGAAAAACACTGATAGGCCTATCTCCTTATATTTTAGGCTTTATTGCAAAATTCTTATATGGTAGGATGTTTTGCGATACAACAGACCTACACATAATTATGCATCAAATGTGATATCTTGAACATTTTTGAAATCACTGCTCCCAATGGTAAACTGGACCTTTAAGGTGACTTTTGTATCTGAGAGAGTCAGCCTGTAACATGCAGTGTAAGTTTGGCGTAAAAGAGACCACACTAGTATGGGTGCCAGAGTAGAGGCTAAACTTTGTTTTACCGTCTGCCTGATGTCTTTTTGTTGGTTTTACCCTACTTCGAGGGTGCTGAATCTGAATCTGAATGATTCAACTCTTGCATCCTTGAGGGTTTTGAGATACTAGTATTTAAAATGACCGCCAAAATGGTCGCCAAAATCTGAAATTCCTATGAATATTTTTCATTATAAATAGTGAAAAATTGGACAAAAATTGAGTTTTACAGCATTTCTAGGCTGCTACAGCAGAATTTATTCTGGATGATGCAACCATTGCGTTCTTGAGGATTTTGAGGTATTCAAGATGGCTGCCAAAAAAGGAGTTACCCACTTATTTCCTTTCAAACAGTGATAAAAATATTCAAAAACAAATTATGTTCTCTCCCTATTTCACGGATGCTGAAACCAAATCTGGATGAAGCAAGTCTTGAATCCCAGACGTTTTTGAAATATCCAAAATGGCCGAAAAAAATATGTACTTCTCTAAGAAATGTAAGTAAATTGGAAATGCTTGATGGCTTTTACCCTATTTCGAGGGTGCTGAATCCGAATCTGGTTGATACAATCTTCATCATTGAGGTTTTGAGATATTTAAGAGGGCGGCCAAAATGAATGTAAAAAATCTTTGATATCTCAGAAATCTCAAGGAATCAAGAGTTGCATCGACCACATTTGGATTCAACACCCTTGAAATAGGGAAAACTTGGATATGAAAAAAATACAAAAACCTTTATTGATACAACAGTTGGCTCAACCAGCACCCTCGAAACAGGCTAAAACCATCAATTTATTTTCAGTTTTGTACAATTCATACGGAAATACTTGATACTAAAATTTCAGTTTTTGGCGGTCATTTTGGATATCTCTAAACCCCCAGGGATACAAAAGTTGTCATATCCACATTCGGATTCAACCCCCTCGAAATAAGTTAAAACCATCTAAGATTTTCAAATTTTCATTATCTAAAAAGAAATATGCAGGAAATTAAACTTTTGTCGGCCATCTAGAATATCTCAAAATCCCCGAGAATGTAAAAGTTGCAGTATCCTGATTCGCATTCAGCACCATGGAAGTTGCGTTTGAACCCCATTTTTGTGTTCAATATTTCACCATTTATAAGGAAATATATAGGCAGATTTTGGCGGCCAATTTGGCGGCTATTTTGAATATCTCAAACCCCTCAAGGATGCAAAAGTTGCATCATCCAGATTCGTAGTCGGCACCCTCAAAATAGGGTGAAACCATCAAAAAACATCGTGCAGACGGTAAAACGTGGTTAGGCCCAAAATCTGACTTTGGCACCCACACTACACCGCCTAGAATTAAGAAGGTGTAGGTCGTATGTTCACATTATAGCGTGCTTTAGCTCTGCGACGCGAACGCTAAGACGATGCCAAAAAAAGGCCAAAATGGTGTTCTGCAGAGAGGCCTATACCTCATCCTTCAATGCGCCCTGTATGGAGAAAAATGAAAAAGAGGACGAATACGGAAAAGTAAAAGGAAAAGCACGTCATATTACAAGAAGAAGAAAAAGAAGAGGGTGAGGCGAAAAGGTGGGGAAGAAAAGGATAGCTGCAAAAAGAGTTAAGGGAGGACCATATTGACAGTATTTGACCACCCCTCTGGTAACCAATAGAAAAAAAAAAATCTTCTTATGAAATATTGTTACAATATGAACATTGCAAACAAGAATGTGACTGTACGTGGTACTTGTGATGTGAAAAGGGTTGGTTTTTAATAAAAAATCAAATCCCTTAAATACATGAACAGATCGAATTTCTCTCGTTTTCGTAGGGTTATAAGGGAAAAATAAGGGTTGGTTCTATTTGCGATTCCGATGTGTGCATAACATATTGTGTCGGTATTCTTTAGATTTAGGCTGAAAAGTCGTTTCTTCATTTTCACTAGTTTTCCACAATAATACTGATCGAACATAGTCATTACGATCTTACTCACGGAGAGAAACAGCAAAGCATGAAACAAGCAAAA
Organism: Diadema antillarum; assembly: GCF_040938485.1. Lineage (NCBI taxonomy): Eukaryota > Metazoa > Echinodermata > Echinoidea > Diadematoida > Diadematidae > Diadema > Diadema antillarum. The sequence goes on along the minus strand of NW_027272324.1, from coordinate 530,094 downwards.
AAGCACAACACAACAAAACAAAACAAAAAACCAAGCAAACAAACAAACAAACAAATCACCTCTGTCCATTATCAGCCATTGTGTGTGCTTGTGTTAATATATATATATATATGTATATACAGTCAAACCTGTCTATAGCGGCCACCCAAGGGATACGGGAAAAGTGGCCGTTATAGACAGGTGGCCGCTATAGACAGGTAACATGTATTATCGTTGTATACATCTATATATACTTACATGTACATGTACATGTATGTGTGTACGTATGCACATGTGTGTATCATGCATAGAACAATGCCGGTGTTTATGAAATTGTTGCACAGTACATGTAGCATGTGCACAGTCATGAAGAAAGCTTAACACTAGTGCCTTATTGTGACTGAATAAGTGATGAATGCAACGATGGCGCAGGAATGATTGGCACGGCTAACAAGCAGAAAAACACGCTGAATTATCGGCTCGGCTACGGCCCCATCGGGTTTTTGGCCGCTATAGACAGGTTAAAATCTACCGCGGGAAACAAAATTTGGGGCCGCTGGCCGCGTTAGACAGGTGGCCGCTATACACAGGGTCTTTAACATTGCTTTTCTCTCGGGGGGATTTTTCAGTGGCCGCTATAGACAGGTGGCCGCTATAGAGAGGTGGCCGCTAAGACAGGTTTGACTGTATATATATATATATATATATATATATATATATATGTATATACACTGCAAAAAGTCCGGTGTTAAATAGTGAACACCGAGTTGGTGTTAAATTTTCGGTGCTCATTTATGGTGTTAAATTAACACCTCCGGGTGTCATTTCCAAATATAAAACTGTTTTTTGAAGAGTTTCTTAGTAACTGCACTTCTTGTTGATTTTTAATTTAAACAAGACGATCAAGAATTTTACATTAAAATACTAGATTTTTGAAAAAATGTGAAAATAAATTTACACCACAGTAACACCAGCTGGTGTGGTCTCTTATTGAAGCTGGACGGGTGTTAAACCATCGATATCAATACCAACAAATATCAAATCAACACCATGTGGTGTCATTTTTGAATTAACACCAGTACAGTGTCAAAATAACACCAGGTACAGTGTCAAATTAACACCACGAAGTGTCAGGTGAACACTTTTCATCACCATCACAGTGCATTTTCTACACCTGTGGGTGTGGTCCTCTATTGGAGTTTGATCGGTGTTAGATTTAACACCCATGGTGTTAAATCTAACTCCGATGTTTTTACAGTGTAAATATATATATATATATATATATATATATATATATATATATATACATACATATATTTATATATATATATAATACATTTATATATGTGTGTCTGTGTGTCCAATACTAAGTGAATGAAGCACAGAATGCTGTGATGCATTGGTCAATGTTCGTTGATGAATAGAATAATGATACTTTAGAAAGAGAAAATATCATTGAGTATTGCAAAACGTTTTTGAGTTGACATCAACAGATCTCAGGTTCTATCCGAATAATGAACTGTAGCCTCAATATTCCAACACCTCAGTGACGTTGAAGTAGTGATAGGATAGCGTGGTTGACAATTTGCAGAAAACACTATGCACCTTGCACCATTAGTTAACTAGGTCTTTTGAATATAGGTATGCTTTTGCTTCAGTGATGGGCTGTTGCTATGGGTGGTGAGACTGTGAGGCTTGTGGGAGAGGTCGGTTAGTCACTTTTGGTTATCAAGTAGAGAGAGAGAGAAAAAAAAAAAGAAGAAGAATGGCACAACGTAGAGGGAAATATATGACGAATACACATTACAAATTTGTAATGCAAGGGACATCTATTCACAAGTTTTTGATTTTGAAGGTATCGGAAATCGACAAGGGGCCAGAACGGCTTCCGAACCTGTAAGAATAACCTTGTCATTTTACCAACTGATATGGCTAGAAATGTTTCTTCATACCACGTATTAGGTGAACAATATTATTGAAAACGGCTGGTTTGAAACTTAAAGGATGAGTTAAACAAACTAAGGAGAAACTAGGCTCGCCTATAGTACCACTCTGATGTACCAAAAATGTCAGTTAGATAGGGAAAAGGAGAAAATCACGAGTTGTCTGTCAATCTGTAGTCTGGGGACACACCCCCACATTGATCACTCCAATTCAACATTTCCCTCCAATTTCACCCCCACGTGTAGTGGGACCTCACTCCTGTACTTTGGAAGATTATGTACAAACCTGAATTAAACAAAAAAGAGGAAAAAACTTACTCCCTAGATGCTTGTGCTCGAAGTTGCACATTATAAGAGAGAACAGTATTAAATTTCTTAACAGTTATACCTCACTTCTTTGACTCTAGTTTTGGTAAACCTTAAATTCACTGCCCAAAATCAAGGAGGGACTCGATAGTGCTGTACTAAAATTCCAAGATACCTCTTCATTTTAGGAGTTTGCGTCGTCTGTAAGATGACGCACGCCTTTAGGTATTAGTACATTGATCCGCTTTCTTTAAAATCCGACAGCTTCGGTCATGTGGCGCGACAGGTGCCTTACTTCAAATAACATACATACATGTCAAGAGGCTACCACACAAGACACCGAAGTTGCTCTTTTTCACTTAAAACGAGTCCTCATATCTACACAGCTGACGTGAAAAAGCAAATCCTGTGTGAAGGAAATCGAGATAGCGCTTTGCGCAACTCATACTCATACATGGTTGATGAGGCCTGTCGGGACGAGGATGTATACATGAATGCTGAGTCCTCTCATCATTATGTAAACACGCACACAATTACACCCTAAGCCTGCATATACTCTAACACATACAAACGCACACACCCTTACACGCACACACACACACACACACACACACAGCTGTTGCATTAATGTTATTCGGTATTACACTTACACAATTTCTTTTAGAATATCAAAGGCTTTTAATGCACCGTGAAGTATAAAAGACCGCTGAATTACACCTTAACAATGCTTAAACTTATGATAATCTAAGATCCTTGTTGATAATCAGTTGTAGGCACGTAAGCATGGATACCAGTATCGTTCCTACGATTCAAGAGATAGATTTCGTTTTATACTTATAGGACAATTCAACTTTCCACTGCAGAAACCTAGAAGACTCTTATAGAATTACAAGAGAGAAAAAAACAAATGATATGAAGTCAAATAAGTTTTTGTTGCTGACACTCCCACATTCCATCAGTCTATAGTGTAAAAACCCAACGCACCCTACACGACTTTGCCACCTCTCACCGGTCTTACGACTTAGTGATCAAACGTGTGACCTTACGAGCCTTGCCATCTTTTAGTCATGCTAGTCGTGCCACTGGATCGTAATGCCAATGCCACACTGAAAATTTGACATGTCGAATTTTCACGACTGATCGTGGACTTTCAGCCAATCACGCTAGAGTGATATACCTCTTCTTCTTCTTGCGTATGAGAAAGCGGCAGCTATAGTAATGTCTCTCAGTTGTTCTAGCCAAGTTACAGTCTCAGGGGTAGGGTGTGTTAGGTCCATGTTGTCAGGTGGTAGGAGATCAGGGCACTCACTCAAGATGTGTTGAGCATTATGTTCTGTTGCACCGCACTGGCAGGCTGCTGATGAGCGTAGTCCCCACCGATGCATGGCTGCGTTGAAACGCCCAACTCCCGTTCGCATCCGATTCAATGACACCCACTCCCTCCATAGGAGATTCGCACCTAGGGTGACAGATGTATTGGGCGTGACAACGAGTTGGGTAGGTCGTGGAGTGTCTTGCCAGCTAGCTCTCCATGCCTGATAGTGTTAGATGTTGAAGTCTGATTCCCTCAGCTTTGCTGCATGGCGGGAGAAGGGGCGACGAGACTTCAGTCACTGCTGCTGGCCCAGAGATAGGAAGCCCTTAACTACGTTGTGGAGGAGGTTGTTCGGGTTGCTGGAGGCCTTGGTGATCAGCCTAGGCATGGGTATGGAGTTCTCGACGCATGGAAGCGGGAGCAATGCCTGAGAGAATAGGTAGAAATTCTGTTGGTGTTGGCCGGAGACATCCTGTTATCAGCCTCATTGTGCCATTCAGGACCGTGTCAAATTTCTTGGTGCGAGAGCTCATACACCACGCAAGGGAGACGTATTTCGCGGCACTGTATACCAGGGCTAGCGTACTAGTGCGAAGAGTGGTTGCACTACATCCCACTTTGAGCCTGCAAGTCGGCGAAGGAGGTTGTTCCTTGAAGACACTTTTGCACTTTTGGCCTTGAGTTGCTCTTTGTAGGTCAACTGCCTATCCAACTTCACTTCAAGGTAGGTTGGTGTGGCATTGTAAGGTAGAGGTGTGCCATCAAGGATGATGTTGAGCTGCCGATTAGCCTCCTTGGCGTTCATGTGGAAGGCTGTTACTATTGTCTTGGATATGCTAATCTAAAGTCTCCAGGTCCTTAAATACTTCGTGATTTGCGACATACATTGTATCTGCAGTGAGGGTATTCTCTATATTTAACCAGGCTCTGTCTGAGTGAAGAAGGGCGAGGTCATCTGCATAATCATACTGTCGTGAGGTTGTCAAGGAGATGTCACTATGTATATGTTTAAGAACAAGGGGAGAACACAGAACCTTGAGGAACTCCATTTCGCAGTTGGCGTGGTCTGCTGGACTGTCCATCGCTATATAGTCTTCAAGACGAACCTCCTGTTGATTAGAATTTGCAGATGAACTTCACCATATGGCAATCAGGGGTTGTCTTTAATTATGTTCAGAGTCACACCCTGGTGCCACACAGTGTCATAGGCTGCAGTGTGGTCGACAAAGATGGCGCCGGCTTTGTGACTCTTCTCAAAGCTGTCTTTGATGTCATTGGTCAGCTTGACAATTTGGTGGACTGTGATGGGACCATGGCGGTTCATCTGGTAATTGTGGGTCAAACACAGGTTCTATTCTCGCCAGAAGGAGACGTTCCAAGAGCTTGTAAGGGACTCACAGAATGGAGATTATTGTGTAGCTCTTGAGTCACCAACTGGTTTGTTTGGTTTTGGAAGAGCAATTACAGTAACCTTTCGCCATATCTCTAGGGATGACTTGGTTGGTGAAACAGCAGGAATAGAAATGTTGTACTGACGCTAGGACTATGTGGTCTGATTGCATAGGGTGCGTTGTCCAGGCCCTTGCTTGGACCAGAGTCGTCGACGAGCAACCGGTCGGATCGTGTAGTATGGGGTGGGGTTTATATTTGCTGCACTGCAGGTGACTTTTTTTAACATGCGACTGATTTAGACCTGTCACTTGCTGAACAGGATTCATTATGGCGTCTCACCATACCCCTTAATATGATGACACAACGTCCTAGAGCGTCGCTTGAAACCTTGATGAAAAGAGAAGAAAGGAAATAGCAAACAAAGAACAACAGAAAGTTTTGAATTAATAACACCAACGGATTCTCGTCACTCATTTCTCTGTTTTTGTTTATTCTGTTTGCGTACCAACAAATCTTACGAATCTTTTTTCGTTTTCGGATTAACGAACTTTTGGAAAAACGAACCTTCGGAGTAACTATACCTGTAAGCGCAAGGCAAGCTAGTGTAGGTGATTATGGGCTATCCAGCCATCTTCTCGGATGGAAAATAAAAACAAACAAACAAAGTGCAAAGGGTGGAAGGGGGAGTAAGAATTCTCATGAAACAGTGGGATTAGAAACAACAGAACGTACGTGAGGAACAGATAAGCACCATGACCAGACCTTACATGTCTCCCTGGGCACTGCCTGACACACTTGACATCACTCACATGATTATTTTTCTTTTAATATGAAACAAACAGCAATCGGACAAATAATCAAACAATGATTGCTTTGTTGCAAACCGTTCAATCCTTGCAAGTCAAACCGAACCGTCACTAAGACTGTGTGAATAGAGACACCATGACGTAGGTCCCGTTGTAGTATCGTCCCAAGATTGCCCGTGCCAGGAAATGACCGAATTCTTCTTTCCTCTCGAAAATTAAAATAGGAAACAGGATTTGATGATTTCTTGCCAATAAACCGGTGACATGTACCATATGTTAATCTAATGCCACATTCTTTGTGCCTTTCAGGGAATCCCAAACATAGACTTGCGTCCTTGCCAATGTAAATATATCTAAGCTTCCACCAGTAATCATAGCAGGTCCATGAGAATGATGACTGTCATTTTAGCACCAGAAAATTCTTTCCAGGGATCTAAAAAGATTATACGATTTCTCGTGAATGTTCGAACATGTTAAAAGTTGTCTTCTCTATACGTTATGATCTATTCTTGAACTTGGAATGTGATTATGTAAACTATGTCTACCATTAAAGAGATACTTGCTTGTTTGGATCACGAACTTCCCTCACCACAGTGAAGAAGTATAAGTACTAGGGAATCCTCGTCAACATGACCCGTAATAGCCAACACACACAAAAACATAAACATTTTTATCAAAGGCGACAATAGAAAGCAGTCGATAATAATTATGATAATGGTAACAATGATAATAGTAATAATAATAGTAATAATGATGATGATAATAATAATAATAACAATAATAATAATGATAATAATAATAATAATAATGATAATAATGGTGATGATGATAATAATAATAATAATAATGAAAATGATGATGATACTGATGATAATAATAATAATAATAACAATGATAACAATAACAGTAATAAGGTCTTATCTATTCAGGGCAGGCTCTTCAGTGTTGCCACTGCTCTGCCAGAGGCCTTCGATTATTATCACCCCTGCGTTGCCACATACTCATTTATACACTTGGATGGAGGGGGACATTGTGGGTAAACACATCTTGTCCTAGGACGTAAGCACTTGGCGGGAATCGAATTCGGCTCCTGCAATTGAAAGTCGGGAGTCTTATCCACTATTCCACAAAGCCCCCACACAGATGTCGAAAAAAAAAGAGATACCATATACATGACAAATCCAGCTAGTTTGGCGCAGGTGCTCGACAAAGTATAGCTCTGCTGGCACAAAGACCTAAGAACGTTTTCAAGGGACACGCGTTTGATTTGATGGTCATTAGGCTTATACAGATGCACACGGTAGAACATGTGACGCACACTCAGGGGCCTCATTATGTAATGGATGACGGCATTGTCCACGCACGATGGTAGAAACGTGATAACGGCTTGATACAGGAGGGAAAATGTCTCCAACGAGATATTAACTTCTGATATTCATTTATGTATAAAGTTTTTTTTTTTTTTTGGGGGGGGGGGGGGGGGAGACAAAAAATCATGGGGAAAAATGACACGACCCGTATTTCAGATATTCATTTGGCAAAATAAGTGGTGCTGAGGGTAACATGAATCACCCAATTCAACGCGCATTTGAATTTCAGTGTTCCTTTAAATGCATTTTGTCTCCTTGCGATGCATTAGCCTCTTCCTGAATTCACGACCTTTGGCATCTTATCCTCTGTTTCGAAAAATGGAACAAAAGAAGCATCACCTGATCGTATAGCGAGATAAGATGAATGCACAGACATAAGCTGGCAAGTATATGAACTAGACTCCCGCTCGCACCTACATATTTCTTATAGGAACTACACAATGCGAGTTCATCTTGACGTGTGTTTATTTAGGATAGATACCCTAAACATTACTTAGGAAGTGGTCAAATGAATATTTTAATGCGTGCCTTAATCTATGATAATGTTCTACTATTTCTCTCTAGATTACTTTAATACGTCCACATGTACCTTCCAAACCAAGATTCTACCATACAGTTTCATCATTCGTCAATCGCTGCTAAAGTACTACTATTATTAACAAAAGTATGTCAATGCACTTTCTCCTATATGGTCTTGTGTTTTATATGCCGTCTTCTTTTATGCGTGTGTGTACTTAGCTAATTCTAGCTTTTCATTATTAATTCAATTCAATTCAATTCAATTCAATTTATTTTCATACTTCTCAATGAAGGAATATACATCAAATATAATAAAAACATAGTGAATCATAATATCCGGCTTGGATGTACAGTAAATTAATGTAAGCATGTAAAACATATAGCGGTCAATCATCGTACGTTTGGTTCTATGTATAACGCTAAAGAAATATGATGGAACCTACTTAAAAGCGAGCTTGTTAAGCGTAGGTCCCAAATTCTGAACAGAGGGTAAAGATGAGGAGCACGGATGCAACGTATAAGACCAAAATAAAGAGAAACAAAAATGAAAGGCAAAAATACCTGGGCCACTAACAGAATCTTCTCAATACATTAATAGTGATATACAGACAACCACATTCTGCAGATGTAAGAACATTAATGACATGTATGCGATTATAATCGACACCTATTGTTTGGTATTTAACTCTATCATTTTTACATTTTTGTTAAATTATATTGAGTAAAGTAAATTATTGTACAGCTTGTAGCTATGTTTAATAATGTAAGATTATGTATGTTATGGTTTAATCTATGATGATATAATATGTAAGGCGCTTAGAAACTCTGTAGTTAGCGGTAAAAGTGGAAATTATTATCGTTATTAATATCACTATTAATATAATCATTATACACTGAACATAATTGACATGTTTACACGTTACAAAATATGATTAACAAAAGACATAGTCATTTTCTGGGCAACATGCACCTTATGTTCTGTCTAGGGGAAAATGCATTCCATTGCCCTTTGTTTACGTCATATTAGTACTTTAGAAATGATTAAAAGGTGATGTCGCTGGCAGAATCTTGGTTCGAAAATCTTTTGTCGTTGCTGGGATTGCCGTATCCATGTAATCTAAAGGAAAATAATAGAAATATTATCATCAAAGAATATTAAACATTTAAGAATATAATTTTGCCTACATAACTGACGATTAGAGTAGTATAAATTAAAAGAGTAAACGTGCATTTGCATTGCATAGTTCCTTTAACAGTGTGAGATCATTGAAGGTTTGTTACATTTATTTTTAGATTACAGTGAGCTCGACAACAAACTACTCTCGATTTTATCTTCGTCTTGTGTGGAGAGTGGAGAGTATCATAGAGCCTTGTAACTAGTTTCTGAAGAGTGATTCAAAAGAGAGACAAGTGAGGAAATAAACTCAAATCACATTTCGATTGATTTCATTGGCTAGGCTGAAGATGGGTCGAACAATGGCTTGCAAATAGCAGAATAAAGGTTCTAGCTGTTCCTTGATGGAACGCCCATAACTGATTGGGGGTACAATTGATTAGGCACATTGATGCAACTTGCATTTAAAAGCGATATAATGCGGGAAAAGCTATCAATTTCCATAGCACTTGGGGGTATGTAATTCTATCTTCAGTCTTCTGCACTCGAATAATTGTGCCTTTATAGGATCATCAGAAGTTAATCAATACAATTTCGAAGAAGACTTTGTGACTTTGCTGTAATAAATATCTTTCAGCGATAAGTCTCGTGAACTTTAATATCATTAGGCGTCATATATAATCATGAAATATATATCATATATCATATATCATATCATATAATATGTGTGTGTGCGTGCGTGTGAAGCGTGTGTGTATAATATACATACTTATTACATAATATGCATATATGAATAAGAAAAAAAACACGTTTGAATACAAAAACAGAAAAAAGATCATTTTCTAAAGGTCATCGAAATTAGTAAAGAAACCAAGATCTTTTTCAATATTTTTAATGATAGTGCACTCGTTGCATAATAAGAAATATTTTTGAACATACATAATTGTATCGTGATTATCATCACATATGTTTTAATCATATTTGTGATTTCTAGAAGTTTCAGTCTCTGATAAATCGAGTTTATAAAAGTGGATACACTAGGGGTGGTGTTTCGTCATATGATTATACTGTATATCATAAATCAATGCAAGACATTAGAGGTGGTCTGGTGGCCCGGGCCCACTAAAATTTGATGCACGTACGACCATTCGAAGTTTCATTTGATTCTTTCACTATATAGTTTTGTAGAAATAAATGTTTTTAGGTTAACCTCACTGTCTTTGTGAATATAATGCGTACTGTGTGTTTGATGGACCGACAATGGATCCCCCCACCCCCACCCCCACCCCTAACCTCGTCACTACTAGGAGACACGCTCCCCGTAACATCATCTTTTGCAGGTGTTTCAATTTACCCAAGAGAGCCTCCGGTTGAGATGCAAGTCGAAATATTAGTGTCTCCCTGCCTGACAAACAAAAATGGAGAGTAAAAAGATGGATGAGGGGATGGATCGATGAAGAGAAGGCAAGCTTGCAAGACTTGTTTTCTTTTTTTTTTGGGGGGGGGGATGATCATATTTTTATTTCTATTTCTAAATTCAAAGCATAACCAAAGCAAGGATATAAAATTATGTTGTGTGAAGTATAATTGAGATTAAAAAGAAAAGATGAAGAAAGAAAAGGAAGAAGACAAAGACGTGGGACCCTGTGGAAGAACAGACATATTTTGAAAATATGACTGAACAGGCAATCCCCCGTTTCTTCTGTACGTATATGCAATATATATGCAACTTGTAATGTGTGTATCTTTATATGAAGACGAAAATAAAAACAAACAACCACAACAAACAAAGAAACAGAAAAGAAAAGAAGAGAGGGAGAGAGAGAGACAAAGAACATAAGAAAGAGACGAAGATGTAAGGAACTATTTCAATTCAATTCAATTCAATCATAGTTTATTTCCAATCATCGAAAATCAAAAAACATAGTACAAAGTATACATGTGAATGAAATATTGTTCAAACGTTTGCATAAGATTCATGTAATATATATACGAGACATATTATAGAACAACATATAACATGTACAATATTTAGGAAAACACTGTATAAATACTTCGTGGGCGAGCGGAAAATAAATTCGATTATGGAAAATAGTGATCCACTAAAAAGCATAGCTTGTCGGACGTGGATCGCTAGACAAATAATGAGTAAATTATATACTATTCTATAACAATATACATGTAATTATTTTGAGATACACCGGTTGGGAAAAAATATAGAATACCAATGCTAGTGTCCGGACACTGCTCACTGAACCACGTGTACCGGGAAAATATGACAAGGACAACACGTTCGTACACACATTCAATTACCCACACGTATACACTGTAAGACGCGAGACAGTACCGAGAGGAGAGAAGACGGTAACAATACAAGTCTATTTCAAACAGACATCACAGAAAAGGGGTAGTCCTTGTCTTTTCATGACTTCTGAGTTGAGCGACGCGCGATGTGACATGCGTCTAAATTAGTTCCCTCATCTGTCTTCAGAGACGTAGACTTTTAACGTTTTCACAATGCAACCTCTCTTAAAGCCCCTCCAGTGTTGGAAAGTGTCAATTTGACGGTAGTAATTGAGGTGAAGGTGACTTCCTGTCGAACAGTCAGACCGACATTTGCTCACCATGTGTTTGTTCATATCCACTTAGCATTCTTTATCCTAACTTTTCAAACTTTCTACCCCTTCCCTCTCTCCCCACCATCTATCTCTCACACACACATGCACACACACACACACACACACACACACACACACACACACACACACACATACACACACACACACATACACACACACACACACAAGTTCTCCTATCTCCTCCTCTTGCCTCCATGTGCACTCAAACACACACACATCCACATCCACATCACCACAATCACATACATACCTACACACACGCACACAGACACACAGACAGACCCACACACATACACACATACTAATAATTGGTGTTAATTCATGTTGATCTTGTTCTGTCCGATATTGTCCGAAGTCATGCTCAAGGGAGGACAATTCACTTCAATTGGCTCACACTGATCCCATATTTTATCGCCTAAAAACTCTAAAGGCCCATGATATACATTTATACCTAACTGCCATATTTATGTATAAACACACTCTAAATTTATTACCATTTTTTCATAATGCCTTAGTAACCAATGACCATATTCACTCATACCCAACCCGTCGTTCCCATGATTTTCATTTAAGTAATCCAAAGCTTTTACTCGCTCAAAAGTCGATCAGACATCACGGTCCGGATACATGGAACACTCTTCCTGAGGAGTTGAAACAGTGTGCCTCCTTGTTTTCATTCAAAGCAAACTTAAAGAAGCGCATTTTATTACAGTATACTTTCAATACGAATTAAAAACTAATAATTTATATGATTAATGTTGGTCTCCCAATAGCAATATCGTATATTGTTCCCTCTTCCAACAAACCAATTCTGTTATTCTATATTCCAGCGTATCTGCCCTTGTGCACTTTTTAGCACTTGCACGCACATTCACCACCATCACACATCAGAGTTTATTTTCCCCTGCTATCTTCGCAGCAGAATTTGTATTGTATTGTATCGTATTGTTACGAATCTAGCATACGTCCCTACCTTTCCTCGGGCCGGCCATCTTTTCAAGCTATGCTTACAATGGCGGTCCTCTGCACAATCGCTCCATAATTGTAATTGTTGTAATCCCCGCTGCATAGATTTGCATACTGTATATTATATTATTATTTTCCTTTCATGTCTTTGTTTATGCAAGTCAAACGACTCTGTTTTGAATTTGCTTTGTATGTTTCCCACATGCTCATGATTATGTGCCTTATGTATCTTGAATTGCTGATTGATTTATTGATTTGCAGAAAATTAAGTATCTATCTATATATATATATATAATTCGCGACGGTAGAACATGCAGATAAATAACAGCTTTACAGTAATCATTTAATAGAAAATATAGAAACAACAATAATAACAACAATAATAATAATAATAACAACAACAACAACAACAACAATAACAAAAAGCGATGACTCACAAGAGGTCATGAAAAGCGGCCCTAAGAATATCAAGATGCTGTACTGTGCTGATGCTCTTTAATCATACCGCAGTCTTTATGTTATCAGCAGAATTTGACCAGGGTGTGTTCCATAAAGCTGTTCTTAAAGTTACGAACGACTTATAAGAACGACTGGTGATCAGTTCTTGTGCTGATTATGGAAATTCTGATAAGTATAACACATCAGAACTGACCACCGGACGTTCTTAAGTCCTTCGTAACTTTCAGAACAGCTTTATGAAACGCCCCAGGTCTGAATAATATTACATAAATGACCTTCAAACACCACAGAGGATTAAGCATCATATTCCAGAATAATAAAGCCCATAACCATCAGGGGCCTAAACAGAACTTGACAACCACCGATACGTCATTGACCTGCAAACAAAGACGACAGGTCACTGTCACAAATAAAATCAAAGCAGTGGTCATAGCATGTAAACAGATAGGCCTCAGGCAGCTAATCTCCACAGTGTATCACGATGTAATCACAAGCTTACAAAAATTATTTAGGTTTTCATTTGTTACATCACGTAATTTTCCTGGCTGGTGTGTGGCAAACTTTTGTTGTATTTCTTTTGTATAGATCTATTTTGTGAAAGTCATTCGATACTTTTGAATGATAAGTATCTGGGCTTGTGATTGCTTGACCTATGTATTCATTCTATTACTTATTTGATATAGCCTACCATGACAACAAAGAAGCAATTTAATGGGTATGAGCAAGAAACCACTGGACCAAGTGTTAAATGTCCATTATGACAGGACTAGACAATGAGCATAAATAAAAGTGCCTTGTCTAGGTATGGATGCTGCCCAGGGACTTGTACCACAGACTTCTTTATTGAGAGTCCGTAAGGTATACATCAGCGTATAGTTTATGTGCCTTTCATTGTTGCATAATTATGTATTTTTATGACAATTTGATTCATATTGTATTATTTCATTGTACTATAGTGTTTCAAGGTTTCTGTTCTCTTAGCCCTGAGTGAGTCTGGAAGAAAATCTCAGAAATCATATCAATCAAAGGAAAATAAACAATGAATAATGGCTTACCATGAGTATATTAGTATATCCGTCTGGCACTTGTAAAAGTAGTATACTGACGCCGATTTACTCAAATTTTTAAGTTACGTCGCTTTTTTTTAAATCTTTAGTGTCTAATTATATACAAACAGGAGAACTTCCTTAAACTGTCACCATTATCCACAAAACCTACAGCAGTTTGCTCATCTATAAGTTGCTATTGCATAGCCCAATGGAAAGTGTCTTTCCTTTTCATTACTTCAGAGAGGGCAAAGAGATGTTGCCAAAGAAAGCTAGTGGTTATCATTGCGTTGTATTCTTAGACATTTTGATTTATTTCAAAGTTATTCTGTGTCATGGGAAGCCAAATCTGTTTGACTGTTTTTGCATTCTCTTCTCTGCTATACATAACGTATACATGTGCACGCTACATGTATATATAATTAAATATACTACATTACTAGTACATTGCTGCACGTTGAGAACTTGTCTTGTATGGACCGAGGAATGTATAGAGTCGGCTATAACATAGTCGAAATGTAGCTTATATTATATTTTAAAGCCTGCCATGATATTATGTATTTGTATTCCATCATTTTGTCATGGCAAACCTTTGGAGATAGTTGACAAAGGCAAGTCAAGCAGATAATTGAACCGAAGGTAACTTCCCCCTTTTTTCGAACACGCTGTTTCCGCATGCCATTATGACATTTTGCCGTGACGAACATAGAGGGATGTCGCAGAAACTCGTAGGTCTTATTTCCTAACTGGTTCAAAGCAGCAGGAAAGGATAAGGAGAGGAGAGGAGAGGAGAGGAGGGGGCAGAATGTCGGATGGACCGGATAGGTGTAGTCTTTAGCCCTGACATTAAATCATAGAGAGAATCAGTCCGTTTTGTATACACAATATCACAGTGTTTAAATTATGGTCGATAACAAAACGTGTAGTAATCATTATTATGTTTCAAGAATTTTTTTTTCCTGATGTTGAGAGCCTGAAGATATCCTGAACAACAGCAAATTAAATTCGAAAATGATAATGCCATAATCATTGTAGAGGTCGGATCTTGGACCTTGCGGCTTGTTATGGAGTGATGATTAATGCCAGTTTCCGATTTGCTATTAAAAAAAAAAAAACACAACAACATAGGTCCTAATGTTCATGGATACAGATCATAATTATTGATAAATGAATCTCTGTATTTTGTATTTGTGTAAAGAGACTCCTCCAAAGACCTTACAGGTTTTCACCGTTAGCACAACATGTGTTGATTTACAAGTCAAACCTTGTGAAGGTTTTACAAGGAAGATTCAAATTTATTGTATATCTACATAAATATATGACTTACTGCGCCGTCCTGTGTCCTATTTCCTTGGGTTTACTAGGAGAAGAAAAAATATTTTCAAGTGAACGTGTCTATCATACCTTTTCATTAATCAGTAGGATATATTCGGTTTTATGACTCATCAGACAGGGTAAAATAGAACCTAAGGATATCTAGAATATTGATGCTACTGACATGAAAAGACATACAAGCCTCGTGTTCGAAGGATATGCATGTCGTTATAAGCTGGATGTCACTCAATTGAGATTTCCAGATAAAAATGTAGCGATCGCTTGCAATGCATATGCAAGGGAGTGTACGTGTGGGAAGGTCTGTTGTAGCTCCATGTACCTCATTTTGAGAGTAAATGAATATTGATCAGTGCCAGGATATATGCGATGCGTTTTAATTTGTGATCACGTGTACCTAGTTTCAATGAGATTTAAAGAGAAAGAGAAAGAGAGAATGAGAGAATGAAGGAAAGAGAAAGAAAGGGGGCACACAGACATACATGCATACACACACACACACACACACACACACACAAAGGAAGAATGGTGCGATGTAATAAATAAGTCGTTTGTCTACGCCTCTAATAAGGGCAAAAGATTAACACTGTGCAATCGAATTATAGGTGCATTAGGCAGGATTTTGCGTAGTGAGTGATGCTAGACGTAAGGAGAATTCGAGGATGTTATAGGACCACCGACAAACCTTCCTTTTATCACGGCTGTTTCCTTCGTCCTGCTCTTCACCAACTGTGGCATAGTGGTTAAGATTCCTGACTTTCAATCGGAGGTCCAGAGTTCGAATCCAGTCCAGCGCTTACGTCTTCGATCAAGATAATTTTACCCACCATGCCCCTCCTGACTCAGGCGTGTCAATCGGTACCTGGCAACGCTAGGACCATAAGGTAATGATAATAGTAGGACCCCTGGTAAGAGCAGTGGCAACACTGAAGAGGCTATCATAACTAAAAGGGACATGGCAGTCCTTCTTCTTCTTCTTCTTCTTCTTTTTCTTCTTCTTGTTATTATCATCATCATTATTATCATTAATCATTATTATTTTTAATATTAATTTCGTGTTGTTATATCATCATTATTATCATCATCCTATTTGACATCAAAATGATTGTGTAGTTTTGTGGGTTATTAATTTATCAGCAATTCTTTAACGTGTGCATAGATTCAACTATGAATTCAATTCAAACTTTTCGCAGGTTTTGTCAGACTCTATTGACTAATTGAAAAATGATAATTCTTCGAATTGAAAATGAAGTGAAATTTAAACATTTACAAAATCACACGATTTAATCTAGGGGTTTATCAGGTCACATTCATCACATAAAGGGAATCGTATTTGTTATTGTTGCTTGAAAAAAACCAAACAACATCAACAACAACAACAACTACAACAACAACTACAACAACAACAACAACAACAACAACAACAACAACAACAACAACAACAACAACAACAGCCAGGCAATTATATTAATCTAATGAAAAGAGAAAGGGAGGGGTGTTAATATGCACTGCTTCTTTGACTTTTCTCCTTTATCTAATTTATCTAATGTAGAATGGCTATCGACATCAATATCTTTGTTGGATATCACTCTGAATACATAGTAGACGTGAAAGAAAAGTGACTTTTTGCGCTTTAAGCATCCCATGACGGCTACCGCATCTGGGTAGGGTTCGCTTCCCCTTGCCGCCATCTACTGGGTTCGTGACATTCAAAGGATCGCTAAGTCACTTTCCTGGTTCTATCACCATGCAGTTTGCATTGTGTGAGCTCTCACCCTACTGGGAGGCACCTGAAATCTGGGTTTGGCTAAAAATATGGCCGCCTTGCTTCCTTCATGCAGGCGCTGATAGCTCGTAACTGCGGGGCTGACGGATGTGAAACTTCACGCGCACTCACATCTGTTAACCCTGCTGCTTCTACCGGCGACTCAAATACGTCATTACATGCCATTGGTATCAAAGCATGGTGTGATTGAGAGGGTTAAAGAAAATAATTCGATATGTGAAGAGACACACTGTCACCTTACCCACTGCCTGTCACCAGTTCAATTTCCACTGGACACAGTGCTATATATTACCTACCATGGCCGACTAGTCTATTGGAGAAGTTTCCCCAAAACTCGTACGGATTAACTGAATGCAAATACATCATTATCACTCTCAGTGCAACTATGTTGAGAACCGGACAGTCAAGTCAAAAGTTATTGATCTTCCAAACTTTGTATCGTGCTGCCATCTGGAAATGGGAATTGCATGCGATTTATGATGTCACAATTACAGAATAGCACGATTATGACAGGATCAAATGAAGTTAAAGGAATTTCACAAGTTTCATTAGTTTCCGAATATTAGGCCTACTCATTCGTTTGACTTGTAACTGAGATGTGTGAAGGCAAATGTTATCGTTAGCCGTACCTTCTAGAGGTATTGTAAGCTCGACACGTGTGCCTTTTCGCTGACCAATTTCAATTTTGGAATGATATTTATTTTCTTATTAAATCAGTTTGTTATCACAAATTCATATGGCATAGAGTTCTCATCCAGAAAGGAGCACACACTTTTATTTTCAACTTTAAATGTTTCACAAATGCTTTTGCCCTTACATAATCCACCATTTATTTTTCTATTTGCGGAAACTTCTTCTCTTAAACAAAATCATGGCTGATAATCAATTCAACAGACAACTGCCGATCCGTATCAATAAACAGTACTGTCCGTTTGATTTTGCGGCAGTTGCATTTTCTTTGTCAGACCGTATAAAGCATTTCGAAGCTATGATACACGAGGTGAAGAATGCTTTACCAGGCAATATTTGAGGTTATCGCTTTTCTATCTCAACACCAAAACAGAACGGCTTAGTATATGTACTTGATATTCATATGGGTATATGCAATGTGTACTCTACTCACTTACACATGCGTCTCTGCCAGTTTAAATATCGATCTTTTCGTGATTTATCCATGCGGGTTATCACCCGGTGTCATCTCCCGTCTAACGCAACATCAGGGAAGTTACTCACATTTCAGCTAAAGGTCACCAGGCTTTAGCCGTCCCCACAGCTCAGACGGGAGAACCGTGTAGAAAGGGAGGTCAGCGATGGCACGGAAGGAGAAGACGGGAAATGCATAGCGACAAGAGAAGCTAGAGTGAAGGAAAGAAAGAGGAAAGATAGATAGAGAGAGAGATAAAAAGGGGCGCCTCGAAAAGCGTGGAGAAAAGAAAAAGAAAAAAGAAAAAAGAGGATGAATCAAAGAAAGAAAGGGCAGATGATAAGGCAAAAGAGACGGAGGATTGAAGGAAAGTAGGGGACAGAGAGAGAGAATGAGTGAATGAAAAAGAAAAGGACATGATGAATCACAGAGAGAGAAAAAAATAGAGAGAGAGAGACTGAGACAATAATAAACGATTGGGTCAGTGAAAAGGAGACAAAAAAGAGAGGAGAGGGACGAAAAGAGTATGGAAGCAGAAGGAAAAGGCTTTTATAGATGGCACAGAAGACACTATTGGTAGATTAGGAGCATCAAACTAATATTTCTTTCAGATAATTTGCCAAAAAAAAAAACAACAACAACAACTTATAGTACCAGACGAGCTCCCCCCCCCCCCTGTCTCTCCTCTCACACCACGTAGTTACTCATTTATGTAGGTAGTAGGTGATACATGTATGACATATCACTGGTTACATTTCGCTCTTTTGTATAATGGTTTTTAGTGATTCAACTTCCGTCATGTATCATTCCCAAGCGAATATCAAAAACAATGGAAAATGATCATGTGTCTTGGTTTGATGTGGAAGGTGTTTTGCAGCAATAATTTCTGCATTGTGCTCGCCTATACGTCAGAATGCAACTTAGACATACAAATCAACGAATAACTCGGTCCTATTGCATGTGTATATGCCTGTGTATTGTGCAATAATTTTTGCGGAAGTCTCGATGAATCAGATGTTCCGAAATATTCTCAGTGTGCATGATTGTGTGCACATACTATAGTAATGCATAGGGTAGACAGTTGTACATGTGCATATTGACAAAGCAATAACATGGAAATGTGGGCTGATTCATGTTCTTCGAAACCAGTGGCTGAGAAATACACCCGTACATTATTCACTTCACCAAGTTCTTTTTTTTTCGATATTCAAAACATGTATCATTATAGATAATCACTATCACTGAAACAAACATGTGTTTACCACACACACACACACACACACACACACACACACACACACACACACACACAATATATATATATATATATGATAATTAGAAGGCGACTCCTCATGCAATTCTTACCAGTGCTCAATTTTATTGACAAAGTTTCCAAAGCTGTCTACCTGGCTATCGGTAATTATTCTCACACAGACGCGTTTTCTTGAACTTCTTCAAAACCTTCGATACCATCAATCATAACGTCCTCCTTTTATAGATTAGAATATCATAGATCATTAAGTTATTAGAGTGAGGGCTATGGGTGGTTCAAGAACTACCTCATCAGTTGGAATCAGTTTGTTTCGCTGAACGGTCACAATATTTTCCTATGCAGCCCATCGATTGTGGCGTTCCCTATTTATAGCATTATTTTATTTCAATGATTTTCCAAATTTCTCTGATATTCTTTCATACTTATTAAATGCTTTTCTTATTACTCATTATTTGTTTTCTTTTTTTCTCATTCAGATCCAAATATTTTGATAGAAGCAATGGAAGATAACGAAGAAGAAGAAGAAGAAGGAGAAGAAGAAGAAGGTGGAGTGCAGACAACATTAACGAGAATGTCATTGCAGTTGAAGTGTGTATAGGCATACTCCTACATCAGTCTACAGTCCAGAGTTGGTCTGATAGGGGGAAGTGAGTTGCTCTGCAAGCCGACTGAAAAGATCACGCTTCGCTAAATCGGGAGTCAGGCAGTGTCAGAGGGGTTCCGTGGGGATGGATATCTTACCATTCCAGGGGCCTAGCCGGAACCGTTTGGGTGCCCTCTGGTTTAGATGCAGCTACAACGTGAAGCATCGCATATTGGTCTTTGTCTGCAGTTCGAAATATTTTAAATTTAAAAAAAAAACGCTTCCACGCCCGATTTCATTGATTTCAAGTGGGGTTTTTTAAATTATTTTTATGCTCAGGAAAGTCAAATTGTTTGCTGACCTTCATTATAATTCACTTTGTTTTGTATGCAATTAAAATGATCATGATGATATATCATGATGTTAACAGTTTCACTAGTTATGACAGTTACAGAACACGCAGCAGTTGCCTTTAGAACTTGTAGATATCCCTCTATGAAGTTATAACAGATAAACTCATATCCCTCATAAATTGAATCTTGTTTTGTGATTGGTCTACGTAGCGTCATAATCAATTGCCTTAATGTTAGCGATGTTGAAAACAAAATGGTAATAAAAAGAAATGTGCTATACCGTGACAACATGCATGGTGTAGTGCACTATACCTTGAATGTCATTTCTATGTATAATGTTGTCGATTTTTGTTTCATCGAGAGAGTTTCTTTGTTAAGTGTTGCCAGTAGATGGGCCTCATAGACCATATACATACATGTATATAAAATACATATTGATTGTCTGCGCTGCAATATGTAAACATTTGTTTTTAATTTAACAATGTTACTATTTTCCCTATTTTGATATTCGTTGGAGGGATATAAAACAATCATGTCGTACTCCTGAGGGTACTACTGAAATTGTGGATTCCTCGGTGACAAAATTGCATTAGTATCTTCAGGGCTGTGCAGCTCCAAAAATAAAGCTATTCCTTGCTATCTCGGACTTCAGATAATTTCAATTCGAGCCTCACGGTATTTACGGAGTAAGCCCCCTATTTGTTCGTTAAATAAAAAAAAAATCTCGTTCATGCTGACTTCCTCTTTGCTATAGACGGGGCAGAGGTAATAGGGTCAGCCTTTGTGATTATTTTACGAAATGTGTGATCTTCATTGGATAACACTGCACTCACTTACATGTACATTGCCCGTGTCTGCAGACCATAAACTAATACACCACTAGCTGTTATTAAAACGATTAACAATGTAAATAATGTGATCGCTAGCTGATATTGCAGTGCAGGGTGAACAAGCGGATCCCGTCGATATGTAAGCTCAACGGATCGCAGGAATACAGTTACCTACCACAATTCGTCAGGCTTTTTTTCATTGCTCATCACATCTCACTTCCCATCACTCACTCTTGTTTCCTCAATACAATCTTACGCATACACACACAAAATAAATACTCACAGACATACACATAGCATGCGACACACAGACACACATAATATGTATTATACATAATTATACATAATTTAAAATACGTTTATATATATGTGACCGTGCACCTCAAAACGAACATAAAGTCGCACACACTGAGTTTGCGTGAGGATTGAAAATAAGTGAAATGGGTCAACCTCACCGAACTTGACTTTTTAATATTTTCTGAAAGAGCGGGTCTTCTTTTACATTATGCTAAAATTTGGTGTCATAAAACGGGCAGGAAAGTGTGTTTTCTTAGCAGTTTATCTCGAAAAATTTTTGGTAGAATAGTGTGATTAGGTGTGTCTTTAGAATCCCTTTTTCATTTCTGAAAAACCTTGTCCACACTCTTCACTTTCAACTCTAATAACTTTTGAAAGGATAGTGCTAGTGGTTTGAAAGTTGACATTAATTAAGGACAGAATGTGTTAATGAGGCATGCTTAATTTCAGTTTAATCTGATAATCCCTTCATTGTTGTTACTCTGGTGGTTTACTTCCTGTTTTTTGTCCCATTCATCACACAATCAGCACGTTTTGGTAAAGATTAAGCGCTTGAATAGACACTGTACTTCAGAGCCTCTTTTCTCAGTTCTCACGTTTCCTGAGTTTGTGCTTTCTTTCCAATATTTAGATAGGTTAGGAAAATTAATTTGATTTGAGTTATACATCATTTTAAAGCTTAAAGTCTGCTTTTTCAGAATATGGTCTTAACTAAAATTCATGTCTGGCGACTTTTTGTTTGTTTTGAGGTGCAGTGTCACATATATATATATATATAATATATATATATATATAAACGTATTTTGAATTATGTATAACTATGTATAATACATATTATGTGTGTCTGTGTGTCGCATGCTATGTGTATGTCCGTGTGTGTTTATTTTGTGTGTGTATATGATATATATATATATATATATATATATATATGACGGGATATAGATATAGATATTTAATTTCCAACACAAAAAAATACAATTGCACTAAACCTTTTGATACACAAAATTACACAAAATCAATACAACATAAATACATTAAGATACTGTGACATGAAGAATAATAAAACGTTGTGACTTATGACTAAACATATATACGAATCAAATTATTCGAATTGGAAGAGGCTGCTAAAAACCAGAGCTTATACTTACAGACTCCTCATAAACAAAAAGTTCTTACTGAACTAACAAACTAGGCAAATTGCCTAAGAAAAAGAAAGAAAAAAGAAACACATATACACAAAACACCAAACGAAAACAAAAAAGTTGCATACCTTGTTTGTTGAGAACAAAAACATATGTATGCCAATTTACACCTTTTTTTTTTCATGTCCACGCAAAATGAACTTCACTACTAAAACAAACATTAAATAATGTATTTACCCTGGTCAGAGTTGCTGCCATCATTATCATAATCTTAAAAAAAAGATACCTAAAAGAAGGAAAACCAAAAGAAACACATGTGCTCACAACACAAAACACACACAAGCAAGTTGAATAACTCTTGTTGAAAAACAAAAGAAGTATGTAGATATATATACGTATGTCAATTAAATACCTTTTTTTCATGTCCACTCAAAATGAACTTAACAATAAAACAAATATTAAATAATACATTTACCCTGGACAGAGTTGCCGCCATTATCATTTTTATTATTGAATTGAGAAATGAATAAAAACAAAAATACGCTACTTCATTCGCAATCGGCAATCACGACGGGGTCATAATGACTGGTCTCAGGAATAGTCATACTATCATCTCAAGCAGCAGTGGGTCCCGGTCCGATCTCTGAACCGTTTGCGGGAAGTGAATCAGGGCTTGATATTAATTCTAAACTATTCTCAACGACTTCTCAGGGAGGAGAAATATCAGGAATTGTATAAATAGACGACCGAGTGATTGGAAGGGAGGTTATGTTTTACATCATACTTATAAAACTTACACGATTCGCTCCTCAGAAGTTTGATCAGGAAAGACAATCAAAATGTCATTGCAAACGGAAACGTCTGCAAATTGGGAAGTCTCTTAGGTTTTGCAAGTGTAGCAATTCGACAGTCTATAGTAAAGCTGTTATAGATTAAGCAGGGTTATATACCCAATTCGTACATGTCATTCTCAGAAAAGTGTTTTATCATATTTCGTGCTCAGAGTAAAAAAAAAAAAATACTTGTATTGCATTTGTGTGTGTATGTATAATATACATGTATTATGTTTTGTGGTTGGGTTGATCGTTATTTAAAGTTATCATTGTATTTCAATCATTTTTCATTTGGAGCTGGTCAGGATACATTACTACACGTCTCAATGCTTACTCTTTTCAAAGATAGGACAGTCGTATCCTGATACAGCCAAAAAACATACACACACACATGCGACACTGAGGAGACATGAAAACCAACGTAATGAAGCAAAGGGACCTCTTTCTCCACATGAATGATATCCCCAGTCGTCTTAGATATCAATGATGACCTTATAGGATATCTGGTCGGAAGACACTGCGTTTGTCTCGAATTACTGAGGTTTGAGGTTTATTGCTTATACATTATTCTATTATAAAATCGTAGTCGCTAAATTTAATAGTATATAGGGAAAGGTTGCATGATATAGAATGAGCAGTATAAATGGTTAATTTTTCTTTCAGAGAAAGTAAGAGAGAGAAGATAAAGACAAGAATAAGAATAAAAAGAAGAAGAAGAAGAAAAAGAAGAAGAAGAGAAGAAGAAGAGGAAGAAGAGAAGAAGAAAAAGAAAAAGGAAATCAAACAAACTTTAGTATTCGACGTATTCACGAAATCGGACAAAAATCTCTTCGAGATCATAAGTATCCGCGCTGGCCACGATCGAAGTCAAATATATACAAATGATGCGTAAGACAGAGTGGATCAGTGAGAATTGAATGCGTGAGATTAACTTTGAAACTGTTTAAACCCACGAGTGTAGCGAGTGGGTTTTAGATTGTTTCTTAAGTTAAACGAGAGCATCCAATTCTCACTGATCCACGAAATAGACCTATGCATCATTCGTTTTATAAAATGGGTCCGTAAATTCACGAAATTTAACCTTTTCCCCATCATGCGTCCGGTACACTTACAATGCTATACAATGCTTGAGCCATGCGTTTGGATTTTACTGGACGTATGGCTCATAGTGTGGGCTTAAATAGATAGTAAAATCAATGCATGACAACCGACCAATCAGATTGCAGAGACTCCAAAGCCCATCTTATATTTACCAAATTTTACTTGTTTTTTCTTTGTAGCAAACAAGAATCCATACAAAAGACACCATAAAACAATGAATACGACATCAGCACATTTGAGTGACAACTGGTCATGCACCGTGCACCGTGTGACACAGACACACAGACATACATAATCAAACACAAACACATGGGTATGAAGAGTTCAATGACAAAACGAACTAACTCCAGTTTTGTTAATTGAGATATTTGCGATCAAACTTGCTAAAAAGCAAAGCAAATTACAAGAAATTATGTACATGTAACATAATTATTAGTTTAAATCATTGGAATATTTCTTGTTATGTTACAAGTGAGGTATTAGAAAGGGTTTCGTTTATTTACTTGTTTGTTTTTGCTCTTTTCTGATGACGGACTAACTTTAAAATGTTTAGAAATGGCGCCTATCTCGTTTTTCGATCATACTCCTCGTATTATACAGTATATACATGTATATATATATATATATATATATATATATATATATATATATATAGACTGCGAGAAGGGGTCTCGACCATTTACAGTACCAGTGTAGCTCCTTCATTATTTACATTCAGTGTGAAAAGAAGAGCAAGGTGGACGTAGCTAGGGTCAACGTGCCTGTTTATTGCCGCCGAGCTTTCGGTCCCAAACGGACTTTCATCAGGGCTGTAACGATACAAAAATGACTCACTCGTGTGGCTACACTAATAAATATATATATACTAATATAAATCTAACTGGCGTGAGTCTACAATGACTGAGTAATCAATAAATCCGTAATTACAGCTGTATATAACATATTCCAATAATAATATACATAATCAATTGCATATTATTGAATACATTTCATATCAAACTCGTGTTATTGATTGTCCACCTTGCTCTTCTTTTCACACCGAATATATATATATATATATATATATATATATATATATATATATATATAAATACACTGTACACCAAAACATACACTTCATTTGACGACTTAGGATATATGTATATATATATATATATATATATATATATATATATATATATATATACATAGAAGAATTGGAACAAGTTCACTCGGTTGACAGCAGGTTCATCCGTATTTTATTGCTACTCTGAGTTTCATGCCACCTTCATTTAGGGGCAATCATCAGGCAATCAGGATTGCCTGATGTTTACTTGCCTCTGGTACCTGTTGAGCACTCTTGCCTATCCGTTCAAGGACGACAAAATGGATCATCTAAACCGTGTGAACTTCAACTATTCCACGAAAAACATCCCAGCACCATCGCGCAATTCATTCAAGAAGAGACTTATCACGCGCTAAAAATGCGTTAATTCAATCCAAATGCATTTCTGGGATGTATTTAATCATTGCATGATGATTGCCCCTAAATGAAGTTGGCATGAAACTCCGAGTAGCAATAAAATACGGATGAACCTGCTGTCAACCGAGTGAACTTGTTCCAATTCTTCTGTCTATATGTATATATATATAGCTACACCAAAACATACACTTCATTTGACGATTAAGTCCCCTGTTTGTCTAGTAGTGGCCGTGCTCCGATGTTGGATGTATATAATATCTTTAATTGCACGGATCTTCATTGGACACTTTTTAATGGTATTTTCAGATCAGTAGCACCATTTAAGGCCTAGTCTGTCTTACTTTTCAAATTCTTGGTAATCACTGCTAATTATGTTGACCCGCGGTACGCTAAAAAATATACTATATGTGCGATGTGCGGGTGTGGGTTTAACCTTTCAAGCTATCTTATAATCTATACCTCCCATTGCCAAAATTTGTTTTGGCAAGATCTAGTTTTTGTTCAGAAAATTTTGAACCGTGGGAAAGATTTCAAGAGCACTGATTTTCAAAATTGATGTCAATGTCCAATACCATTAGTCATTTAATTACGAACAGAATGCCGGAATCAATAACTTTTATGAGTCATTCAGTCAGCTTTCTGCTGCTTACATGATAAAAGAGGAACCATCGACTACGAATCCATTTTGTTCTAATGCAAGTTACTTTGGTCACTATTATTTTGTTCTAGTGCAAGTTACCATGGTTACTGTTGTGTTACCATGGTTACAATGATTTGATACCTGTTTGTGTGATTGTGATCAAATGCTGATAAAGATAGACACAAGTATTTTACAAAGTATTCCTTTGATGTACCTTAGGCCTTGTGGATGAACCTGGCTTTGTAATTGTCTGATCGCAGTCAATTTCAATTCAGTTCAATTATCTATTTTTTTTTTTCATCAATGACAGGAAACACATAATACAACGTGATACATTACTAATTCAACCTTTGAGCAATTTGGAAGGACAAACCATTCGAATGCAAGATATATGTGCGAATGGTATTACATTGACAACAAAAAAAAGAACAATGGACACTGTCATTGTAAAAAATAAGATAATTTTTATGATGGAAAAGAGTGGACGTGGATCACTCAACAAAAAACACACAAACAAATAAGACCAATATACCAAAAACTTGTTTACGCTAAATCGGTCTACGTACCATTGGATAAATATTTTGATCGCATTGATGTAATGATGCTGATAATACAGAGGATTACTGAGAGGATCACCAATAAGGTTGGAGAGAAGACGATCTTGCTTACCAGACACATGCACCGACACAATAAAAGCTCCAAAAACACTCCATTTACCATCAAATTTACACAACAATATTTTTTTATTATTTGCATATCAGATTCAATTCATACATACAGTGGCATTTTTTTTTTACTACCAATCGGATTCATCTTACAATATGCCGATGCCTCTTGTTGATGCAAAACATATATTTTAGTCAATGCCAGTCATTCAAATACTATGATTCATTCGATTTTGACGTGAGCGAACAGCTTTCGAGTAAAACACAGTTCTCTACGTTAATTATGCATAAACGAGACTGTCAGAAAGCAACATCTGTCTTGTTCGTGTATTAGTCAATCACGGATAAGTTTGAAGTTTGACGTAATTTGTGTGTTTCACGTGATACATGGTAACATCCAGATATAGGAACTTACTGAGAAAAAGAAATAAAGGCAGTGACATAAGTAATACCGGTAATCTCAAGATTGCGGTTTAACTTAAGACCCTATAGGATGTCGGTAAATCACCGTTTGAATCATCTCAGATGACGTCCTTTCAGCATCTACATTTGTGACGTAGGTCTCCCATCAATTGCGTAATAATTTTTCCGGAGACTGAACACAAAAGGATCGATCCTACCGAGATCATAGTTTGGTTTTTATAGAGTTTCATTTTGTACGTGGGTGGAGGGGGGATATTCAATTTCCACTCTAAACAATTATGAGATGGACGTTGATTCAACTGATAAAAAGATGGAAGAGTGATAAGTTAGCAACTGATTGACAAGTGATAAGTTAATCCTGAATTAAGATATTTTAAAAAAAGTCGAAACTTCTAGATACAGAAAAAGTTAAAAAGTGCCTGACTCTCACATTTTGCAGAGGCCATAACTACGACAACCTCTTTTATACATCGTAAAATCTATCCTGCATTGTCATTCTATCATTATAATCTGTCTTACTCCTCCATCATTTGCATGATTATGCTTATAATATGATAACAAAACTGCTTTGCCGAGCAAACAATATTACTCGGGAAAAAGTAGAGCGGAAGACCAATGATCTTGATCGGAATGACATGTTCTTCGTCTTGAGGATGTTATAACATCTTTCCTGTCTTCATCCCGAAACTAAGAGGTACTACACACAGTTTTAGGATATAATAAATTTAATAAACTAGACCCTTGCATTTGCCCTGCTTCACAGATGAAGCGTGAAACATTCAAAAACTGAACAGCCTTTACTAACATAAACCAGCCATAGTTGTCAGTGGCGAGGTGAACAAACGGATCTATCCTTTGTGTAGAAGAAAACGTCATTTGGGTGGCAATGATCCCATTCCATATTAGAATCATCAGGGTGTGGTCACTAAGGTTAATAAGAAGAGATTATCATACAAGAAACCCTGAGTAGCTGATAAATGCGTCTAAAGTTGCATCAGATTTATTACCTTAAAATTGTTTTTCCTGTCGATTGCCCTTGTTGCCTAGTGACCACCTTTTTTCTCTCTTTTTTTCGGTGCAGTTATAGGATCAATGTTTACATGAAATTACAAAGAAACCAATGCGATTCTTATTTCGTATTTACAAAGCATGAATTTTTGGAGAGGGTGGTAAGTTAAGTCAGAATATTGAAGTATTATTTCTGGCTTCTTGATTGAATAAACGTTCGTATGGAATGTCGCGTACAAGACTCTGCAGCTCTCAATCTTGTAAATATTTTTGATAAAGTTTCAAAAAAATGAAAAAAATACAATGTAATTATGAATCATTAGACACAACGCAAACCATCTGAACACACAAATGAAACATTTGAATAAAGCACATATCAAAGGCGATGACAAATCAAAGACGATAACCCACTACTTTTTCATCATAAGTGTACTCATGACACGAAACTTTGCTTCACTTGCTGTGGACTTCCATTGTTGTTGTTTTTATTCTCTCCCTCTCTTTTCTTTCCCCCTTTTTTCCGTCTAAACAACAAGAAACAGTTGTTCGTAATATTTCCTGACTTTCACAGCTAGGATTGAGATAATATTGAAATGAATCATGTTGACTTTTATGTTTCCGACTCACAGTATTAATCCTAAATAAAGAACGCTCGTATCTCCCATGTGCGTCACATTTCGAACGGAATATGTGTCAAAAGATGTCATTGATTCGTTTCATGTTGTGCAAGTGACGTACTCTTACGGTGTCAGATACAAAGGAAGTCTCGGCCTAGTTATTCAGCTGTGACTAAAAAAGAATCGTATATCGGTTAGAGAAGAGGAGAGTCCGACAGTGCATTTGTGTGAGCAAATGTTGAAAATTAATATGACATCACTACCTCAAGAAGAATGAGGAAGGCGGGATGGGGTTAAAGAACAACAAACACAATAAGTCATACAGAGAAATAATGATGTTCATAACTACCCAGTGACATGGTTAAAACCGTTTTGCCATTAGTGTGTGCAGTTGTTTCTCCGAGAACTGTTTCCTTTGCTGATAGCACACAGCAGGTGAGAACTTACGTTTACAGTCAACATCTGTTAGAGGAAACGTTAGTTTGTTGATTTCTCTCAGATGTACCTCATACATGTTGTATATGTCACCAAAGGTCAATACTAGTTCGTCATTCACTTCAAGTCAAAAGGAAAAAAATTGAACAGTTGTCCTGAAATAAAGTGAAATATTTAATGTATATTCTTCACTGGGATTGTGCTTTCTCATAAGCTTCCGCTGATTATACACAAATGGTTATCACTCAATTTCACACGCAGTGGCAGTCCTTTTTGGCATCATGCAAAAATAACGTTTTTCATGCCATTGCATTGCAGATGAAGAATCCTAAAAATCACACACTTTTGTTGAATCGTTGAAGACACGGAGAAAAGTTCATGAGTACAAGGGTCAGACGTCTCCATGTGAATGATACCTACAGTTTACTGTGCTGCCCTGACATCAACGACCCGAGTGTTGTTGCCAAATTCAGAAACCTTTGGAGAGTGACAAAGCAGATGATACGTTTTGATGAGTCATGCAGAACAGCGTCTACTAACGAAAATAGAATTGTTGCCATATTTACTCTGGGAGAAACGTGTCTTCCACCTAAATAACTTGAGGTTGTTATCAACATACCTGCCCTTTTGTGACCGTGTAATTAAAAGTACCCTTATAAAGATGTAAATGCACAGTAACCTTTTAGAATTCAATTATTTCGACATTGCTTCTGACTACAGAACGTTCCTTTTCAGAATGCTAGCAGTGTTTCCATCTTTAAGGCTATTATTAGTTATAAGCACATGGTTGCTTGGAATGAAAGGCAATGACATGACAGAAATGCTTGATGTTTATGCACTGGTCATCATGCAGGTCTTTGCGAAAGAAAAGAAATCATTTCGTCCATGCAGTTGATCATTTATTGTAATAAAAGAAGGCATTCGATGAATTCCATCTGCAGCACGGTGCTTCCTCGGTCAAACAAGTTATATTTGAATAAAAAAAGCTCAATTAACGAAAACGTAAACCCACATACAATAAGTCTTTACAACAAGTACTTAGAATCTCCCGCGCAAATTTCATCACGCGCATTGAATATACAAATAGGAAATGGTGATCCAACAATTTCACGCCACCGATGTTCTATTGAGGTATACAGTGTCATTTAACTCACCGCGCATGTTTCTTTCTATGGGATAACTCCTGGTTGACCAATTCCTATCTGTTATTACGTCCTCATATTCCATTTCCGGAACAGCAGGAGCCTCATTGTAAAACCTGTCGAAGCTGAGTGAGGTCATTACATGAGCGTGCAGGTCCTCGTACTTCGACGACGACAGGCTATCGGGACAAAGGCCAAGGTAGCTGTCGTCGGGGTCGGTAGACATGGATTCTACGGGAGGGTCATCGTAGTCGAACACGGGATCAGCGAATGTGATCTGAGTGTCGTTGAAGGTGATTCGACGCGAATCTCGGAGGAGCTTTTCGCCACGGGAACCGAAGCCGCGACTGTGCTTTGACATGAGTTTTGTGGAGCCCGTCTTGAACGAACTCTTGAATGACTTTGGCTTTGAGTGCGTTGTGGCAACTTTCCGACTGCGATAAATGCTCGCGATCGCAATGGAAGCGCCTAGAACCACACCCAATATGACAGCGCCCAACGAAATTATGATGACGAATTTTTTGCTGATGGCGTTTGATGCCGGTTTCTCATTTTCTGGTTTTCTGTCCGAGTTCAAGGACGGATGGTTGGTAGTTCTGGAATTCCACCTGTTGCTTGTCCTCGTATCTGTCTCCAGATGTGTTCGTTCGGCAAGGTCCTCTGTAACGACGAGCATTGCAAATGTTTTGACAGTTTGTCCCGGACCAGCCGTTACTGTGCAGGCAACGCTTGTTTGGTTATCCAACTGTATCGCATTTGAAAGCGAGATCGTTTGGCCTTGGTCACCAGAGATTATCCAGCGACTGTTCGCTGGGATTTCTTGATTGTCAACGTGCCAAGTGAAAGTTAAATTTGCTTGAATTGGTGTCTTGCCTAAACAGGTGAAGGACGCTTCTTGCCCGACGTCGATCTCGGCCACGGCTGGGGAGAGGTCAACAGACAGTCGAAAGGGCAGCGGGACCAGGCTGCATTCCCGAACTCCGGCAAGAGCGGGACTTGTTTCTGTGCAAGTAAACTGCACACCGTAATCAAGTTCGCTCAATCTCCACTGCACGCTCTGCTCATTCTCCGTCGTGTTGGTAATGGGATCATGATTGCGATACCATACAACTTTCGACGGGGGATGACCCCCCTTGGTCACACAGGACATCGTCACCATCTTTCCTTGCTGCAGTGGGATCGCAGGATGGACATCGCAGAGAGGGTACCCTTCTTCCGGTGGCACGAGCACGTTCAGCCGGATCGTATTCAGCGAGCTCCCCGACGATTCCAGACCGTACACCACATTGCACTCGTACGACCCCTCATCACTGATTTCAGTTTGGGATATGTGCAGGTTGTACTCTCCGGTTGTCTTATTTGCGACTACTGCGATTCTTTCCCGCAGCTCGGGGTCCAACTGGTCGTCGATCATGACTCCAAGACTAATATCAATTTTGGGACTGACTCGCCGCCATATGACGAAGGCATTCCTCGTCGGGTCTACCACGCACGGGAGAATCGCAGTCTCACCGTGAAGCACATTAATTTCCTTAGGGTAGACAAGGTACGCATTGGTCTGTGCGTTCACGGCTAGAAGTTCCTTGAGACCAAGGAAAGAGCAGACCAGAAGCAATAGCCATGAATTCGTCTCCATCATTCAAGATTTAAGCAAACATTACAATATGGACCCACTCGATTCACTGGCAGATATACCTTCACTATCAATAGTTTTCTTCGGGCAGAAACAAACAGTGCGTAGTTGTTGCAGGACGAGACCATCGCCCATCACTTGGTAGACATCATAAGCCAATGCAAGCGGTACTCATCACCATACTACAAACACTACCTAAACAAGTCACTGAAGCATCCTCGAAAGCATACTTCCATCCTCTCAGACACTCCTGTCAGTTACTCACTGACACATCTGTCGTAAGTTCGAACAGGTATAATGGTATCAACGTGATTGATCCGAGTACGTGGTGCGTCGTCTGCCATGTGTGCTGGGAAGGTTTTGCCTCTAAACTTTGGTGGGGGGCTCCAAGCAGGCAGAGCTTCGTTGCGGTAGGACGTGAGCGTGAGTCACCCGTCCAGGCCCTCTTCGCGGTTGCAGCTTAAACGTCTGACTGCCTGACTCAGGAAGGTGTTCGCTTTGATAGAGAGTGACAGAGATCACCAACTGCGCATGCGTGTGAAAAAAAAAATAGTCACTGTGTTTGAACGAACATTGAGGATAGGCAGGAGAAAGGAAAGAAAGAGGGAGAGAGGATGGCTGTCGAGCAGGGACTATCAATGAGAAGAAAAAAAACAACAACAGAAGCATCCAAACATCACAGGGAAAGCTTGACTATAGTAAAAGGCGAGAAAGATAAAAGGACAGAGGGAGATGGAGAGGGAAGGAGGGAGGGAACCTCGACAAAAGCTTCAAAAAGATATTATCATTCTTTTGTTGTTAGGACAGCGTACATAGCTCCATTTGATGATTACATACTAGAACACACCAAACATCATATCCCATGTTTTATTCAAACGATAGATGATGTTAAATGGGATACGTGATTGCTTTATATTGATAGTTGCGATAGCACCAGCTCGAATAGTTCCCCCCCCCTCCCTTCTTCCTCAATGGAGCAGGTCTCCAATGCGTCAAGTGAAATTCTTCTCCATGTTCAAGTCAAATATCAGGGTGTGGAATACATTTAGGGTTCGCCTTTGAGGCTTTACGCATTCCTCATAATGTTTTTCATTTAACAAATGTATCTTTGCAAACAAAGCTACGATTATCAGATCTATGAATTGAAGTTTTAATTTTCTTGCAAACTTCCGGGTAAGTGATAGCAAGTTAAAGTGAAAACAAAAGGAAAAGAAAAAAAATGGATGATAAACCATGAATCAACTTCTAATTGTGACCGTGCATCACAAAACGCACAAAAAGTCGCTCACACTGATTTTGCGAGAGGACTGAAAATAAGTCACTCTATGAAATGGGTCAACCTAGCCGATCTTGACTTTTTCATATTTTCTGAAGGAAAAAGTCTTTTTTTTACATTATGCTAAAATTTGGGGTCATAAAACGGGCGGGAAAGTGTGTTTTTTAGCAGTTAATCTCGAATATATTTGGTAGAATAGTGTGATTAGGTGTGTCTTTAGATTCCCTTTTTCATTTCTGAAAGCCTTGTACACACTCTTCACTATCAACTTTAATAATTTTTGAAAACATAGTTCTACTGCATTGAAAGTTGGCATTAATTACGGACAGAATGTGCTAATGGGGTATGCTTAATTTCAGTTTAATCTGATAATAATCTCTTCATTGTTGTTACTCAGGTAGTTTACTTCCTGTTTTTTGTCCCATTCATCGCACAGCCAGCACGGTTTGGTAAGTATTGAGCGCTTCAATAGACACTGTACTACAGAGCCTCTTTTCTCAGTTCACACTTTTCCTGAGTTTGTGCTTTCTTTCCAATATTTACATAGGTTAGGATAGTCCATTTGATTTGAGTTCTACATCATTTTAAAGCTTAAAGTCTGCTCTTTCATAATGTGACTGTGCACCTCAAAACGAACATAAAGTCGCACACACTGATTTTGCGTGAGGACTGAAAAAAGTGAAATGGGTCAATCTAGCCGAACTTGACTTTTTCATATTTTCTGAAAGAGCGGGTCTTCTTTTACATTATGCAAAAATTTGGTATAATAAAACGGGCAGGAAAGTGTGTTTTTTTTAGCAGTTTATCTCCAACATTTTTGGTAAAATAGTGTGATTAGGTGTGTATTTAGAATCCCTTTTTCATTTCTGAAAAACCTTGTCCACACTCTTCACTTTCAACTCTAATAACTTTTGCAGGGATAGTGCTACTGCTTTGAAAGTTGGCATTAATTATGGAAAGAATGTGTTAATGAGGTATGCTTAATTTCAGTTTAATCTGATAATCCCTTCATTGTTGTTACTCTGGTGGTTTACTTCCTGTTTTTTGTCCCATTCATCGCACAGCCAGCACGGTTTGGTAAAGATTAAGCGCTTGAATAGACACTGTACTTCAGAGCCTCTTTTCTCAGTTCACACTTTTCCTGAGTTTGTGCTTTCTTTCCAATATTTAGATAGGCTAGGAGAGTCCATTTGATTTGAGTTCTACATCATTTTAAAGCTTAAAGTCTCCTCTTTCAGAATATGGTCTTAACTAAAAATGCATGTTTGGCGACTTTTTGTTTGTTTTGAGGTGCTGGGTCACATATGGTCTTAACTGAAAATACATGTCTGGCGACTTTTTGTTTGCTTTGAGGTGCAGGGTCACAATTAGAGCGAGAGATCGGAATCATGATATAACTATACAGCAGCTTTTTATGAAAGGAATTGACGGCTATGAGAACAAGCATAATTCAAATACACTGTACACCCTGAAGTATGTACATGTATTCCGTAATTCATTTTTAAATGTAAGGTGTCTTCTTTTTCATGACTAATAGGTACACGGGTTTTTTTTTTTTTCTTACAGATCAAAAATCACTGAGCTTATAATATTATTAAAGAAAATTAAAATGATGATAGTGGCAAAATTATAGCAATAAGAATAATGATAACATAAATACTTTTGATAACAACATGGTGAAGTATATGAGCTTCAAAAATACAAACTTCTTTTTAGTATTTTAGATTTCTTCAATAAATCATCAATGATGATACTCGTACCTACATACAGTACCTACATTCGTGCATTGTACAACGTTATGATGCACTCGTGAGACACATACTTACTTTCATATTTGACATACATGCACACCATGACGAATTCAAATTTCACAATGTCATATAATCATATGCTCACGTAAAACATGACTGTTTCTGTTGTATAAACAGTATTTTCCCACGAAAATGAACCTTGATAGGTTCGTGTGATATGGACGAAATGAGTCTCACCCCCCCCCCCGATAACAGATCCTTCTCTACGACCCCTCCCGAACTTCTTTTCATCTCATTACTCTCATGAAACCATGTCTGCCCATTTTATCGATCTTTGATAGCAATCATCAGTCTTACTCATAAGTGCTCGTTTTCTTGTCGTTGTTTAGAAAAGGAATGAAAACCCAGCGATTTTGGTACGGTAGTCACAATCTTGTGTGTAAATTTAGGGATGACAACATCTTGACAGGAGATCCCTAAAAATCTCCCAACCCATCACTCAGTGAATCGATCGATCAATATCGGCACGTCTTCCGTTCGTGTAGGAGTAGCTAAACTTCCAGTCACTATGACGAATTTGCGTCTCAAAACAAAAACAAAAACAGCTGTATAAAGAAAGAAGAAAAGCAGGGCTTGTAATGACCTTCTCTGAACCTGTCGCCACAGCTGCACAGCACTCCGTGAGGTTCCCGCCAAACTGCCCAATGACGCGGCTTCAAATTTCTGCGATTTCTGGACATCTAGGCTACATGTAGTTGCCAGCCCCTATTTACACCGGAATAGTTTCTCAGTGTGAGAAACTTTTGTACTCCTTAAGGACTGAATTGAAAGAGGCACCAAAGGGGGGGGGGGGGAGGGAATGGATGTCAGAATGTTTCTTTTGTCTTCTGGTTCTGCAGACCCACCCCCCGTATACATTTGGAAACTTATGATATAAAAATATTGGTGACTGAGATGACTAACCACTCATTCGCAACCATGAACATGATACACGCGCGTTTATAAGTATATCATTTTTTATAAATATATATTATAATATGACATATATTAGTTACCATAAAAATGGAACTGTCGCTTCTTGTTATATACATGAACTATTTTGCTTTGTCTTTGCGTATTTGCAACGTGCGAGACAATGTAGAATTGTAAGCTGCAGTCCACAGAATGAAGTCATAAAAACTTCCTATAATTACGACGTGAAGTCAGAGTAGTAAATCTGCCATGATGTCTACATGAACCAATGAGAATCCTGTCCAAATGAAATCCACCGATCGATGTTTAGTCACATGAGCAGGGGATGTTAGAAGAGATGGCTTAACATAGATATTTCGAGACATCAAATCATGACGATCAAGTTTGTGTTTTAAAGGTCCATGCAATCAAAATGTATGTTGACCTCTATTGCTGCCTTTTGGTCTGTACATAACCAAATCACTAAAATAATAATATAATGATAATAATAATAACATATTTTTATTCAATTTTTCTTATTTTTACTGCACCATGATAAGCCTTACCTCTAAAGAAAAGCAAATATTGGCATCATCTTTATTCATATTCCGGCTGTGAAATCATCCTCCTATATAAGATTTGAGCTGAACAACACTGTCTTACCATTAACTGCTCTCACTACCTTCACTTACTCACAAGAGCATCACATGTTATCTCCTGAGCAAATGTTTATGACAAATTTT
Source organism: Diadema antillarum (assembly GCF_040938485.1). NCBI lineage: Eukaryota > Metazoa > Echinodermata > Echinoidea > Diadematoida > Diadematidae > Diadema > Diadema antillarum. Next base: position 492,820 of record NW_027272324.1, on the reverse strand, counting down.
TGACGTAGCAATGAACGGTAAAGGCACATACTGTGCCTATTGTTAAGCTCAACTGTTAATGGAGGATGACGTCATAGCTGTGGTATGATCATTATGAATGAAGATGATGTTTTTTTTAAGAGGTGGGGCTTAACAAGGTATAGAAGAAATAAAGAAAGAATGGTTGAAAATATATGATGTATATTTCTACGAAGTATTTATTGATTCGGTTAAGTACAGACGAAAAAGCATCAATAGAGGTCAACATGCATTTGGATTTCAAGGACTTTTTTTAATGTGGTAACTTTCATCATGGGACACCGCCGTATAATAACGTGCCAATGGATACCTGACAATCTTTATGATGACGCGACTTGACGTCATTCAATAATTTGCGCCAATGATAACAGATCGACTTTTCACAACGATAGTATCCTCCGCGACTGGCTCGTGACGAGCAGTGATCATGTCGCCTCACGGTAGGGAATTTCATCAAATTTTCGTCTCATATCAAATTTTTCACTGGCGGGCTAACTTTTCATACGGAGATCATAAAGTCTTGCCCAGATGAACGGTTCGATATGGAAATTATCATTTCTTCCTTTCTACTTAAGCAAATGTCATCTACTCTTCATAATCGCAAGAACCTGAAGGAATTGAAAACACGATCTCCTTTCGGTTACTCTAAAATGAAATTTTAGATGACGTTGTTAGATGAAAAAACAATTCTTCTTTCAAAACAAAATAAGAGAGAGAGAAATCAAGTTTATTTCAAGGTTGAAGAAAGACGTCACTGAATGAAATGTGATGGAGCGGGGTTTTGTTAAGCCTTGCTACCTTCTGTTAAATCCAATCTAAACGAGATTTTACAGAGAGACTGCAATGTGCTAAGTTTGTTATTAAGTATGGGGCCTAATCAAGCACTTAATTTCACCAAGCCCTGCTAGCTGTGTAATAAATAGGACAAAAGACAAGATGTACAACACCTTAGCAACAACAATGAAGAGATTGTAAGATTAAGCAGAAATTCAGCGCGCTCTTATCACATATTTTATTCATTACTAATGCCAACTTTCCTCTCAGAAGTACAATCTTTTTTCAAAGTTATCAGATTTGAAAGTGAAGAGTGTGTAAATGCTTTTAAGAAATGAAAAGAAGCCTCTAAGACATACCTTATTAAACTATTGTACAAGAAAAGGTGGTCAAAAAATAAAAAAATAAACTGCTTGAAATATAATTACCCATTCGACTTATGGTCTTTAACTTTTGGATAATGTAGAAGAAGAATTACTCCTTCGTAAAATGTGAAAAAAAACCCTCTAGATTGTCAAGGTTCAACCATTTTCAGATTTTACCTATTTTGTATCCTAACGTAAAATAGCACTTGCGACTTTTTGTAGGTTTTGAGAAGCACGGTCGCACAACACAGATAGATGGATAGACGTATATCTAGATACACATAATATTATCATTATTATTATTATTATTATTATTATTATTATTATTATTATTATTCTATTTATATATTTATTTATACACTTATTTATTTATTTAGTTATTTATTTATTTATCTAGCTGTCTATATGTTCATGTTGTGTTTCCACCTTCAATATTTTCTTATTACGATGATTTTTATCTTACTGTGTCTGTCTTTTGCTTCTTCTTCTTCTTTTTTTTTGTTTTTTGTCTCTTTGTACTTAGTGCACACAATGGATAGCGAGGAAGTGAAAATTTACTAGTAACATAACTCATATCCCGGCACCTTCTACCTTGCCGTCACGTCATAAACCACCAATACCATAACCACTTCGGAGTGATCCAGCGGTGATATGCACCACATGCCAGTTTAAAGGAGCAGTATCTCTTTATCAGCCAACCACAAGCATACAATACCCAACCTTTCCTAAACTAAACCAAGTATGTCGTGAAACAGTCTCGAAATGATACATGTTTGTCTATACCAGCAGCTCAGTTTAGCAAAGAAGCACAATATTTTGTGTTATTTGTCACAAGAGAGGCCAAGACATATCATAAAAATGAAACTCTTATATAGTCTGTAGAAACTGGTTAAGTTGCACGTTTAGGACATCAGTAAATTTATCGAATATCACGATGCTTCAATCTACTTACGTTTGGATAGCTACATTGAATTAAAAACAAAAAAACATGAAACACAATTTCATTTTCTTGATTTCATGTGTAACCCTAAAAGTTTCTAAAGTGGAATCGTGTCAGGATTTGTTTTGGAATTGCATTTCATCAGACTCCCCGTTCATTTTCTTTAAGTGTAGTGTGACGGGTTTATGCCTCATCATTGTTGTTTTTATTGTTGGCATCAATCAAGTATAATTCCAGTTGAAAGGGCTCAATTTTTGGCAGACTTAATGGAAACCTGTCATACCATACCTCATCTCTTTTTTTTTTCTGCAGACAAAAATGAACTAAAACTAGACTAAGCAAAATGAAACAAAATGATGGCATCCACAGACTTCATTTACTTTTGAGTGGTTTTCACGAAAAACTTGCTCAAACCGTATTCAATCCTTCAGCAACTATTGCCTCCCCGACCGTGTTTTTTAATTGAGGAAGTAAACAAGATTTTTGCCTTTTCATAGTGATAGCCCATTTTTCAATAACACTCGACACACAATCTCCTGTTCATTGTATAATTGTATCATGATTACGCTTTTAATAGGTGATCATCTCCGAGCTGAATATGAGATGACAGTAAATTTCGAAAATGAATAACTATCTATCTATCTATCTATCTATCTATCTACCTACCTATCTATCTATCTATTTACCTACCTATCTATAATATAGATAGATAAATAGATAGATACACACATTATGATAATATTATTATCATAATGTGAGTGTGATTATGTATGCGTGTTTGTGTATGTGTGTGCAAAATATGTGATGTTTATAAAATACACATGTAGATTGATAATATAAATGACGACATAATCATAATAACAATTATTATATAACACGCGTGACATGAGATTTACAATGGAGGAATGGGCAACCGAAGACCGCAATCATGTTAATCCCAATATCACCATGGGGTGGCTGCCCTGGGGATAACATCAGGACACAAGTCATTAGACTCGTTAAAGTACAGAGAAAGTCTCGAGAGTTGCGAGTCGCTTTTTACTGCGTGTCGTCTCTCATAAAGTCTCGTAGAGAGTTATGAGCCGTCTGTGTTTCTTTAATACCGGAAGCCTCTAAAATGCGTCTTGAGTTAAAGGGATGGTATAGTTCTGGTTCATAGGGGGAATTAAAAGTCTAACTTTTTTGCGAGATATTAGAAACTACTTATGAAATATTAAAACACATACAATTCTGAGAGGAGTTCAAAGTTTATGTTTGATGAAAATCGGTTTTTTAAATGGCTGAGATATCCAAAACAAAGTAAAACAAAGTGGTCTTAATCAACAAAAGGTGAGCCCTACGTTTTATTAAAACATCTTCTTTTTTTTTGGGGGGGGGGATATCTCAGCCATTCAAAAACAGATTTTCTTCAAATCAACTTTGAATTCCTTTTAGAATATTTCATAAGAGGCTTTTCATTATCTCACTGAAAGGTTGGAAATCTGAAACCCTTTCTCAACTTTAAAGCATAGAGCATAAAATGTATTCTTGGATATCTCAGCCATTCCGAAACTTTTTTCTCAAATAAACTATAAATCCTCTTAGAATTGCATGTTCTTCAATATTTCATAAAACGGTTTCTCGTTGACTCACCGAAAGCTGGAAACCTGAAACCTTTTCTCAACATAAAACTGATCTCATGAACTCAGTGATGATTGTATCTGTCATGTTTCATTCAGTTGTGTTTGAGTCAAATATAATTTCAATTGATGACAGCATTAGAATACGAGTTATGTTATCTTTCTATATAAGGTGTTCTATGTTTGAAGAGTGTGTGCGGGAAAATCCCGGGTCAGCCGCAAGACTAACCACCAACTCTTTTTTTCTTCGGAGTCTAAGGACATCCTGCCAGACTGATTTCTTTCTTGCAAATTTGTAGTTTATGTCATTTATTAATTTCATTTCCAACAAATATGCAATTGCAATAAGACATCGGAAAACACATAGGGGACCTAAATTAAAACATAAATACACATAACTACACAGAAATACACATAATACATAAAATCACTAAAATAATGTAAACAAGGAAAGTGTGATGTATATCTTGTCGGTGATCGCATGTTTATGTTTTGCTTTTAGCGCCACGGTAACAGATAACAGGTAGATCAGGGAAGTGTGCATGAGACATGGGGAGAACACTTAAAGTTGTGGCTGACGCTTCCTGCACGTGTGTATTATATATCCACAGGGAGAAGTGACTCACAATATAGAGGCGATCCCTACGACCTTGAGATATTTAAAGAACCAAATGAGAGACAAGAAATTTCTGCATATACTTTAAAAAACGGCACTTTCTAATCTACCAAGGTTTCAGGCGTATTACGTGTCCTGCATGAGGTATTAACAATACCCTGCCTCTCTTTTTCTCTTTCATTCTTTATTATCTTTCCAATTCCTTCCTTCTCTCGATCTCTGTTTCTCTCACTCTCACTCTTCCTCGAGGAATGTGGCTAATATTCACCAACGGAAGCTGGCGACGACAACTTCCTCCAAGGTGTATCATAGACTAAAAAATGATTCAGTGAAGGTTGGTGGGTGAATCTTCACATGATCCTATGTGACCATCCTTTCACAGCTACCTGTCACATTCTCTAAGTCAAGTACAAGATCTCTCTCTCTCTCTCTCTCTCTCGGATTAAAGCGAGACAGATTTGTAATAATTTAAGCTTTTTCTCATTTCTCATCACTCTACTTTCTCGCATACAGCGGTGAAATAATTAGTGTATCTATTAGTTTCTACCTGAGATATTAACATAGAAACGGCAACTGTCTTTTTTTTTTCAGATGAACCATATCCATTGGACTTTACCAGTAATTCATGAAAAGAATTCATATAAAAAAATGCAGAAAAAACAACAACAGTGATGAGGAATCTAATGATGGTGATGATGAAGAAGAAGAAAGAAATGAATAAACAGAATATGAAATGCAGATCAATTAATGAAGCAGAACTAAATGAACCAATAAAAGAAAGAGATCGGTCTAGTGTGAACCCCATTACGTGTTATCACCCCAGCACAGCTTTATCTGTGGTCAACCAACTAAAAAAAAAAAACCCAAACTAACAAACAAACAGACAAACAAAAAAGATGAATGAGTTGAGTTGAGAGAGGACCTTGCTGAGCCAGAAAAAAGGAAAGATCTGAGTACGATAATTGCTGGTTGCTCGTGCCTTATATTGCCCACCTTTCTGGTGGTAATTTACCGTGTCAGTCTGTGGTTGCGCGCTTGTCCCCAGTATTGACCGATAAAGCACGCCTTCAATGATGTCCCAAATAGCTACTTGTAAACTTCTGCTCGTTTTCTAGTTTTTCAAGTGTAATATCCCATCACTAAGTATACTTTTATATCACATCTATGAGTTTAAAATACAACCCAAACTTATTACATTTTAGGTCCATGGTGTATCCATGACGCAGTGAAAGTGTTCACTATCGTATGTGTAAAATGAATATGCGTTGTGAAAGTGTTCACTATCATTCATACATACTGACAAAACCGTCCTATTGACCAGTCAATGAAATTTTACCATATTATGTTCGTAAAGTCAAATTTAAAGCAGTATGCCATGATCATGTGGTAAAAGAAACAAAATTGCAATTATGCGACTTTTCTTTTTAAGAAGGAAGGATTTAATCAGCCAAGTGTTGACCAAGTCAATGTTGAAGTTTGTTGTTGTCGTTGTTGTTGTTGTTGTTGTTGTTGTTGTTGTTGTTGTCGTTGTTTGTGTGTTTGTGTGCGTGTGTATTTGTGTGTGTGTGTGTGTGTGTGTGATATTCGTGTGAAAAAAATAGCAAGGTTGTGAGGCGATGGCAATATATAACGGTTTCAAATTTGCTTACGACCGATATTGTGTCCTGAAAGCATGCCAAAAATCAGGAGTCCTAGCCTTCTTCGATATGTCCCATTTGATGAATCTGGCAGTGCGGGTTTTGTTTCAGTCTGTTTTTTGAGTGGGATCATCTTGGTGTGATCAAATACCATCAAACATTGCATACTTTGGTGACATTAAAGTCATCATGGAAACTCTCCCTATAAGGTTTTAATGCGATCTGCCTACCAGTGCTATACCAGTCATCCAGAAGATATATCTTTAATCAATCAGTATAGACCAAATCAGTATTTCTTGCAATGCTATTTCAACAGCAGCTAATCGTCAATGTGACAAAATGACAAGAGTTAAAACTGGTTCTTTCGGTATTATGATCTACTTCCTGATTGTCTCATGATTCATGTGCGAAAGGTCATATCATGGTTTCATTTGCTTGGTCTAAAATAAAATCTTCTTTGAGACTCTAAAAGGGCGAAATGGCGCATTATATTTTTCTCATACTCACACTTAGGAGGAAAAATTAAGCTTCAATAGCAGAGGGCAATTTTACAGTTTGACACTGCCCCACTTTTGGTGTGGGCGTTCTGTCAAAAAAAAAAAAATAATGATAAGAGTATAAGTTAAAGATAGCTGTGGTTGCCATGGTTCCAGGATTACCTGGAACAATAGAGCAAAGAGTCCTCGACTTAAATTATTGTTTCCTTGTAGAGAGAGTGAAGAGGGGGACTCAGGACTCGACGAGGAGATAAGGTTGTTTAGTAATTGATGCATATCCTCTGTAACACCAGCATTTACAACACACACGCACACACACGCACGCACACACACACACACACACACACACACACACACACACTGCATGAGTGCATCTATTTCATCCAATACGGGCGACTTCAGGCCCGCTCATCTTCTTCAGACAACTTGGACCAAGAAATTAAGAAACGGAACAGATTCGAGCGTTAATGATTGACCTTGCGTTTACACTTACCAACAGCAGAAGCAACAACAACAACAACAACAATAACAAATTTCAACGACAGTAGCATTGCTGTCCATGTACACACATACACACACACAATCATTTCAGTTTTCTCTTAATTTTTGTTTGCTTGTTTGTTTATTTTTATGGTTTTTTATCATTTCTTTCTGCAGGCATTCAGACCGGAATACACCCAACCGTATTTCTGGATTTCGATACGGCAGAATTTCATAGCAGTAACTACGTTCTCTGACCTTAACATTTCCACTCTCTTCTCACCCTCCCCCTCTCCCCAAAAAGTGAAATATGCTTTATAATTTTCCAAATAGGCATATCTTACCGTAAGTGTGCACCGGATCGTGTTATTTCAGTCTTAAAAAGATGTAAAAGCTCCCTCATGTGGGATGGGGATTGTCCCTCCCGCACCCTCCCCTACTGTCCTCCGTTTTCCTCTATAGGCCTACACAGTGAATTAAGCGGCACACACGGAACAAGAGATGGCAAATACTATGATTTAGTCATTCATGTTTACCTGAAAATCTTTTGTCTTCACTGTGTGATTGAAAATTTCCAGACATTTCACAAAAAGTGTGCATCAGATCGCTGAATTTTAATTGTGCAAAGGCTATTAAGGTACCCCGGCTCAGTTCACCTCCATACAATAGTTCACTTTAAGGACTGAAAACATTCAAAATATACCACAAGAAGTGTGCACAATATAGTTCAATTTTAATTCGAAGTATGCAAATTAAGCTTCATCATGTTGAAGGGGGCACCTCCTGCCACATCCATCCCCTGTCCATCTTCACAGACTCAGTTTACTTTTTTGGTCGAAAGATGTCCAAATATTCCACCTGCAGGGTGCACCATCTCTTTTGTAAAATATGCACAAGCTCCGTCGTGTGAATGTGTATGTGTGTGTGTGTGAGGGGGGGGGGGGAGGAATACCCCCTTCCATCCCCCCACCGTTCTGTTGCTCCCAAAGCTCCCTCGCACACTTCCTCCTTGTCCCCCCCCCCCCCCCCCATCCCCCACCCTCATCCTGAAAACGGATCGACGCCCCTGGACCATTGGGTTCACACGTTAAAGTTCAAATTGATTTATACCGATAGAAGGGAAACACTTTCCAACCCCGATATCAATTTTGCAAAACAAATCGTACCTTTAGCGCGGTTTCTTTCATGATTTTTCAGTCCGAACTGCCTAAAGCGTGATGTTTTAATCGCGATCCAAACGATCGCGATTCAAGTATCAATATTTGATATATCAAAGCTTGGATCGCAATCAAAACATCGCAGTTATGTGTGAAAAGATCTCGGATGGTATTTTGACCTGAAACTTGTCTGACATGTAGGCCTATTGTGAGAATTGATGCATTCACTGAATCCACAAAATACACTGGACAGCAAAAGAAAGTACCCACTTCTGTCAAAGGCTGCACACAAAAATTCACCACCTAGAAATAAAAAAGAAATTGTACACAGGTATGCTGCAATATCCATTGGTAATCACATACCCAATAGCAAGTGATTATCTTTATTACAAAGAAAAAAAAATGACATGCACAGCATCTTGGTCACCGAATCAAAAGTCACAAATGTAACAGAATGAGCCTTTAATACAAGCCTTACAAGACGTGGCATAATTTTCCTGATGGAAGCTTGCTTAGATCAGAGTAAAGTAATGTCCAGTCTAAAGAGCTAACTGATTTTATTCTGAGAATTAGCATAATCAGGAAGGATAGCATCCCTAAATACAGAATACACTCATTAGGCGTTTTCACATCAGCCCGATGTTTCGAAATAGCGCGCTATTTTCTGACTTGGGAAATTGGAAAATATCACGAGCTTGGATTTTTATCGGGCTGATGTGAACTCGAACAGAGCGATACAATTAGCGCGCTAATTTGTGTTCACATTATCAAATAGCGCGCTATTTCGTGATCGGGTTAATTTCCCAAGTCAGAAAATAGCGCGCTATTTCGAAACATCGGGCTGATGTGAAAACGCCTAATAACATCATTTTGACAAAACAGGTGTTCACATTGACATATTGGTTGTTTAAAAATGTTATCCATTCAGTGGCCATTTTTGCATGGTGGAAAGTGCTATTGTGTGGGACTTTTGATTCAATGACCATGATGCTGTGCATGTCAAGTTCTTCTTTGTTATGAAGACATTCACTTGCTTATGTGCATGTGATAAGTAAGGGGCATTGTAGCACACCTGTCGGTGCCTGTGTACAAAAATCGTATATTTCTAGGGGGAGAATTTTTGTGTGCGGCCTTTGACAAAAGTGGGTACTTTCTTTTGCTGTCCAGTGTATTTTGGGGGAGAGTTTCCTTTCATGCTATGATTGTGTTCCCAAATCCTCTGCAACATAGTGAAACAGTATTGGGGCAACATAACATCTATGTTAGCATTATCTTGACTGCGTGTCTGTCTGTCTATGTGTGTCTGTGTGTGTATGTCTGTCTGTGTGTGTACTTGAAATTGTTTTGATGATTTTGCATATTTTATGAGTGGGCAATTGTGTGCCGAGTGTTTAGAGATCTCAGACTTACAAGCGACTTTAGAGTCATGGATGCCTGGCTTGTCCTTCTGTAGAAACCGCAGTGAATCACTCCAACCTAATTGACGTGTTCTTGGCACGTCTTGGAAATCTTAATTCAACGTTAAGTCTCTCTCATCCTTTGCTCACCCCTCCCCCCCCCCTTTCTCTCTCTCTCTCTCTCTTCCTGAGACTAAAATGTCACCCTCGCGAAAGAAGGAGTATTTCCATGTGATTCCAACTTAGTGTGTCACGCTTGGCGTCACAATAACATGACCCAATTCATCCATCTTTGCACAGGTATGTAATACGCCCATATCCGCGCCTAAGCACATTGATGTTATACAATATACTAGTATGATACATTTAAATATACACTATGAGTAGCGAAAAAGCACTGATGAACCTTTAGTCATCTTCTTGTGTAAACGTAATTATACACACACACACACACGTACACACACGCACACACACACACACACATATATATATATATATATATATATGTATATACATACATACATAATCATATATGCGTGTGTATGTGTGTATGTGCGTATGTGTTAGGGTGGCGTGTGTGTGTATGTTTATGTAAAATTGTATCCATTTATTTGTCTGTTAATTAGCCCATTTATTCAGCTATAAGTAAAGATGTTGTTTGGTGTAAGACCATCAATTAGTATATTTTAAGAATTATGACAGAAACGACTTCTATGGTGTTCAATTTTGAGAAAAGAAAACCCCCTTATCCTCACACTGCATAATAATTATGAACATATGTGATTACTTCTACTCTACTGCAAATTACCTTTTTGAACATCATGTGGCCAATCACAAGGACTTGCATAGTATGCAGTCATCATTCTCTCTCGCACAGTATGCAGTCACCACACACACACACACATACACACACACACACACACACACACACACACACACAATGATTATACTAAGTTTACACACCTCAATACCGGGACTTTCATTTTCTCATTGGGAAAACTTGTCCGGTATATCAACAACGAATGCGTGATTACTGGGCTTAATAAATTACAACGGACCAAAGTTCTTAAGAGAGTTAAAAACGGAAACAAACGAACGAATTAAAAGCAGAATTATTTGACTTCAAAAAGTAAACAGAAGGATAAAATAATGAGTGCTCAAAACATTATATTGTAGATGATGACTGGCGGGGAAGGGAACATACCGAATGTTCCTCACCCAAAGGGTTTTAAATGCTATTGAGGGAGGTTATAAGTCCCGAGACGAGGTCGAGAGACTTATAGCCTCCCGAAATAACATTTCAAACCCTGAGGAAGGAACGTTTGGTACATGTTCCCGACAACAAAAGTCATCATCTGTTATATTATATGGGTTAGTCAAATCTGCTTTTTCACATTGAATGGAATAGGCAAATTTATCCTATCGATTGCGTGAAAAATATCTTTCAATCGCTTGGTATCGTTTGTCATTTTGTCTAATACGTGAAAATGTTTTCCCATGGGAGAACATTACAAAAATGTTCTGCCCATGGGCGAACATAACCAATGTACCTCCTTCACGTGACTGTGTTTAGCCAATCACTAACCGGTATTTGACTAACCTATATGATATTTCGTAATATTGCACCCCTAAGTCTGAAAGGGGATTTTATTTCTTTTACCCTGATGGCAAGACATCGCCCACTCTTGAGACGTCAGCCAAGAAATTATCCATTCATGTGATATCTTATCCGTTCATCGCCAAGATAGGCCGCGTCAGGCACGCTATGCACGCTTTTCTATGAATATAAGATTTCAATTAGTCCACATTAATCACTTTCCCCCCCACTCTTTCTTGGTGGAGGCAATGGAGTAGACTTCATGTAAAGAGCTGATATTCAATAAGGGAAATAGGTATATTACTTACTATATTTAACCACGCCTACGTTTCACGTAATACGCTATTTACATGCCATATCGGGACGAATAAGAGCGTTGTAATTTTCTAAACTGGTACCCAAAGTTAGCCGAAGGATGTTGTTTGTAGGGCGTCTATAGGAAGCGGGGAGGATGAGGAAAGGACGAATTTATACCTGACACCTTGTGTCAATGTAAGCGTCCATTCTAGGAAGAGATCGCAGCTGATAGGGTAGGACATGATAATGAGCTTCCCCTTCCATCAAAAAAAAAGTCAAAATTTTCAAATATTAAAAGGATAACTACTGCTTCCATGACTCCTCTGAGAGTCTGAAGAAAATATGGAGTTCGTTATGAGATCACATTGCCAAACCATTTCAGTATGGATATCTTTTCTCAATAGAGAGAAATATGCGTCCTATTACTGCAGCTTGTTTCCAGCAAGACACCGCTTTGTTCGCATGGAAGTAGGTCTAAATGTGCGTGTACCTTTCGTTGATTTTTATGTTATCAAAATCAAAGGAAAAATACAAAGAAAACAATCAAGCTTGATCGTTTGGTTGGCAACGTATACAGTACTGGCCAGTTGTTTATTGCACAATATCAATGTTTATAGTACACTTTCGTGTTCGTTTGTGTCTGTCTTTCAGACACTGCGAAATTGTTAGATGTGGAGGAAAGGAAATACAGACGACATTATGTCTTGTGAGGGCGCTTTATATGCACCTAGCTTACTAATAAAAGCCATTTGGCTTACTTCTGTCAGAAAGCAAGGGGAATAATGTTACCTTTAACAGATGCAAGTAACAAGTCGAGAGAATGTGCATTTTTCACAAATTCTGTGGAATGCTTTTCATTTTGTTTTCTTTGTCGTCTTCCATATCTGACGTCACGAACTATTGTCTTCTCATCCAACGATTCAATTCAATTCAATTCAATTCAATTCAATAGTTTATTTATTTCCATCATCAAAAAGAAAAGAAAATGTTGATATAATCCAAAGTGATACAATTTTTTTCATTTTTCTTACACTCGTCTGATAAAGATTTTTTTTTTTCAAATACAATATAAAGTGTATGCACAAATGATGTCATAAAAAAGAAACAATGCACTTTGCCATGGCAACCTAAAAATAGTAAATAAACACAATGATGGAAAACAGTGTTCCACTAAAAAAAGCCAGGCTTGTAAGGCGTGGAACACTGGAACAAAACAACAACAGCACCAATTTGTTATACCAATAAAACATATTCATTTTAAATTCTTCTACATACTATTGTACATTAAACATATTCATTGATATATGATGCTGATACTATGAACAATACTTACTAGGATTTTAGAACGCAAACATATAAACTATATAACATATCACATTTGTGGCACAGACACTATGGGGCCAGGTATGCCAGAAAAATTGAAGGAAGATATGCAATCGGCCACAAAAATCATAACAACATCAACAACAACAACAATAACAGCACAAAAGACAGAAATAACAGAAATTGAGGAAATACACTCAGACAGATACTTGACAACGAAGAACGAGGAAAGAGGAGCAGGGAAGAATGGAGAAGGAAAAGGAGAGGGAAAAGGAGAGGGATGGAAAAGGTCTGTGGACACACTACAAAACCTCAAGGACAAGTGAAACATGACGGGTTTTTTCATTAAACAGAATAAACTGGTAAATATAGAAAACAAATACTTTTTAAAGTTTATACTTAATTGTAATTAACATCACAGATTCTTTTAAATCATTATCTAAGCTATTCCCAAATCTGGGTCCGGTATAAACAAATGTATTTTGAGTGTGTACAGTTCTCACTAAGGGAATATGAAATTCGATAATATGAAATTCGATAATAAGAAATTCGAAATACGATGGTTGCTCCAATATTTTAGAAATTCATAACTTGAAAAAAAAAAAAACTTGTCCATTTTTTCTCAATCTTTGCTGATAAGTTGGACTGATGTTGCTGCATTCACTCAATACACGTGTTTTATGCATTTCATTCCCCTTTAATCAACTGCATTGAACTAGATCATGTAATTACGACGGGCAGAAAATAGACTGACACGCGTGTCACTATGCCACGTACAGGAGTAGACGGGCATGACGGGAGTGCAATGTGTACTAGCTTTATAATAGTAGTCCGTACGTGGGGCCCCAAAGGGATTGTTTGCCAAGTAAGACATTAGCACTTAGGAATGTAGTGTTCAACCTCTTAGAGCAAGCCTCATTAGAAATTTCAAGAATTCATCTGTTCGGTTGTAGTTATCATATTCTACTCTTGTCCTCATTTGCATAAACCTTGCAAATTATGTAATAATAATAAATAATAATAATTGATATGATTTATATAGCGCCAAATCTACTCTGCAGAGTGCTCTAGGCGCGGAAGGAAGAGAAAGTGAAGGAGATAAAGGACATACAAATATCAAGTACATGTAATGAGTAGTCAAATTGAGGCTTTAAACAAGTGAGTTTTTAGACTGCTTTTAAAGGAGTCTGATGAAGAACAATTTTTTACGGCTGAAGGTAAGTTATTCCATAAGGTGGGAGCAGCATGGCCAAAGGCACGTGTGCCCCATATTGTAGTGAATCTTGGAATTATCAGAGAACCGGAGTTGGATGAGCGTAAAGATCTAGCAGGGATGTAATTATGGAGTAAGTCAATGTTAAACTGAGGAGCAGCGCCCTGAATGCAATGAAAAGTCAAAAGTAAAATCTTAAAAATAATGCGATCTTTGACTGGTAACCAATGAAGTGATCTCAAAATAGGGGTGATGTGAGTGTGCTTCTTGGATAGTGTGATGATGCGTGCTGCCGCATTTTGAAGCCTCTGTAGCATGGAGAGCTGAGTTTGTGGTAAATTAAATAAGACAGAATTTCCAAAATCGAGCCTAGAGGATATCAAGGCATGGACTAATTTTTCGGTAGAAGAGCGGTTCAAATATTTTCTAATGAAAAATGTATAGTAATATAGATACATAATAATCTATATTGTTATGGTATTACTCTGTTCTCACTTCCTTCCTTTATAGAAAGTTGTAACATAATGACCTTCAGACCTTTTCTCAGTCCTTTACTTTTTTCAGTATTATTAAAAATAAACCGTGTAAATATGTAATATATGTTATCAAGGATGTATAGGGTGTTTTGTACGGCTATATTCATATAATTTTGCTTCATTGGTGCTTATGTGCAAGGTAGCGAACATCATTATCGAGAACTTTGAGATAGATGGTGAGAGTTTGTATACTACAGAGGAAAAATGCCACACGTAAATTTCCATCGTATTGTATTTGGAGCTATGCTATGCAAAAGCATGATAACTTGTATTAATAATTTTATAATACCTTATAAGACACAATGACTAGTCTGGTGTGGCCAAAAGAATATGCAAATATGTGTGATACATGTTTCTGTGATATTAATGTGACATTAAAAAAGACATGGCGAGGGAACATGCAAGTTATGCTGAGTCGAGGGGAAGGTGCATTCCAATATCTTTTGTTAAACATTTCAGTACTTGATCTGAGGAATATTGGTTTAGAAGGATTTCTTGTGGGCGTTCCCAGGTAATCTGAAGAAAAATAGAAGAAAAAAAATCGTTAAGAATATATGGAATGTTTCTAGATATTCGTTTCACCGCAAAAGTGATGTTGAGGGTAGGCTATCATTTAATAAACACAAATCAACATGCATTTGGATTTCAGGGACCCTTTAAGATGAAATGTTTTGTTTTGTTTTGTTTTGTTTTATTTTGGCTCAAGGAAGATATGTGACAAATAAGACATTTGAACGTTTTGCTGTACAGCAAACCTACGATTTACAAACAAACTCCTTTCAGATAATCTCACTCAATCTTGCCGATGTCCTTCGCTCGAGCCCGCCCGCTTTAGTTGGTGATTTCCATCGGCAGTTGCTTGAGTTGCCGAATTGCACACACACACACACATGCACACACACCGACAGATATTCAGTCAATGTCGTCGTTGGATATAACGTGTACTGCAGTGATTATGATACAATGTGCCATGTAGCATGAATATGAAGTGCGCCCTCATGTCTGCCAAACAAAAATTCGCCAGACATGGACTTTTAGATAAGGGCAGATTCTGAAAGAGCAGCCTGTAGGTTTAAAATGATGTTTAAAGGGAGGCAGTCCTGAGATTTTCACTGTAATGATAATTAATTAAGAAGAGTAAAAAACATAACCTTTCACCAGTTTATACGCGTGGAAATGAAAAACTGTCTCCGTACGCGATTTTTGAAAAATAATTTCTGCAAGCGATCGTGTAAGAGCCGGCAAAAAGATACTACGTCATGCATGCCCTACTCACCAAGTTGACAGCCGTGCCTCTAAAAACCAATTTAAGTGTTCAAATGATTAGTTGCAATTTTATCATAAAATGTGAAAGTATGTGGTTTTATTATTTCAAACAAAATATTTCAAGCTTAGATATATATAATTCATGAAAAATGTATATTGTTAACATGAATTTATATGCATTTTTAAACCAAATATACCATGAACTTGACATCAAATAGGCACGGTCCTTTTCTAGCTTCCGTCCGTGTTGCATACTTCTCAGCGTAGAAACCACTCTCGCGCGCGAATTCTTACCATACTAATGTACACAGTACTCCGTCTAGTTGATTTTGGCGTTCAAACCGAAGATAACCTGTGCATGAGAGAGTCGAATTCTTCAAATAAACTATTGTTTGTATCTCAATATTTCTGTAAGTAGTCAGATATCGCCTTTCCTCGAAAAAAAAAAATATGACGTGAGCCGGGAAGGGTAAACACAGGGGGCCGTAGGGATATGATTTCGCTCCACTTTGCCGTGCATGTCCAGTCGGCACTGGCAGCAGCTAGCTCAGTGGCACTGTACTGCAGTCCAACCCCGGCTGCAGCCCCACGGTAAATGAAACATAGCTAGCCACTTTCCTTACCTCTCTACGCTTTTTTTCCCTCGGTTCTCTTCGAAGTCGATGCTCGAGGTGTTTCTGTTTTATAACGCATGTGAGCAAATGGTCGGGATTGCATCTGGCTTCTGGAGTTTTCTCGGTTTATAACCGAGGGCCACAGCCTGCCGGTCCAAGTAAAAACATCGCTTCTCAAATGGTCCACGCACAGGTAGGTCACAACACGATATCGAGATTTTGTAGGCCCTACGTTTCTTATGTTCGGCATCGTTGTACCGAGATTTCCCAGCCATACAGCTCACCTTTCACGATACTTTTGTGGGTCTGGGACGGAAAAAAGGATTTTCCTGGGAAATTTTCTGCACGATTCGAGCAAAACTACTGATGTAAGATAGCCTGACCAGACGACGCTGAATGCGGTCGCCCCTATAGTGTACTAGCAGGCCTGTGTAGAACCGTGTCTACCTACAATCTGTACGTACTAGAACATGCATGAGCGGCGACAGGGCTGCAGCTGCGCTTGTGATAGACTGGAAAAGTGCGAAGGGCAAACCGCGTACGGGGTATCTACCGTAGATCTAGTTGTACCGTCCACACGTGTACTGTGCGAATATGATACACAATGCATACACACACACACACACACACACACACACACACACACACACACACAACGTAGAAACAATGTCAAATACTAGTATCCACCGACTTCTTCGTGCATCCGGGTAACTAGGGAGCGTACGGATAACGAGCAGAACACGGCTGGGAAGAGTTGTGCCTCGGTGACGTCTGACTCTCCGCCAGGACTTGCTCATTAGCATATTCACCGTGCAGATTCACACTTTTTCAACCAAAATTCACGAGCTTATTTGGTGATTTGAAAGTTTGTTTTTGGTGAAAGTAGTTTATTTGGGGTACCAATAACAACATTTTTTTTTTTTTTTTTTAATTCGTGAGGACTGCCTCACTTAATCTCAATTCAAATGGACTCTCCTAACCTATCAAAATGATGGCCAGAAAAGACACACTCTGGAAAAGTGTGAACTGAGAATAGAGCCTCTGAAGTATAAAGTTTATTCAAGTGCTTAATCTTCACCAAGCCGTGTGGTAGCTGTGCGATGAATGGGTCCCCCCCACCAAAAAAACAGGATGTAAATCACCGTAACAACAATAATGAAGGGATTATTTTGATTAAGCTGATGTTGAGCATGCTCTATCAGCACATTTTGTCCATGATTAATACAAACTTTCAAAGCAGTAGCATCATCTTTCCAAAAGTTATCAGAGTTTAAAGTGAAGAGTGTGTAAAGGATTTTTAACAAGGAATAGGGACCTCTAAGACAAACCTAATCGCACGTCTCTATTCTACCAAAAAAAAAATGTGTTCTAGAAAAACTGCTAAAAACACAATTTTCCATTCATTGTAGGAGTCCAAATTTTAGAATGATGTAGAAAAATTTTCCTTTCAGAAAATAATTATGCAAAACTCAAGATCAACTAGGTTAACCCGTTTCACCTATTTTGAGACCTCATGTAAAATCAGGGCGTGCGACTTTTTGTTTGTTTGGTGATGCACTGTCCACACTCATACACACAGACACACAGATACACATAGACACACACACACACACACAAACACACACACACACACACACACACACACACACACTACATTGTACTTGTGTATATATTATATATACCAACAAAACAAATCAAACAAATAAAACATCAAATAGCAAACAACAACCAGCGATGATTGATTGATCAACAAAATAGATATTAGATGATGTCTAAGGACGACTATTTCTAGAATTACTCACCTGAAAGATACTCCAATCCATGCGAGTCCACTTACCGGGGCCAATACCAGTCTAAACACTAATCTTTTAATTCGATAGATTGATGTGTTTCATTGTTTTGCTGTACTTTGGAAGCCGTATTTGCAACTCTGTGCTTCGTCTTGAACTTTAATTCATTATTTACCATCTGCAGACGAAACAAGAACCAGCAGCTTTCATTATTATAGTGCTTCAAAATAGTTCTAAAATGAGAGTAAGGGATAGAAACAACCAATGTAAAAATCGATATTGATTTGTATAATCAATGCTAGGTATATATTGTTAAATATATAATATGAAAAATGTGAACAATAGTTATGATAACATTGTTTCTATAATAAACCGTCTACAGTTATTGTTTATTGAGAAAAATAGCTATTATCTTGTATTCTATGCTCTATTGCGAAATTTTCATATGATAGTATGTTTTGCGACACGACTGAACTACACATACGCATCAACTGTGATAACTCGAACATATCCTATTCTAAATCACTGCTCTCAATGGTAAACAACACCTTTAATGATGCCCTTTTGCCCGCAAATGACCCTCGGCGAAAGAAGTCACGGAAAACAAAACAAAACAAAATGAAACGACTTCAAAAAGAGACAACTGAACAAAGCAGGACAACACCATACATGGACGAATGACAGATGTCTCTTATTAGCCCACATTCATAAAAGGAGCCTCAAACAACTGCGAGGTTCGAGACATATTTACGGAGACGCCCTACAAAATCAAAGCGCAATGAATAAAGAGGTTCAAGTATAACGGCGAATTTCTGGAATCGTTCAAATTCGCATGTCCCCCAGGCTTCACTGTCCTATTCGTTCTTCCATATTCTTTTCATCCCTTCCCTCCCTCTCTCTCACTCCTTCCCTATCTCATTCTCTTTCTCTCTGTGCCTTTGTTGATGCCATAATGATAAAATTTGATAAAATGATTGCGGGGGGGGGGGGTGAACATGAGGGTTACGATAATGCGATACAACTGAACAAATTAAATGCCATCGAGGTATGATTAAGATTTTTAGCGAGACCTTCGGCGGAGAACATGAAGACATAACTGTCTAGTATATGACTGTTGGTTTGTTTGCCAATCATTCATGCGGGTCTCCACCTGTGTCAAAATCATATTTAATTCTTTGTTACGATGACATTGTGCGTGTCTGCATGTGCATATGCATGTGTGTATGTATGTGTGTGTGTGTGTGTGTGTGTGTGCGTGTGTGTGTATGTATGTGTGTGGCGTGTGTGTGTCTCTCTCTCTCTTATGAAGGGAGACAGATTAAAAAAATAATAACTGGCCCTGAAGGACTGTGTGCTGATATAACCTTTTTTCTTCTCACTTATCATTCCCCACAGGAACAAACTTTACAACCATTATCAATGCATGTTCCTACCATGGAGGTGGAAAGAGACACGAGGTATCAGTCCTTCAATCCAGACAATCCTTGTTTTAAGAGTTTTGCCAAAAAAATTGTAGAAGTTAGCAATCGGTCTGTTCAAAGAGTGAGTAAGGCTCTATTACATCGCATATCAACGTCAATCATCCCCCAGACATGCCTCATCACGGTCAGTGGGGATTCCGGCGGCGATCCATCGGGGGACTGCCGGGTCATTTGCTTGCGCTACATCGGCTAGGACGACCGCGTACTACTTCATTGCCCCCTGCCTTTTAAAAATAGTATTCATTTACGGCTCCACATAAATCATAATTTATGATCAATATTGACACGACACGTAGCAATCTGAAGCTTCACGCGCAGATAACCCGAGAATGACCTGACTTTAGTTTTTGCATGACGAGAGGTCACGACTCACAATATTGCCAGGCTTTTGATGTGTAGAACAATGGTTATGGTAAATAATACTTTCAACCCCTCTTTTCTTCTGTTTTCACTGTTCTTAATTTTCAGCTACACTTATATCACTATGTCCACTTCTGAAACAACAACACAAAATACTGCTACTACTACTGTATGTGCTATACTGCTACTACTTATACAAAATAATAACAGCAATAACAATATTCACGAAACTCGATGTCAGTGCAACACACATAATAATATAATGCAATAGCTTGCTATTTCTGCTCTCGTCAACGCTTCTACTATTAAAAAAACAACTATGATTTTATTTATCATGACTCCGAGTTTGTTGCCAGTGACTATCATTCCAAAGTTATCAGGATAATCATTGGCAACCATCATACTATTTTAACAACGTCGAATACCCTTGTAATAACAAACTTTCTAATTCATCAGCGGTTCAAGAACACCCGCCGTTGGCCTCGAGTAAAATGAATTAAAGCACCGAAAGTTTAATGATAATGTACTAGTATACAAAATGACTGCTATGAGGGGCAGAGTTAAAATTATGGGCCCAAGGTGATGTGAAAACCATAACTCTGCCCGAAGCGAAGCTGAGGGCATAGTTATGGTTTTCACATCACCGAGGGCCTACATAATTTTAACTGTTCCCCGAATATCAAGCTGTCATTATTTGTTTTATATACCGAAAATATAGATTCCGAAACATAGATACCGAAAATATAGATTCTAGTCTCTTTTACAGCACTCGTAATCAACGTTGATCGACAGCGCGGCGGTCGTATCATTGGTGCGTACATATGAGTGATCGATCTGTGAGTACGGGGTTGCGACTGTCTCCAAACCTATTTACAGGGCACATTTCATTCTATGCCCCGGGCACAGTAAATCATGACGTCATTTTGATCAAAAATGGGGCACAGCTATTTTCATTGCTTTTAAGCAATCAGATGAGAGGAATCTATTTGAACATTTTTTTTGCAGGATAGTGGAAGGCAGGCCTTCTCTAGAGTTAATGAAACTGAACATGGATTGGCAAAATTGTATCCAGATGACGTGATGTACCTACAGTCATCCCAGTGATTTCCCCCAAGTTCCCGTTGAAAGGTCTCACTCATTGCGGCTTCATAAACACGAGCCCCTTCATCCTAATAGTACTTACGCAGGGCTCCGCCAATGCACTCTATGGACATGCCACGTCGCCCTCTAAAGACGAAAATTGGTAACGCCTTGGGTGCGCGTAGCGCAGCCAGCATAGAACGCACATTTTTCTTATGTTTTCATGTTCATCTTGAAATGCAGCCAAGTGCATAATATGCCTTCGTTTCTTAATGTGGTTCAACAGGATGATTCAAATTGAGATAAAATGGCATCACTATTCCAACCAGGGAAGGATTGGCGATCTCGTTTTCCAAGGTTACCCACTTTCACTCAATGTAGCATTTTAGCTTTTCTTTTTTTTTCTCCCGCCAGCCCACTTTGTACCTATAAGTCGTGTCAACACATTACCAGCCTAGAGTATGGTGGATGCTACTTGCCAAGAGGTCGGCAAACAACAAGAGTTATAGGCTATTTATGGTAGTGTATCAATTAGCAAGCTACATAACAAATAGGATGCATGACTGGGTAAATTGAAAACATTCATTTACTCTCATCAGAATGGCTGTCGCTGTGGGTGTTGTTGTTCTTGTTCTGTGTGATGATGATGTTGTTGTTATTGTTGTTCTTGTTGCTAATGGTGCTGTTTTGATGTTTTAATGATGTCACCTACTCACCTTGATCCATTTCCTCGGCCTCCAGATGGGCTTGTGACAAGGAAAAGGAAAGGTTAATGCTTGATTAGTCGACGTAAGTACAAACTAACCTTATCATATAGTTTAAAGAGATGATATAGTTTTAGTTGAGAAGGGGATGCAGGTTTTAACTTGTTGTGAGTTAATCAGAAACAACCTATCTAATGATATGAAATATTAAAGAACATCAATTCTCAAAGGAATTTAAAGTTCATTAAATTTGATTAAATTTGGTATTGAAATGAATGAAATATCAAATAAAACAGAGCAAACAAAGTGTTCCAAATAATAGATAGGACCAATCTTTTATTAGGATCGCTTTGAATTTCGATATCTAAGCCATTTCAAAACCGATTTTCATCAAAAAATAGAACTTTTAATCCTCTAAGTATTGTATGCTCTTTAATATTTCACATAGATGGTTTCTATTAAACCTGAATCCCACTCTCACCCAAAACATTACCATTCCTTTAATCTTAGCAAAATTAACAAAAGCTGTTAAATCACCGCACAAAATAAATGTAAAAAAATAAACAATCAACCAAACATTTGGTATATCAGATTACAAAAATAGTATAAGGAATGAACTTGATTTTGTTGAGTTATCATCAAGCGAGACCAAGGACCTAAAAGTCGAAATGCCGCAGGGGATTTATATCTCATCAAATAATTGGCTGAGTAATGGCTCTTAAACTTTAATTGAAACCAGTCCCAAGTTTCCGCCTCTCAGGAGGGACCAGTAATCTCGGCAGTCTTTTGGGAACATACTGCTTTAGGGGGACTCTAGGCGTTGCGATTTGAGGAAACTGTCAAAGATTTGAGCTAGAATAAAGCGAGATAACAGTTATCACTGGATTCAGAAGAAACACACACACACACACACACACACACACACACACACACACACACACACACACACACACAATGAGAGGTAGTAATTATCATTCTCCTAAAATGTCAAGTCATATCAGGAATATCAATCATGTTTGTCATCTTTCAAAAAATATCAGAAGAACGGAATGATTTAATGTAACTTTGTAAATTTACTATTTTTTACATCAATCACCAACTAATCTTTGTAGAATAAGTACATTACATATACGTACGGTATAATCATTGAAGTAACAAAACTAAGGCATGTAGACTTTGCTCCTGTCTAGTTCAATTTAATTCAATTCAATTCAATTATTTTCATACTTCTCATTTATTAATATTACATCAGAAATAATAGTACAAATTCTTTTACCTTATCAATAGTGTGCACGACCAAACAATATACATGGTAATAACACAGCAATTGTAATGATAACAGGTCGAAATGGACATGGAAATGGGGTTGAACAAAGAGAAGTATGACGGGACCTACATGAAAGCAAGCTTGTTGGGCTGTAAGCCCCGAGTAATCAGTGTTTGTGAAAAAGAAACGGAGAACGGATAGACGATTAGACCAGGCGATTTAATGGTACCAAATAAAAGAAGCGGGGTGTGCCTATGTGATTAAAAAAGAAGAAGAAAAGAAAAGAAAAAACCTATACTAAAAAATGTTAACCATTATTGTGACCGAGCTATCATTCCTTTCCGGAGTATAGAACATGATTTACATAATTATAGGGCGTACTTTGGTATACACTTAACTGTTGTTGCATTAAATCTATCACAAGGTTATATTCAGTAAAGTACAAAAAGTGGCATGTACAGCTATTTGGTGCCTGTCGTCAAGCTCTGGGTAGAAAGAGAGAGAGAGGTAGCGGGAAGGAGGAAGAGAATGAAACGAAGTAGAGTGTGGAATTGCTAATGATGAATTCGGAGAGCCTGACGGCAAGGCCCAAAATGCAATCTGCAGCGTGTTGACAAGAAATGTTTGATCGGACAATAACATACCACGATATTACATAAGACATTGCAAATTTATCTAGTGTCTGCAGGATATGCACTCAATAAAGACTCTATCAATTTGGGTTTAAAGGAATATAACGACGAGCAGCTTGTTATTTCGGGGGAGAGGTCATTCCAGTATCTGGGGCCCGTATACATTATCGGTTTTTGTTTTTGTTTTTTAACGAAAATTGTTCGAGTACGTGGAAGGTGAAATGCGTCACTTTGGCAGGTAAGATAATTATGAATCAAATTGTTTTTCCTGAACATGCGAGTAAAAACATCCGGTAACTCCTTGGCAGAAAATGTATACATTAATATGCCGACGTTATAACTGATGTTTTCAGTATTGTATTTTTGAAGAATTTCTAGTTGCATTCCCCTACACAAGAATACCATAATTAAGGTACGGAGAAATCAAAGTAGAATGAAGATTAAGCAAAATTTGACTAGGAATAACACTCTTAAGTTAATTAAGAATACCCGCCTTTATAGAGAGTATATTACTTATATAACTAACGTGGGATTTTCAAGATAAATCACTATCAATAAAAAGCCCTAAAAATTTTGTACAATTACAATAACTTGATTCAATTCAATTCCATTAAAATTGATATGAAGGGGAAGCGTTTTAAGACTGTTGCTAAAAAGCATACAATGAGTTTTATCTAAATTAAGTGATAATTTGTTGGCGTATATCCAAGACTGCACAGATTTAAGTTCTTTATTCACTGTGTTAATGAGAGTATAAGGATATCCGTGTGTGTAAAAACAGTTTGGAGTCATCAGCAAAACATAATTCATAAAGGGAAGAAATGGAGAGGATCGTTAATGTACAAAATGAACAGTAGTGGGCCTAATAGGGAACCCTGTGGAACACCTCATGAAATTAATTTCAAGTGAGAATCAAGGCCATTTATAGTCACAAATTGTTTTCTGTTTGATGAATAATCTCGAAACTAGTCCAAAGCCTTCGCACGTGTACCATAATGTCGTAGCTCATAAATCAAAAAAAAAAAAAAAAATCGTGGTCAATAGCGTCGAATGCCTTCGAAAAATCAAGAAAAACTCAAATAGTGTGAGATACATCATCTATAGCGTGAACGTCTTTATGGATAAAAGTGAGTAAGGCATAATATGGATAAAAGTGAGTACATGTAGTTGATATCAGAGGAAAAAAAAATCAATGTCAAAAAGAAAGGCAAATATAATGGTGTCCGTAAGTATAAACAAGTAGAAGAATATCATCAACATTGCAGCTATTTCCATATTGGATTTTCTTGATCAAAGAGGTACCGATACGCTTGTGAACGGCATTTGAGAGATAAATATGACAACATCACGCTAAATTACTGATTACAATGCGAATTGTAGCGGGGATTGTTTTAACTCGCCCCTCATTACATTGACGAGCGCCCTCACCGACAATGGATACTCTGAGCAGTAATGTTGGGGTGGTAAACAACTGTTCCTCGTACGATAATCGAGTTTTGGGAAAGGCGGCTATGACGTGTCTCGTACCATGTTGGGCACTGAGCCACGGAGATGTCCCCTCATGACATTGATACATTATTTACGTAGGTTGAGACAAGCGGATTCATTTTAAGGTCATTCGATGTGACTGGCAAGCTTATCTACACAATGACATCGATTTGGTTTAGTGACCAACAAAACTTGGTGGTGGCTTATTTCTTCATCTGACGGTTCATTATGATTAAAACGTGAATTGAAACAAAGCATGGTGATTATGAGACAATACATGAGAGAAACTGCATTAGTGGTGATAGAAAGAGGGACGAATGATGGAGCTAGTCAAAGTACAAATGAATTAATATGGGCTATAAACCAACTTAGCTTGTAGAATACCTGATCACTATAGCATTAACTAGATAAAATAATGTTTGTCATATTTGCTCTGTAGATAAGGTCGACTATCTAAGCCCACATCCGCTATCATAATCATGAACACTGCGTACGTGCACAAAACTGGTTTTAATAGAGCACGGAGAGATCTTTATCATTTTTGTAAGGTCTTAAATTAGGGATGAATGACAAATACAAAAAAAAAAAATGTGAAAACAGTTGGTCAGAACACTAAGAACAATACAAAAACCTAGCATTGTGGAAAATGTCTAACAGTGTTCCTACGAACGTTTGTAATCAGTATTCCTCAAAAATGCACTCACGTACTACCCACTCCTTATTTGGTTACAGTGCATTATTCCGAAGATTCATCAATCCGAAAATGAAATAAGGTTAGTTATTCCGAGGATTCATCGATTAGTGCTAATCCAAAAATTAAATCCATAAGGTTCGTTATTCCGAAGGCTTAGTCCAAAAAGAAAAAAAAAGTTTCTTATTCCGTAGGTTCATTAAAACGAAATAAGGTTCGTAATTCCGATGGTTCGTTTGTTTGCACCTTCTTTTCATTTTCGGATTAACATACCTTACTTTATTATCGGATCGACGAACCTTCGGAATAACGAACCTAATTTCATTTTCGGATTGACGGACCTTGGAAATAACAATGTTCTTTCATTTTCGGACTAACGAACCTTAGGAAAAACGGATCTTCCGAATAATGCCACAAATGTTCGGATTAACGAACCACATTTTATTTTAGGATTACGGTATAGGAAAAAAAAAGCGAACCTCGAGAATAAAGATCAACTCTCCCTTATCTAGCTATTAAGTTCCACAGCAACTGACGTGACTGAAGCTTCACAGTTACTGTATTGTATGCACGCAATCTTGCCGACGCACAGGGAATCACGGTATGTCGCATCTCACATAAAATCATTGTACTTTCAATTAAAGTCAAATAACACTACGTTCTAGTGCAGCAAGGGGGAAACATGACTGTGTTTCCA
Organism: Diadema antillarum; assembly: GCF_040938485.1. NCBI lineage: Eukaryota > Metazoa > Echinodermata > Echinoidea > Diadematoida > Diadematidae > Diadema > Diadema antillarum. Next base: position 466,284 of record NW_027272324.1, on the reverse strand, counting down.
ATTAGACATGGTGATTTTTTCCTACTTTCGCCTTGTCTTATATAGATCTCTAAGAATGTTCAATGTAACATAAAAAAGGTCTCTGATGTTTGATAGCAAGAGCTGGAGCAAACATCCTCTTATCTTCTAAAGAATCATTTCTTCCGAATCGCTTACTTCAATGTTAACCAATCAGCATAATTATGTTACAAATGATGAAAAAAAAACATACTAAAATGCAAACATTAAGTGCAAAATAGCATCATCAACAACAACAAATAAAATGACATCATACGTACTGCATAGCAATTACAAATTTCATGGTAGTTCGACTGTGTCGCTGTTCGTAATTGCCGATACGTCATAATGTAAAGACAGACAAAAACAAAAAACAAAATGAAGAAAAATCACAAATCTTCCAGAGCTTTGCTGATGTCTGACCTGACTACACATTTTAGCGGCATAAGACGAAAGAGAGCACAACGTGCTACTTTTACTTCCACTTGCAGTGGCGGATCCAGGGGGGGGGGGGTGGCGCAACCGACGCACGCCCCCTTTATTTTTCGTTAAAAACAAAAGAAATAAAAAGAAAAAAATGAAATGAAACCCGGAAGTGGCACCAGAAATATTAGTCACGCCCCCCCCCCTCTTTGCAGAATTCCTGGATCCGCCCCTGACATGTCTGATGTTTGAATCCACAAAGACATAGAGCCACAACGCGTTGAGAAGTCAATATCTTCAAAGATAAAGATCCCATGCATGTTTCAGTATTTAGGTTGATTTTTACAAACAATGTGAACATGACAATCACTAAAAGCTAGACTATTTCATGAGAGCTCCTTGTGTTTTCAAGGAGTTCTTTTTTTTTTCTCTCATTTTCTCTCGTTTGCTCAAAGTCGTGAGAGAAAATGCTGTCAAGAAGCCTTCATACCTGTTAATGATTCATACTATCTATCAAAGTCATAAAGAAATATTAAAGTCATTGGTCCTTAATCAAAGGAAGACGCTAGATATAATCACAACTTAAATGTCGATTTAGAAATCGAAAATCATAACAGATATCCGTTAGAATACTTCAACAGAAAAAGTATGAAACTGTGTTTGATATATTTAGTAAATGGTACAATTTTGGAGAGTTTAAATTGCCGTCTGAATGTGATCTAGATTTAGAATAGAATAAGCACCAAACCTTTGATCTAACGAAATTTACATAATTATATATTTTTTTCGATTTGTCTTAACCCATAACATTTCAGAAGCCACCTGATTTTGGTTTTGTGCTGTATGTTTTTATCATATGTTTTACTATTAAGTAATAGTGTTTCATATAAGGGCTGAATAAAAGTCATCTTTCATGGAAGCCCATATGGCTGTGTTGATAATTATATAATAATCATTATGATAGATTCTCTTCCAGAATTTGCAAACCCTCCTAAATGTTATATCTACAACTACATCTGCCTTTGGCTAAATATTTCAGAAGATTACAGCACCCGTTTCTCTGCCAATTTGGCAATTCTGCTGTCAGTTCCTTTCTGGCTTTATGCAGGTCCAAAAAGTTTTATCTACTTTTACTGGTATGCAGCACAATTCAGAAGTGCCCTTTACGATAAGATGATGAAATCTGCAGTAGAATTTTTCCAGGACCTTGATGGGGTAAAGGAATTTGCTTTACTGGATTCATAAGACGTAATTGTTATGGTGTGCACATCACATTGCCCCTCCTCCTTATCTGCACTTGACTTATTTTGGTTTAATAGGGATTAGAGACCCTGCCACTGACGGATGCTGTAGTATCGTTTGCGTTTATTTATAGGTACGTTCGCTGCTTTATGTTCATTTATATCTTCTGCAGAATTCCCCTTTCTGCGGGAATTTGATTAAGCTTAGGGATATATAAATGAGTAACACTGGTAATGACTAACCAATTGATTACTGTTTAAACACTCACACATACACATACACACAAAAAAATGATAATAGTTAACACGCACCAAGGAAGTGATGTAGTGTACCATTAGCATGTTTATCAGTTTATCATAAATTCAAACAATGTTTGATTACGTATAAAATCACCCGTATAAGTTTAAACAAGATAAGTGTTATATAGGATTTCTAAAAGTACTGCAGTTTTTTTTCATGAAACGATAAGAAGGAAAGAATAAAGTAGGCCTATGTGTTGAATCTTCCCAAATCGCAGAAACTTTAAAATGCAGGTAGAACGACAAACGGTGAAACTTGCATAAGACAAACACGAGACGATGAGCAGACGTACCAAACGATGAGCAGACGGTTGAGATGGGATAGGAAGGAATCCTCACAGGGATATGCACATTATCCACTCTTCCCGCCACAAAAATATTATCGCGGGCTATTTATAGCCCGCCATATTCTCCATGAGAATTCTCCGAACAATGGCCCAGCACCCTGTATGTTGTGATAGCAGTCCACGCTTTGTCCCGTGTGCCCGGCGCCATCTTGATAATGCCCTGTGACGGGTCAGCCTCCCTAAAATAGCGCGCCTAAATACGATTTACCTTGCCGAGGGCTCCTGTAATGCTGCACATGACTTTGACATGGTAAACATTAACAGGTTTTTGTTATTTTTGGCCCTATATTGCCCCAGATGATTTCCCAAGAAACTTACAAATACAAATTGCCTTGAACTACTAAAGCACTAAGCACTGTCATTCAGCCTGTCATTATGAATCACCTTTCATGTGTGGTTTAAAACTTGAGAAAGATAGACTGAATTTTATGTAAGTATAACAAGCAAAATGAAGCAGCGCACAATACAGACAGTCTCATGACAGCAATCGTGTCAAAAACGCTAGTTATGATAGCTGACTTTAGCTGTCACTATGATGACAGAGTATTGATATGTTAAAGGACAAGTTCACCTTCATAAACATAAAGATTGAGAGAATGCAACAATATTAGTAGAACACATCAGTGAAAGTTTGAGGAAAATTGGACAATCGATGCAAAAGTTATGAATTTTTAAAATTTTTGTGTTGGAACCGCTGGATGAGGAGACTACTACAGCTTGTGAGTCATATGCGTACAACAGTATGAAGAAAATGTAAAGAAAATTTTACATATTTTCACTTTTTTCGCATAATAAAAGAGCACTTGACTTGCCTCTTTCTAAAGGCAGAGGGAATAATATTACCCATAACATTTGTCGATAACGAGTCGGGGGAATGTGTACTTTTTTCAAAAGATGAAATTTTGTGAAATTCTCTTTATATTTTCCTTATATTGTTGTACGCATGTGACATCTAAGTTATTCACACATTGCAGTAATCTTCTCATCGAGCGGTTACTGCACAAAAACTTCAAAAATGCATAACTTTTGAACGGATTGTCCGATTTTCCTCAAACTTTCAATGATGTGTTCTACTAATATTGCTACATTCTCTCAATCCTTATGTTTATGAAGGTGAACTTGTCCTTTAACGACAAAACTACAAACGGTAACAGAACATGCAGTATTATGATCATCTATATGATACATTATAAAAATCAAGACCATCATACTCTCTAATATGAAGATACAACCGTATAAGGGTAAAGTTACATAAAGGTCATGGTGACGCATGGGTATGAAGAAGAAGAAGAAAAAGAAGAAGAAGAAGAAGAAGAAGAAGAAGAAGAAGAAGAATAGTCAGAGGAAAAATGAAGGATCGGCACTTATCATAATAGAGCATTATAGTGTCTGTAAAAAGGCATGACTCTATACGTGCGTGTATTTTTTTTTCAGAGATATTGTGCTCACAATGATCATGATCATTTTCATGGTGTCATTGTTTCACAATAACCTCGATAAAAGAAAGAAAAATAATAGTATTCCAGATAGAACCATCGCTGCCGCGGGTGTTGATGCAGCCATCAATCTGTTGAAATGACTTAAAAAGTTAGTGTCCACACCTGGAGGGTTGATTCCTATGTAGAAATGATCGAAATGATCATTGACTACAAGTGATGTTAATAAGCAATAATAGCACATTGAAACAAGTCTAACTCAGCGTAGCTTCTTAAGTCCTAACACTGCTCTGAGAGGGGCGTGGTCCTAATTTCCCCTCTAGGCATTCCTACCTCTTCCACTCCCGCTCAGCTATTTACCTATTTTCCTAGGTTAAGAGGGACATTGTTTTGAAAAAAAAAATGGGCAAGGATGTTCTCATCTCCACGGATTCCATGTCCGAGTTTCCTGTTGAAGAGTCAACAGCCTCACCAAAGAGGAATCTCGGCCTCACCTACACCAATACTGTATTCCCAGGAGGTTAGATTAATGCCTATTTTATTCTCGACCAACCCTCCCTAAACACCCCCTCCCATCCTCCATCCACCTGTTATGGGGATATCCCCATGTGCCTCCTTCGCAATCGAACTCCGATTCAGATCTGCGGAAACCAAGCGAGTTGACAGAGACAGATGCCCCTATACTTGCCAAGACGTAAATCTTAGCTTGATATCCTCCAGGAAGGAAAGGAAGAGGAGAGGACGAAGGATGTCCCAGGGTCAGCTATAAGAGCTCTTGTATCTCTTAGTTTCTTTTTTTTTTTACTTGGAAGGAAAGGGAAAGTATAGATAACTTCTAAGGTCATTTCTTAGATGAAAATAACTTAACTCGTAGTTTACGGCTGTGTGGACTATTTTGTTCTTGTCTCATTTTCAAACATGAAATCAGTATACTCTGAGCACACCACCTCCTTCCTTTCTCTCTTTTTCTCTCTCTCTATCATTTGTTTGAGACATGCTTCAACATGATATCCATCTGCATTAAACATTTCTAAAGTTTAACAGAGTCTGAAGTAGGCGTTCACACGTTTGTGTTTCAAGAAAAATGAGTTGAGTCGAAATAATTAATATCAGTCATCCAGTAAAAGAAAGAAAGAAAGAAAGAAAGGTTATGAAGGCATTGTGTCTGTTTTTGTGTTTGTTGTTAAGAATCAAGTGAGATATTTCAACATTTTAAAATCTCCTATCCCCCGAGAAAAACAATACATTAATTTAGCTTTCAAGTTAATTGCAAGTTGTGCATGCGAACAACGTCTTAAAGCTTAGTTTACATTGAAGGTGTTGATGGAATACGTTGGCAGGAAAAAATAACGGTCTCAACGAATTCAAGATATAACGCCTACTTTTTAATTGTGAATAGAAGTACAACTTATCTAAAAGGTATCTATGTCCTTTTCCTCTCTGTCTTGTTATCTGTGTTCCTCTCCATTATTAAAGTTACAATAATGTGCAGAGCAAATTTAGGAAGGAGAAGCACAAAAACGCAGAACTAACAAAACGTCGGAATGTGGCAGGGGAGAAGGCAGTAAATAGTACTTTACTGTCACTAGGGTATATCGCATTGGAAGAGACCTCGCAGCGACTCGGGAAACTCGAGAGACCCTAAAAGGCTTGAGCTTTCACCAAGGCGTCTCATCTGCAGGGCGACATCCGAGACATCTCCAGGTAAGGTGACTACCAAGATTATTTTCTGGTATGATCGCCGCAGGAAGCATCTTCCTCATCTCTTCTAGCAACAATTCACTGCTGCTTCAGCATCCACAAACCGCGCTGCATCTGCTACAACTGCAGCTTTATCCAGCTTCTTTTTGCCTAAAGCCGTCCCCACTGCCCATGGGTGGCATGGTGGATTCAACATGACAGTACTAATCTGGAGCTGGAGGTCTTCCCTGGTAAGACAAGATGGTGAAACCTCTTCCAAATCAGTACAAGAATCAGCGGCAGTACCTAGAACAAGTAACAATTAATGATGAAGATCTTGACAGTACCTTACTTGGACCAGGCGTTATTAAAACGAATCGATGATGCTAGCACATGGTCTCTACAGTAGGTCAAGCAGCGCGTCGCGGAGCCCTCGCCGCATCGACGCCGCAACGTCTTTTCAATCTCCTTGGTCTCCAGCATTTCTCGGAGACGTCTACACGACATCTCCTGGACCAGAGTATGAGACTATAAAAACTCTCCAAAGATCTAAAAATTTTCATTTTCCCCGGTTCTCCGAAGACACTGTAGACTCCAGGAGACGTCGCAGAGACTCGAGTTGCCACCAGGTCGCTACCTAGTCTCCAGGCCAATGAGGTACCCACTTTACTCATCAATATTACTTTGGCTCCTTGGTAATAAGGACTCCCATTATGTGATGGTACGGTGATTTTGTGTGAGTCTATACATAATTGTCGCCATGCTATCAAGCACGTATACCACAGAGCTCTTTTGCAACCCTCACGGGAGATTATTCTACAACCATTTGAGCAAAAATGTTGGTGATAATCAAATTGATTCGTGCACGTGACCGCGAAGGAAGCGATGGACGCCTTTAAGCAAGCAACCACGGGATCGACGGTTTTTAGTTCCCCAGGAAAGACTAGGATAAAGTGAGGTAAAGTGTCTTGTCTAAGGGCACAACCCCTGCAGCTATAGGGGATCTCGAATCAGAGACCTCGTGATCCACAGTTCGTGGTCTTAACCACTGAGCCACCACAACTCCTAAAACTCACTCAGTGGATTAATCCTCTGCGTGCTGCATTAATTTCCTGTCCATAGGTCCGTGTGTGAAATTTGTGCACATTTGAGTCATTTGCATGGAAAGGGTTAATCCCCCTATACTGCTGTTCATTAGAATGATAATGACGACGACGATGATAACAATGATAATGTTATCATCAATAACAACAGTAATGATAATGATAACTTTATAAAGTCTCCTGCACGAATCAGTCGGGCTCACGCGGATTCGGTTATCTTCATATCTTCACCTGATTTGAATGCACATGTAATATGTTCAAAACATTCCAACATTCACTAAATGTTAATGAATAATATTGATCACTTTTCAGTTTTGCTCATTTCAATCAAGCCATTGAGCCCTAATTGAACAAAGAGGTCTTTCCCTTTGAAAAGATTTACATACCCACGTGTTTATTTTAATGAAAGCTTGACTTCTTAATTTATACAGATCAAAGACCGGTGTATGTTATTTGATGCTTGAGGATCTCTTTCCTTCTATTTATATGTGCGTTAGTTTCGTTTATCGTAATGTGCTGTCAGGCCAAGCATTGTCTGGGCTACGAAGATAATGCGGAACACTGTGAGCAGAGCGTTGAAACTTAGCATAAAATTGGTTTCACTGTGTCATTAACCCGTTCCCTACGAAAGTCTGGAATCTCCATCAACTTTGTACAAATTAAACTAGGTTCCCAAAGCTTCGGATTAAAGGTCGAATACACCATGTGGACTGGTGGAGCAGATGTACGCTCTAGCAGGGAGGTGGAAGCTAGAGTGTACGCATTCTTCAATCAGCGGGCAGTGCGAATAATTATATCATACTTGCTTGCTTCATGAAGCTATGGCTTGTTTTCTTTCTTCAGCTTAAGCAGATACATGTTGATACGTCTTGCGTCCATCAACCCTTTTCTCAAGGACATTATTTCATAGCAACAAATAACAACCTGTCCCTGAAAGCAAACAAGACTCAGGCACAGGAATGGAAGCTGATATCCGCCTTTAATTTTCGAGGGAAGAAGGGAAAGTGGGTCTGGAGTGCTCCAAACGCGGGGTCTTCGCAACCTGTCGAAGGTTGAAAAATAGTCTCATAATAGCAGAGCGAGAGAGAGAGAGGGAGAGACAGATAAACAGGGAGAAAGAAGGAGAGAAAGAGATCGAGAGAGAGAGATTGGCTAAAGAAGAACTCCATGCTGGACCAAGGTCTTTGATCTCAAGCAAACCTGTCATCTTGAATGCCAACGGTTTATTAGATTACATATGTATGCCAAGAGGAAATTGACGTCTGATATGAAAAAAAGAGTATCCTGCGAAAAATACCAATGACAACAAATGGTTGACGCATGTTATTACCTACGTTGAAAACCCTGATGGGATTAGCTGCTCTTGTTATTAAAGTGATGTTCCTTTCATGGAAATCAAATACCAATCAAGACAGTCGATCAAGGCTCAACAGCGCTGGATGGAGACACGTGATGAGAAATTATCTGCGCATGTCAGGAAAGGGGCAAAATGAGCTTGAGCGTAGTACATGAACTGTTCTTGATTATAGAGTGCAGCAGAAGACCGCAAGACAGCTGGACAGATAGAGACTGATAAAAAATATAGACAAGTGTACAGCAAATGAGAGAAGAATTAGAAAATGGAACCGCGGCAGGGAGAAAAAAAAACCCACAGTACAACGTACTGGAAGAGAAAACTGATCACTGACGCCAAAAGCAATACCGTTCATTTAGACAGACAGGGGGTTAATTGGTTAGGGAGACGAGCTAACTATGGCTTATCAGTCTTAACCGTTTCTAATTCTGCTCGTTTACGTGAACTTTGTGCCTTACGTTTTTGTTTATAGGCTTATTTTCCATGCGTCTTCACAGCAAGAGAACAAGTCTTTAAAAGGAGCAATAACGTGTCGCGTGTTGTTTTTAAAAGCAACACGCTATATCCATATTAGAAAGTGTAATACGTTTTATACGACTGATTAAGATATTTTTTCCTTCTAAATTTCCGAAAAACTAAACAATATTCAGAGATCTCAAAATTTTTCTTTTTAAGATTCCAAACTCATGTGTATTGATATGACTTTTAGGAGTTATATACTATGTAGTATATAGACAATGGTGTATTGAATTCGATGGCAAATACAATGCGTTTATTTCAGGAACGGATGGCTATATTGTGTGCTCGTCATCAGAGTAAAACAAAACAAAACAAAAACAAAACAAGACAAGACAAAAAAACAATAAAACCAAAACATGTGCAAAATCTTCTCAATATTCCCTTTGAATATACATATGGAATCCCTTTTGTAAATATAATCTTCTTCAGCGTCATGGTTTGCTAATGGACACTAATGATCTCAAGATAATCAGATAATCAGACCGACTTCCGCGTAGAATCACTCCCATTGCATTCTAATCAATAATTTCAATTATCATGATATAATTACAAAAATTTGGAGAGGTGAATCTGTTTTTATTGTAACTAGGATAGATTATCCTCTCTTACATAATACCTGTAGAGAAAAAAAAGTAACGTGTTCAAGTAAAATAAATTCATTTTACCTTATGTACTTTCTTGGAGAAAATGCAGTTGATTTATGAATATCATACGAATCACACACAGGGCACGTTGTGTATTGTAGTTTCAGAAGTATATATCACTACGAAGTTTAGTGTATGGCGTGTCCAGAAAGTTTCACAGGTATCCAGTGCTGAAAATGTGCTATACAAAATTAGTCAGCTAAAAGAAGAATTACAAGAGATCATGTAAGAGCTAGCATGAAGCACGTAACATACAGAAGAAAAAAAAAAGAATAACAAACAAATCATCTGCAATGAATGCCCAACGGTATCAACATCAGCGATTTGATACAAACCAAAAATATGGTAAAAAGCAGGGCTAGTTACCGGCTTGTTGCCATGACCTAACTAATTTAAACCACCAAATCAAATGTCCGGGTAAGATTGGAGCTGTTGATGGTGTGAAGATCCGCTTTCCATCAGGGTCATTAGAGGAGAGATACAGGCCAGGTTTAAAATCTCATGGCGTAAAGGTCCGTGTAAGAGGACATCCTTTTGTGGGAGAATAGTCTCATCGGTACCTGTGCTCAGTAACACGCAAGAGCTGCAGCTCCTAGCAGCAGCCGATGACAGATAGACGAAGGGGGCTCGGGCTTAAACGAATTTGTCTCACCGCAAAGGCCAGCTCACGAGAGAGACCTGAAAAAGAATTAGAAACAGAGAAACATGCAAATATCATATATATTATACATATCCATATATATATATATATATATATATATATACACGCAAGAAATAGCTAGGGGTATATCTATACGTGGTAGATGTTTGTGTGTATACATGTATGTCTTTTTTTTTTTTGGGGGGGGGGGGGAGGGGGGAGGCAGACAGGGGGAAATCGAGGAAATGTTACTCAACCTGATGAGGCTTAATAGACAGCCGCCGGCAGGTCCGAGTCAGAGGAAATGGGTCATGTAAGGGGGTGAATAGAGAAGGTATTCGAATAACAGTGAAGAGAGTCCACATAAAATTACCTCTATTTCAGACGGTATGTACGTTAGTTAGTAAATGAAAAAAAAAAACACAAAAAACTAGCAAAGTAAAAATAACAAAAGTAATCTACTCTCTGACAAAAAAAAAGAAGAAAAATTGAAGTAATGCAAGCCAAGGAAAATTGAAGTAATGCAAGCCATGATAAAGCTTGATTATTATAACACTTCTCATTTCTTACTGCCATACATTAGACGAACACTTACAAATTGGTATAAAACAACAACGACAAGCCACTCCTTTTTCCATGTGTGTGTGCATTTTTAGCTACCGGTATAGGTATGCACTTCATGACATGGACAATGTGTATTCTTCCATGTCTTCTTTCTACAGGCAATAACTCATGAACGTATAGTTTGTGTTCACTCAAAGGAAGAGTGCTTGTTCGGCGGGGGGGGGGGGGGGGGGGGGGGGCAGGGGGGCAACGACAACATGCCGTCACATAAGAGTCTGCCACTGATGGAGTCTCTGAAACTCATCACACAAGTGTTTGCTACCAATGACGTCTACCCTTCAATAGTTTTTTTTTTTCTCCCTCTCTCTCTGGTGATGGACGATTAAAGGGGATGGCTAGTAACTGATCAGTGGGAATCGTTGGGAATGCTGGAGGGTGATTGTTACAATTCTTGTGGGATTCATGTATATCTATTGTTCTGTGAAAATTATTTGCTTCAGAACGGTCTCATATTCACGTAATGTGCACTTTAATGTTTCCAGGTTAGCATGCCTGTACAGTGACGGGGCATTAAACTGCACATTACTTGAATATGAGACCGTTCTGAAGCAAATAATTTTCACACAACAATAGATACATAATGTACTCTTAAATGAATCCCACAAGAATTGGAACAATCATCCCCCAGCATACCCACTGATTCCCACTGATCAGTTACCAGTCATCCCCTTTAAAAGTAGTTTATTTCCTTTTCATATAAATTGCTTATGATACGTCAGTGCTTAGAATTTTGTGCTACTGCGTGGGATCCATATAGATTGTCTGCACATAATCGCATTGAACGTGTTCAGAAGAGGTTCATAAGATTGTTGTTCCGAGACTGGGAAACAAGTTATAACATGTTATTGCAAAAGATAAATGTCTCGAAATTAGTAATAAGAGGTAAGAATCTAAGACTCATAATGTTTTGTAATATGATAACTAACATGGTAGATATTGGACGATGTATTACGCCGGCTAACAGATTTGAAAGAAATTCCCGTAACAGGAGAATAAATAATCCATTTGCAAGAGCAGATTTCATTACAAGTTCTTTTTATTTGAAAAAAAAAAAAATCCACAAGTATGACATCTATTACCAAGTCACATTGTAAACAGCACAATTCTCTCTCCTTTTAGATATCAATCAAAACAGGTGTTTTTTTTTAAATAAATGATCATTCATTACAACAGTTTATTATAAAATATATTTCATTTGGTGCGTCTTTAATCAGTTTCACTTCTCATAATTATGTTGATACAATGTCAATGTATATATATTGTATCGTTATTATCCTGCGAATCAATCCACTTATTCTGATAAGTATAAATACACTGTATCCTATTCTATTGACGCACTGACTATCCCTCCTTTCTGCAAAGTTATTTAGAACTGAAAAGCCTAATATCACTTTAGTTCTACTGTAAATGTTTTTTAGATTTCAGTATTTCAAATTTACGATTTGTATTTTTTATTTGAATAAACTTTTAACGATAATAATTATATTTCAGAGGTGCAGACAAGCACGGATATTCGTACTTTTCTGTTTGCTCCCTTAGACATTTATCTTTAAATTGTTTGAACAAATGTGATTCATGCGATTTTCGTAAAGATATTGATATTGCTGTTTGATCTTTATATGGATGTATGTCAAGAATATGATTTGTGGAACAAACTTAAATGAAATAAAATAGAATAGAATGAAATAAAATGAAATAAAACAAATGAAATAAAATAGAAATGAAATAGAATAGAATAGAAAAAAAAATAAAATAAAATAAAATAAAATAAAATAAAATAAAATAAAATAAAATAAAATAAAATAAAATAAAATAAAATAAAATAAAATAAAATAAAATAAAATAAGATAAAATGAGCTTCACAAGTGACTACCATCACGGCCACCACCGGCCACCACTACAATCTGTCTGATTCATCAATGTCTGATTCTTCTAGGCGATCATCATCATTCATCGTATTTGTCACATCTGCAAGTATACACTCACCTTGATAATTCAATAATTCACTGTCACAGACGCCCACGTGATTTCTTTCTATCGGTTGTTTTGATCGATTCCACTTTTGTTCACAAAAGCAAAGAAACAAACATAACAATACAATGACATTAGTTTTTTGTGTTTTCATGACTTAAAAGATATTCAAAACATATGTACTTCAGCAACAAGATGGTAATGCAAAATAGTAATCAGAGCAAAAGTGGGTTCACCAAAAATCAAAAGAACACATTGTATAACGAAGGTCCCCTAAAACTGGATTCGTGGTAAGGCATACACGAAAAAGGAAAGTTTAGATTAAAAACGCTGTCGTCGTCTCCATTTTTTGTTGCCATTATTACTTCCTTGCAAATTTAAGTCAAGATTACTACTACTGTACCACCGGGTCTAGTGTACCAGATACTTGAAATCAGGAAATGAAAATATGAGTGCTGGTGGTAGATTGAATTTGGGCAGAGACAAATACAAGCGTCGAGACGTTGTTTGCTCTCTCTCTCTCTCTCTCTCTCTCTGAAGCAAACGTAACCCCAGGTAATTATCTGACAATTTAAATGTCTGAAAAACTATACTTGTCAATTACGCTTTACCCACGCCACTGGGAGGGCACACTATTTTGACTGTCGTCTTGACTGCCACATTCACATTTTGGCAACACAGCATTCTAAACATGTGATTCTGGGGGAGTGAATGTATTCCGCTAATTAAGTCACTATAACATCAAAACAAGTTAAGGATGTTTCTTATCTGGGAAAATTTTCGAAAATACTACATCAGTAACATGATAACACCGTTTCGCAGCAGTTTCAGCGACGCCGTCAATCATCGTAATGTTCAATAAGAAATTTCATACTCATGCCAAATGCCATGTTTGAGCGGAGAAAATGACGTAATCGACTTGTAAGGATAATTTTAGAAACCTTTATTTGCTGTGTCACTGTATTTAGCCCAGTATGTTTGGGCTAATCATTTTCAGGCTCCTTCGCAGGAGCTCTGCTTGTCGGAATAAGTCATATTCATGCACACTACATAATTTTGATGTTAAAATGATAGAAGAAAACTGTGGAACTGTAACGTTCCATAGAACAAAAACGAAAAACGTACTTCGTGATCATCATTATCGAATATTTTACTTCATTATCGGTAACAAGACATCATCTTATCGCATATTAACCCATTTAGGTTTAACAGTAAATAGGAGAGACAAAAATCAGCAGAAATCTGAGCTGGACTTGGGTGTCCGTCGCCAAGGAAGCTGTAGTAGTAACCAACAACAAAAAAGTTCGTATTGTCAGTAAAAAGGACTGCGTTTGGGAGGTAAAAAAGAGAGGAGAGTATAAGAGTATCTGTATGTATTTCTGATCCTGCTGATCATAGTTATGGCCGTATTCAATGTCAGAATTTAAGGACGTTGTGTTCTAGAATAACTTGTCTCCATGCTGTCATATCCATCATATGTGATCATAAGGCTTTAAAAGTGAACCTGATCCACGTTTACCGTTGTTTACAAGTGTAAAATAGTGTACAATGTACTAATGAAACTGGGATAGAGTTTTGTTGTTTTTTTGCGTACACACACACACACACAAACAAACAAACGATCTAAACAAGTGACAGTAGAACACGGAAAATATAGTAATGCACATAATTGTAAGGACATAAATCAATATCAAATACATGTAAAATACATTTAAATGTAAAATGTAAAATACATGTAAAATACACATGATTCAGTATTCTGATCCTCTGAATAGATCACTATATCGGAATTGCAAAATACAACAATACCATGCTTGCATGATCTTGTCAGGTTATTAGTGTCTTATTCGAGGATTGACCCGGTTTGGGAAACTTTACTATCTCATCACTCAATTGCTCAATATTACTTGATAATTGTTGCATCCTACCATAAAAATTACATTTTTAACACACTGGAAATGTGGGAACATATCTTAATGTGTCCGAAATTTCAATCCGAACAGAGAAACGAGAAGAAAAAATAAAAGTGTCGTGTGAGTTTGCTTGTTGTGTGTGTGTGTGTGTGTGTGTGTGTGTGTGTTACATTTACAATCAAAATAATACTACTTTCATTATTCAAGCAGATAGGAAGGATTCATAATGACATTTTGCATCCATATTTATATTCAGTCTTCTGGGGAATAAATGTGAATGCTAAATTGTTTTTAATTTTTCGTTCAACACAACTGGGGGTGTTTCATAAAGTTATTCGTAAAGTTACGAACGACTTACGAGCGACTGGTGATCAGTTCTTGTGCTGAATTATTGAAATTCTGGTAAGTATAGCACATCATAACTGATCACCAGTCGCTCGTAAGTTGTTCGTAACTTTACGAACAGCTCTATGAAAAAGAGCCCTGGTCAGATATAACATCAGATATTATTTACTCATACGTAAAATGATTATTATTTTTCAGACGGATGAGATTTGACGTTAGCCAGTATGTACGGTGTTTGAGTGAGTTTGTTGGGCTTTGAAGGGTTAGTGTGGATGATGACATATGAAATCATGTCCTTAGATTTGATTTTTATTTCGTTTCTTCCACCCCTCTACCTTATTGCATTAGCAAATGTGCTTTATCCCCCCCCCCGCACCACCATCTCAACAAATCTTTAACATAACTTGTAGCAGTGGGAGTGCAAGCCAATATATATATATATATATATATCTTCATTATAAATCTTACTCTGCAAAAAATAATTACGACTACCGGTTGTAAAAAAAGATACGATGAGTAACTAGTGAGATAAGTGATCTTACTTGATCATAAACTTTGTAATTCGGGTGATATCACGGTCGTGAATGATCTGATAAAAGGTGTTCACGTGTTACGTTGCTATGACAGCAAGACGTAACATCATGAACGCGTTCTCTATTCCAGTTTAGAAGTTTGACGTCATTGATTATGATAAGTACCCGATAAAGCGCAATATCATGCGGAATAAAAGATAGGTTTTATATGGGATATTGTAATTGAGATTATAACCTTGAAGAGGAAATCCACCCCAAAAATGAATAAACTCTAAAAGAAAGAGAAAAAATTCCCTACGGGACAATCCAAAAATGCCCCCCCCCCCAAAAAAAAAAAAAAAAAATCAGATTGGAAGTAAGGAAGATATGACATTTTGAAATTAAACATTTCTTCGGAAAACATATCTTTACCAGCCTCATGAATATTCAAATGAAAGAACTGATGATGTCATGCCCTCGCAGTTTTTATGCATGTTATATGGGAAATTCCGAAAACTAGTTATTTTTAGCTAATAGAGGTAAAAGCATGATTATTCCCACACCAATATGTATCAGATTTAACATTTATTCATCTCTATTTTTGTCGATATAAAGGCAAGTTTTATATCTATACAGGTGAAATATGAGATTTCTGTCATTTTGGTATAATTAATGACATGATTAAGAAATTGTGAGAGCATGACATAATCAATTTGCTGAGTTTGACATTCACAACGACTTGTCAAGAAGTGTTTTCCGAAAGAAAAAATAAATTTCAAAATGTCATAACTTCCTTACTTCTCATGTGATTTTGATCATTTTTACACTGTTCTGCAGGGAAATTTGTATCTTTCTTATGGTCTTATGACATTGATAAAATTTTGGACCAGATTTCTTTTTCAAAATTATCAGATTTTTTTTAGCTCGAAAATGCTTAGAATTTTGTAGATCATTGCCTTGTTTTTAGTATTTGACGCTTAGATAGAATAAATGAAATTGAAAACAACAGCGAGAAGACTTTCTTTACCGGTATAAACTTCTTTTTTATTCGTGATCAAACGTAATGTAGTCACGAACATCAACTCTGATGCTATCCATTTGCATAGAATATTCGCTGTGCATCAAGTGCATAATATCCGTACATCTCTCCCCCTCTTTCTCTCTTTCTCGCAATTCTTGCAGGACTACTGGTATCTGTCAGTTCTGAGATGTTGTAATGGTGCAACGCGAGAGTAGGTACACGGGATAAGGTCGCATGCGGACAGATTTGTCTTAGCCAGATCATCCTGTCGTTTATCGTAATCCATGGCTGGCTCAAATTTGGCTTAACTGGTGTGATATGCAGCTACACTCTTTTGCATATCTCGTAAAATTCGTGGTCTCGTTTGTATTTTGTTTTCGTTTTTCCCCTTCACCGCTCAAGCCCCCCCCCCCCCCGCGCTCTCCCTCCCTCTCTCTCTCTCCCTCTCTCTGCCGATCAATTGCCAAATGCTTACAAAATTCCAGAACAGAACAATTGACAACTGGTCACTATACTTGAGTATCGCGCACGGGCGCACGCGAAAGAGAGTGAATGTATGTATTGTGCAAGTATGCATACGTATATGTTTTCTCTTACATGTATTTGGTAATGAAATGGTATCAAAAACTGAATATGTACTGTTGGAAATAGACTCGTTCTATGTCATTGTTTTTGGATTTAGACCTAAGGGCAAATTTCTTGAGTTACAATGAAAGAAACAGTCTCGTGATCAGGGGTTGTGAGAAACGCCGAAGACCCCGGCAAATCTGAACTGGGCGATTGCTATCACATGAGATCAGAGGCTCCATCCTTCTTGCAAAACTCAGTGTCTGCTCCAGCATGCTTTCGAGTCCAGAGCAACCGGCATAAAGAGAGTGCGTCACTTAGCATAAGTCTTTGTCTCAATTAGGGGAATTAAAGTAAGTTGTCTTCGACAGTTCAGTGGTTCCCGGCGGACTATGGTTGGGGTCGCCTCGTCTGGCTTGCCACCTACGCATTGGGACTTCAACGATGAAGTCCTAACAAACAAGCCCAGTGCTGAAGAAATAACAAGATCACGTCGTTTCAATTTAAAGTTGTTAATTGTTTGCGATAGATGCAATGGATTCGAAAGAAAGTCCAAAGGCATTAGGAAAGCAATTACAACGCAGAAAATGAAAAAAAAAAAAACCAAACACAGATGACAGAACAATTTTGTGCGTTCATCACAAAACCAACAAAAAGTCTCACCCCTTGATTTTACGTGAGGAATCAAAAAAGGTTAAATGGGTCAACCGAGTCAATCTCGGTTTTTCATATTTTCTGAAAGAGCTACCCTTCTTCTACATTATTCTTTAGTTTGGGATCATGACATAAATGGGATAGTGTGTTTTCAGTAATTTTTCTGCAACCTTTTGGGGGAGAGTAATGATCAAGAATGTCTTAGAGGCCCCTTTTCATTTCTTGAAATCCTTTGCACACTCTTCACTTTCAAGTCTAATAACTTTTGAAAGGATAACGCTACTGCTTTGAAAGTTGGCATTAATTATGGACAGAATGTGTTAAAAGCATGCTCAATTTCAGCTTAATCTGATAATTCCTTCTTTGTTGTTTCCACAGTGGTTTACATCCTGTGTTTTCCCCTTTAATCGAACAGCTAGCACGGCTTGGCAAAGATTTAATAGCGCTTGAATAGACCCTGTACTTCAGAGCCTCTTTTCTCAGTTTACACTTTTCCAGAATTGTGCTTTCTTTCCAGTATTTAGATATAGGGTTATATTTAGGTTATAGGGGAGACCATTTGAATTGAGTTATACATCAGTAAATGCTTAGAGTCTGCTCTTTCAGAATCTGCCTTTAACCAAAAAACCCATGTCTGGCGACTTTTTGTTGGCTTTATATGATGCAGGGTCACCTTTAGTATAACAAAGGTGAATATTACTTATGAGGATTTTTTTTATTCGTTGTTCCCTTTATTCCCGGTATCAACCAATACATAAAGAAATAAACACAATTTCAAGATGTCATTTTTCACAAGAATAAGATGTTTAGTGACTGCAATTGCCGTGTTTGATTATTTTTTCACAAGTTTAAAGTTACCATGGTAAATCTTATCAAATTATTGTGAAAGTAAATTGGATTGCAATTCCATTATAAACGCTGAATTTGTAAAACACACACACACACACACACACACACACACACAATCAAAGGCTCATAATATGAAAGACATAAACAAACAAACAAACAAACATACAAGGCAAACACACAGGCAGGGAAAAAGAGAAAGAGAAAGAAACAGGATCATCAGGAAATAATTGTGAATAAAATGTCAAGCAATAACCTGATAGCCATGACCTTCACCAAACTACAGAGATCCCACACGTACCAAATTAAAAGATTCCTGTCCAAATCTTGGCTGTATACTTTCAGGACATTATGTCCGACAAGAAGTCAACACAAGAAACACTTCTCTTTGTTGCACTGCTCGAAGGTCACCAATAATCAGTTTGGCTTTAATCCTAGACTTCTTGTTTCTAAAAATATAATGGACGTGCCATCTGCAAATGTCAAGCCAAATCATCCATCGAGCGTTCATTGAACCACACACCTGCAGCTTGTTTGGAATGGTAGTTTCGATATATCTTTGTCTGGCGAGAAACCCCTCAGCGATCAGTGTTGGCATTTGGCTAAATAGTGGAATCAAAATTTAACAGGATACACCTAAAGCTTTCCAAGTAAAGCCTAAGGCAATTGCGGACATTTAGAAAAGGAAAGATGCTTTAAGAAACCTTGAAATCTTGAATATCTTGAAATCGCGCACAAACTCATTACAATGAACATGGTCGTTCCCATGGCTTTGAGGAGACAGATTCGAATTCATTGTTAGGAGTCTATATCATTGTATATATTGCTATACCCAGGTATGTCTCTCCACAGCCTTTTTATATCACAAAATACCAGGACTCAATATTACATTAAACTGGTGCCCCGGGCCACTAAAATAATGGTGTCGGGCCATCAAATGATAAGTGGTATCATTTGTCTTTTGGTGAACGGATCTGGGCAATTAAGATTCAAAATGTATAGTTATTTTTGTTTCTATTTCGGGTCACTGCTTATCTTTTTATGGCCACTAAAATTTCAGATTTAAAGATCTTAGTGGCCCGAGCAAAAAAAAACAAAAACAAAAACAAAAACAAAACAAAACAATACAAAACCCACACACACACAACGAGTAATCAATAAACCATAACAGGCCTAACAGTACGACGAATGACCACAGCAATTATAAAGTAGAAACAACAAAAGCAACGAAACTGTAGCCGATATTGAAACAAAACGAAATGTTAATCTCATAAAATGATTCCGTTGTGCCTCTGGGTTTGAGCAAGAGTTTAATCCACGGCTCAACAGACAGTCGCATGCTGCTCCGAGCCTCTACCCATATGGCACGGCCGGGTCTTAGCCGACAGGAAGATGTGAATTAGCCGAGGAGGAGAAGAAGAGAGAAAGAGAAAAAGAGAGAGAAAAAATGTGATGTCAAAATTAGAAATCCGAAAAATTTGAGACGAACGTGACAGAAATCCTTCAATTCATATGTTTCGAGTTTACTTGCGCATTGTGCTCGATATTTCTGCTTATAGCTTTTTAAAACATTTAATTTCATGCCTGACGCAGTGATCTAGCTTATTACACGATGTCATATCATTTTGACTCACCTCTTATAATCGCATCATGTCCAGACGAAATGCAATATTCCGTTGATGTCCATAAGGGCTAGTAAAAAAAGTATGATGCTTACGACTGTATAATATCATGAATTATGGAAGTTTATCAGACATTCGCTTGTTAAACAGTGTCATCACGACGCGATTTCTAGTTTTCTCTCCAGTTTATTAGACAGTGATAGCTATAATGGCACTGCCCTGACTATATCGTTTCTCTTGTTCAAAAATATACCCCTGGTCATGCTGCTAGGCAACTACAGTCTCCTGACTCCATGCATGTTTTACCACAAGTTTAGTGAGTTTAGTAGAGCTATGTGAAAAGCCGTTGCTATTATGATTATTATAATTATCATCTCTATTATAAAAATAATTGTCATTTTCATGAAATCAACACTTTTTATCAAATCACCAACAAATGTCGAAAAAGGATAACAAAAAGTTTGGCACAACGAAGCTGCAGAAATGCACGTTAAAAGGTGGTCCTGTCTACCGACTAAAGAATTCAGATTGAAATATGCTACAAGGTTATCAAAATACGATCATATAATTACATAGATTTAATCAGTATTCCCAGTTCTATTAGAGAATAGACGATTGATATGATTTTTTTTATTTATTTGCATGCCGGTTTAGTTTTGTTTTCAAGGCTCATAATGTTATAAAAACGAAGTCTTTTGACAGTTGTGACAAAAACACACTTAGATACACCAGCATATCTCTCTCTCTTCTCTCTCTCTCTCTCTCTCTCTCTCTCTCTCATTATATCAATATCTATCTGTAAAACACACACACACGCACGCACACACGAATATATATATATATATACATACATATTCATATATACTGCATACTGTAATACAGTACATACGCATTCATGTACAATATCTTTCATATCCTTAACGGAACACTTCCATTTCATCTGGAATCAATTCTAAGTCACAAAAATATTAGATTCTGCCAGGATCGAAAGCCCAGTCCCCTTATTCAATAAGGAGTTTTCAGTACCTTTTTTTTCCTGCTTTATAGTTCTGCTGTTACGTCACTTGATTTCACCATCGCCTGATGGTGATGAGAGTCCCTCTCCAAGACAAGATGCACCTGACGCTCATCACTCTGGAGCAGAAAGAGCTGCTCTATCAGAACCCCTCCAACGTGCTGCTGCAACGGTCAGTTCTTAGAGTCGACAAGCTGCTGATACTTGGGGACTTCAATACCCGTATAGGCAGAGATCATGCCCAGTCTTGGCCAGATGTCATTGGGCCACATCACATCGGCCATGAGAACACCAATGGCCAACTACCACTCACCTTCTGCTCTGAATAGGACCTCGCCCTCACCAACATCTCTTACCAACTGCCTGACATCCACAAGGCTACCTGGATGCATCCAAGATAATAGCACTGGCACCTGATTAACTATGAGATCACCAGGACCACTGACATCCCGCTTCCCCTCCAGTTTCAACATTACGCAGTTGTTCTACATGTATATGTTTATTTATGTCTTCCTTAATTCATGGTGTGTTTTTTTTCTCGTGATACATTTGTACATTGTCACTCTTTGTTGGAAAATGAAATTAACAAAACAAAGCATCTTAACTTTAGATTAAATAGATGTTCGCATCACGAAAGATATGAGGGGAGCTGACTGCTGGACAGACCACCTGCTGTTGAGGTGCAGACTGTCCTTTTCCATCGCCAGCAGACGCATACGCCAGAAAGTTAATGCTAAGAAGAAACTGGACGTCAAGAAACTTAACGAACCTAAAACAAAAGAGGCCCTCATCGCCAACCTTGCAAACCAGCTTGAACATCTACCAGCAGAGGGAAACTCTGAGAAGGCCTGGGCCAACTTCTGGGATACAGTGTACGACTCTGCCAGTCTTAGGCCTATCCTTGGCCACACAAGACGGAAACTCTAAGACTGCGTGGTTTGACAGCAACAAGGAGATCACCACAGGAGAAGAAAGAAGCTTTCACAGCCTGGCTCAACGACAAAGACTCCCAAGCCAAGCACAACCGGCTCAAGGACATCAAAGGAAAGGTGCAGACTGAGTTGCTACAGTTGAAAGACAAGTGGTGGGAAAACAAGACTGCAGAACTACAGCAGTATGCAGACGAGCACAACTCCAAGAAATTCTTTGCCGGCCTGAAAGACGTGTATGGCCCCACGCCGAACGCAATGACATCTGTGCCAATGCATCTGCCGACGGAACCCTGCTTACTGAGAAGAGCGACATCATCACACGACGTTGGAGTGAACACTTCAGTCAGCTGCTAAACAGACCTTCCCAGATCGACTAGCAGGCCAGCCAAGACATGCCACAACGCCCAGTCCTGGTGTCGCTTGAAGACCCCCCTCTCACAACACTGACAGAAACCCAGAAGGCCACCAAGCAACTACAGGTGTAGAATGTACCAGGTCCTGTAGGAATACCCCCAGAGATCTTCAAAGAGGGAGGTGAAGCAATTGCCATCAAGCTGACTGAGCTTCAGTCTGGGAGGAAGGGTCGGTGCCGCAGAACTGCAAGGATGCCAACATCGTGCATAGATCTTTACACGAACAAGGGAGATAGAGCTTCATGTGACAGCCACTGAGGCATTTCATTGTTGGGAATCGCAGGAAAGATCATGACCCATTTATGTTGTTCTGGATCACATCACACACCATCTGTTGGACAACGTGGTCTCTGAAAGTCAGTGTGGATCTAGGAACAACAGGGGAATATACAAACATGGTCTTTGCAGTACGATAGCTACAAAAGAAGTACCGAGAACCCAACCAAAATAAGGCTGTGTGCTGGCTCCCACACTCTTCAGCCTCATGTTTTCTACCATGCTCTTCTGCACCCTGTCCAAGTCTGATGCTCGTGTCACTATTCACTACAGATGTCCGATTCTTCGACCTCAGTCGTCTTAAGGCAGAAACTAAAGTCCTGGAGGCCTTTGTGAAAGACTTCTTGTTTGCAGACGATTGTGCTCTTGCAGCATTGAATGAACAGACCTGCAAGAACATGCCACTTGTCTCGCAGAAACAGATAAAGCCTTCGGACTGACCATAAACCTGCGAAAATCAGAAGTGATGCTTCAGTTCTCACCTGTCCTAACACTTCCTGGGCCTCAGATTGAGATTGAGGGCACAATACTGAACAGCGTGGAAAGCTTTACATGTCTGGGAAGCTGTAGTCTCAAACTGCAGCATGGACAAAAAAGTTTCCAAGAGGCTTGCAAAAGCATGCAGGAGCTTCGTTTGGCAGTGTGTGGGGTGAACATGGCATCAGACCTTCCACCAAGCTGGCAGTCTACAAGGCAGTCGTCATCACCTCTCTGCTCTGTGAGACGTGGACGCTGTATAGGAAGCAATCTGCGTATTTAACCAGTTCCACCTCCGCTGATTGCGACGAGTCATGGGAATTTCTTATCTTAGGACTAGGACAGAGTCTCCAACACTGAGGTGCTTCGCAGAGCCGAAATGTCCGGGATCGAAGCCATCATCATGAAGGCCCAGCTCCGATTGGTTGGACATGTAGTCCGAATGTACGACGAGCGTCTTCAAAAGATGATCTTCTTCTCTGAGCTGCCTTCTGGAGCAAGAAGCCTTGGGAAGCCACTGAAGCAATACAATAACAGCCTGAAAACCTTTCTTGAGACTTGCGGCATTTTTGCCCTTGGCTGGGGATCGCTTGCCTCCCTCCGCAGCGCCTGCCGTCCAGCTGTCCAAATGGGTGTTAGACTGTTTCAAGAAAAGCGCCTCAAGAGCCTGGACCGGAAGCGACAAACCGATGTTCATGTTTTCTCTGACGAAGATTCTTCTGGGATCGATAGGTCAGGCCCGTTTTGACCCCAAGATTGAGGAATTTGCTATCTATTTCGTAAGTTCGTCAGTCAAATAGATATTGCAATCACCTTATTTAGAGGGTTTTGTCCATTATTACGTGGCCGAATTGTCATTCAAATTCTTCTTCGAACAAAGGAATCGAAATTCATGTCAATCTAATCTAAAATGTTCTCATTTAAATTCGTAGAAAGTACTCCGATTTCGTGAAGCGGTCTTTCAACTCAGCGAGAGACGGAAATGTTTTATTCGTTCTTCCAATGCATGATAATTATGTCTTGTTGGAAAAAGTACACATCTCTTTGACTTTCCTCTTTTTTTTCTTTCATTCATTGGGGAACTCCACTAAGATAATCATTGATTTACAGTCTTGATATATTGACAGTTTATTTGAGTGAATTATTTTATACCCGTTTATTTCTTGGCGGTCGAGGCATTTCGGAAGGTAGGTCTGAATGGACTACAACCAATAAGCACAATTTTCTCTCCCTCTCTCTCTCTCTCTCTCTCTCTCTCACGTGATGCGATCATGGTCATGGCGGCTGCTTCTGCAGCTGCCCGGTCGCCACCCTTTGCTGCTAAATTGCTATGAAAATTGAATGAAATTATGCCGAACTCGAATGCTAACTTGCGAATGGGAATGCTCGAAAAGAAGCTCCCTCGCATTCCAACTGATTTGAATATTCTCAACTGGCATTCCGATTTGAATGATATTATGCCAAATACTCTTGTTTGAGTGAAGTGCGAAATTGAATGATAAAAACAAAGAATGTTTGAATGACTATCTTCATAGGGCCATTATTTTTCTTTGCACGCGCGAGCGAGTTTGATGACCCGATTATCAAATTGAATAACAAAGAGTACGAAAATGACTACAAAGTCCTATATATATCAGTATGGTACAGTCCTGTCATTAGAGTACACTTCTCTCTATATCTCCTGAATTGTTAACAGTCATTTTGTACTCTCCGATACCTTTCCTGTCCCTTGAAACTCAGTACTTCACATGGCCGTTCCCTTATCTTATGTCAGGAAAAAAAAAATCATGATAATGTCCGACTTCCGCCTTTTAAAAAAGAAAATGATAGTCTCAATGCCAGTGAGTGGGAGTGATGAATATGATCAGGTTGGAACATCTTTTTCGCGTAAAAATAGAAAGTTAGAATGTAATGTGTCTTCGTTACGCAAGTTAATTCCAGTACCATGCAGTTTCAGTTTGTTCTCTTTCTTCACTTGTAAAAATGAAATCATTATGGCAAAATCAACCATTTTCTCGTCAAAATGTAAACAGGAGTATTTAAAATGTACTCAAAAGATGTAATTATGATAACGTGTATAGAACACGTAAATATATTTCATTTTATTGTATCTTAAAGGGTATGCAGGTGTAGGAGACCGTCATCGATAGGTAATTTTGTTGACTTAAATAACGACCTCTGGGCGACATGGTTTCTTCCAATAACATCTTTCCTATTTCTAACCAAAGGAACAAAACACATACACACAGATAAATAACGTGAACTTTTGAGCATTTTCATTCGAATATTGTCATTCTAATAGTGTCACTCTTGCTAGGCCTACGTATGTATAATGGTATCTGATTGCATAGTGTTAGTTTAAATGGTGGAGTTCAGTTAGTTTTCAGGAAAACAGGCACACAATGGATGTCAGGATGTCCAAAACACACACAAATACACACACACATGCATATCTAATATATATATATATATATATATATATATATATATATATATATATATACACTTGGTGATTCTATCCTTCTATGAAGAGTGCTCGATATCCTCAAAGGAAGAGCTTTAGACAGAAGCCTGATTGCCAGCTGATTGCCCCTAAATGAAGGTGGCATGAAACCTGATTGCCTGAAGCCAGATTGCCTGATGATTGCCCCTAAATGATGATTGCCCCTAAATGAAGGTGGCATGAAACTCCGAGTAGTAATAAAATACGGATGAACCTGCTGTCAACCGAGTGAACTTGTTCCAATACTTATATATATATATATATATATATATATATATATATATATATATATATATATATTTATTTATTTATATATATATGTATATATATAAATATATATATATATAATATATATGCAACGTATATATGATATATATATAATTGTCATATATTGTGTGTGGGCGCGCGTGCGTGTGTGCGTGCGTGTGTGCGTGTACTTGTGTGTATGTAATGATTTGACAGTGACATAGGAGAGATCTGCAACTGTGGCAATGGGGCGATAGACCAAACCAAAAAAAAAAAGTTATTAACACACGTAATCACTGTAAAGATACTTTCCCCAGGCAAACCTTAGTCACAATTATGGCGGTCAGAGGTAAGATTTGTCATTAATTACATGGCAAAGGTGGTTTATCAGAGTTTGCTCATCACATCACATTACTCCTTACTTTCTTACGCCTACTTATTACGTGTCTACTGGTGGCACGCATGTAGCAGTGTCGTGAGAATGAGCACTCACACGAGTTTGCTGTGTTAACCTATTAAAGACCAGGTAGCGCGTTTTGGGAAGGAATGGCCCGGCTCGGATATATACGAGAATCTCCGTAACGAAATGTGTACGGCTTTATCCCTGATCTCTGTGTATTGAAAAATACACACCCAGCCGAAGAATCCCAACTGGAATAAACCATTACCGATGAGCGTTACGTACCCTTCGGTAACACGATTATCCGCTGACCAATACTGACGGGCGCTATTCATGGTTTTTCAAAGTAGTGGAGTGCATGGGCAGCGGATAATTCACTCAGACCACCCATGTTAAACTACTCTATACATGACTATCTGCGTAAGTAGCTAGCATTTTGCCATATTAATTTCCTTTACCCAGTCTTTTATCCGGTAGCATTTTTGCTATATTGATTTCCTTTATCCAGCCACCTCTCTGGTGAAAAGTCAACCACATGGAATGGCGACTTCTACGAACAGTACTCATTATTCTTGGTTTGAGAAGGAAAAAAATAACGAAAAAGAAGAAAAAAAGAAAGCTGTTCACATTTTTCTCCGTCCTTCTCCTGCTCTCTGTCTCCCTCTCTCTCTCTCTCTCTCTATCTATCTATCTCCCTCTTGGTTAATTGTATTCTACGTCAGCATCGAGACAAGGTCAGATGACATATTTCTTTACCGCGTTTGAATGAATAATCATCTAATCATAACAATCTTTATGTAAATCTCTGATAAACATCTATTCATCGTCAACAACAAATCACAAAGGAATATGATCCTTGTAATTTTAGAACAAGGGGCACGCGTTTGAAAGCAAGGGCAATACAAACAGCACGCTAAACCTAATTTTTATCAAATTACGTCAAGAAGTTGTTGTTTTTCCCAATGCATATCATGGATAAGAACATCACTGCAAATTGGCAACTATCCAATTTAAGATTCATTACCACAATAGACAGACATGACAACCAGTGTTTCAGATCTGAGGATGACAGTGTGATTGCTTATCACTTATTTTTGTTTTTCTAAGTGACTCGACCCTTTAAAAAGATGTTTTTATTTGGCAGACGCACAAGGACACATTGTAAAACTTATTACGAAGTTTGGTAAACCAAACACAATCAAACACTAGCAACCGTTCACACACACACACACACACACA
This sequence comes from Diadema antillarum, assembly GCF_040938485.1. Lineage (NCBI taxonomy): Eukaryota > Metazoa > Echinodermata > Echinoidea > Diadematoida > Diadematidae > Diadema > Diadema antillarum. The sequence goes on along the minus strand of NW_027272324.1, from coordinate 439,024 downwards.
CACACACACACTCACACACACACACACACACACACACACACACACACACAAATATGCACGCGTTGGACACTATTGTGATATCGAGCAAATATTGTCAGCACCGATACGCATTTAGTTAGTTCCCCGTTTTAAAGTTTTTTTTTTTTTTTTTGTACGTTCATTATTCTACATTTTTCTTTTGCGTTCATAGGAAAGTTCATTATATTGTCAGGATTGATATTACATCCTTTCCTTTCTTTTGTTTCATCAGTCTGGCCTACATACTTAAAGGTTCTGTTCAGAAACTATACGTTATAGGTTTCAGTAAAATTGGCCGTCTAATCGGTTATTGAGAATGATATCGCTTATGACAAATGATGACAAAGGGTAGAATCAATTATATGAACACCATCGTCGAAATATCTTCTTTTTTCTTCCGTGAAAGCAAAATGAAATGACAAGTCTTTACGAGAACCGAAACAAGTGACGACTGTAAGTTTACATTCAATAGTGTTATGGTCCTTATAGGAAAGACGACACACACACACACACACACACACACACATACACACACACACACAAAGAAACAATAGTGTTGAACACAATATGAAATACAGTGTTAAATTGGAACATTTTAACAGTGTGAACAGTGTGATATCCACAATGTGTAACACACTGTTCAGACGAAGGTCCAATGCAGGGTTCGACTCAGCGTCTTCATAGAATCGATTATGAGAATACACTGTATAGGTTACATTTGTTTGTGTACCAAAATGACAAACCCTTTCATGCCCGCACTGAATTTGAATAAACATTATTTCAAGCCGCATTTAAACTTTGCTTTAAAGCTGTATACGAGTAATTCACCTCCTTCACCGACACTGCAACAAATAACCTGTGTTTTCTCTTCAGAGTAGATGGGATATCCGATGAGTACAGATATTCAAATGTTGCAACCAACACTACCGCCTATCAAGCCATGTAAAAAAGGAAGAAGGAAACTCGAAAACATTTTTTTTACAGAGATACAAATAGTATTTTTTGTGTAACGTCGTCTTAGATTTGTATCATTTCTTTTTTCAAAGTGAAACCTAGAGTTACAATGTAAGTTTTAATTTTTGATGAGTAATGCGACATCACTATTGAATGCCACTATCGCTCGATTTAGGGCTCCACCGGTTTCTGTCCAATTGGTTGCCCACTTTATCAAGTCGTTAATCCATTTGATCATCACACGATTAGACATCTAGTAGCATTTTCTATCCGGATTCATAAGCGATTTAATTTCCCTGCTTCAAACTATTCGCCTTTGGAAATCGCTCGCTTGGAGAATTTTCCTTTTAAAGTTTGTTTGTGTCTAATTTTTTTTTTGTTAACACTTATCTCAGTTAGGAACATCTGAAACCTGGAGTGTGGTACAAATATCTTCTGGGGAAAATCATATCAATGAGTAGAATAATTTATGGAACCGTTGTTCGGACCTTTGGGGAGCGAGATATTGAATGTGTTGTTAAGGTTCTTCGGAAACTCTTAAAGGGGAAATCCAGTCCAAATATAAGTTTGCCCGATAAAAAAGTAAAATATTACGAGTTCAACAGCACAATTTTGATCGAAATCGGGTGAAAATAAGGAAGTTGACATTTCAAATTTGTGCTAATTTTTCAGAAAACAGTTCTTGAACAGTCACTATGAATATGCAAATGGAAAAGTGAGCTTGTCATTACCTCCCAACTAGCCACATAGTTTGTACATAAAATGTTGAAAATTCCAGTTTTTCAATCAAACGCAATTATGCCCGATGCTCAAATCCTAGTATATCTTATGCTGATCACTATTCTGAAGTTATTCAACCAGGAATAATAACATATTTCAGACTTTGATGAGAGCGATATTGAATTTTCGTCATTTGTTTTTCACAAGATCAATGGAAAATTGTGAGGGTATGACATGGTTAGCTCACCATTTGCATATTCATATTTACTGTACAAGAACTGTTTTGCAGAAATTAGCAAAACTTCAAAATGCCATAACTTCCTTATTTTCCACCCGATTTCAATCAAATTCTTAGCGTTTAAGTTGTAAAGTTTTACTCTTTTTTTATCAGACTAACTTATATTTGGACTGGATTTCCCCTTTAACGTATTTGGGCCCTCATGTAAGTAAGTCGCCCGGTTTGTTTGCGTCATAACAGAGCATAGGCATGCCTGAGTCACCTTATACGAGTCTTTTCGGTTCACCGGAAGTTCAGAGAGATAATTATCTTTTGGGATGTAAGGCAGAATCCTGCCATGTTCTCCATGATCGTGACCCTGCAAACAGTCATATGCACATCACATAGCAGAAGCAGAGACATACATACATACATACATACATACACGCTCACACACAAAATGCAAAAATACTATCACACACATACACACAATTACATACACATTCACGTACAAACACAAACGCTAATATAAGGAAAAGAAATCAACTACAGACTTAACATCATCACTGTACTTTTGGACATCAGTTTCCTGTGTAATTATGCATATAGTCGCAAAGACAGAAGATGTCCGCTGTATACGGCAAGCCAAAAGCAACATAAGGGCGATAAACTCGGTTTATCGCCCGAAAAAAAAAAAAAAAATTGAGCGTCGATATACTTGGGTTATCATCCAAAAAACTTTTCCGTGATAAACTTAGTTTGTCAACTGAAAACTGAATTTATTGCGATAAACTTTTCACTGGATAAACAGAGTTTATCGATAAACATTTTTTTTTCTCGATAAACGAAGTTAATCTCGAAAAGTCGAGTGTATCGTCAGATAAACTAGATTTATCAGTCGATAAACCGATTTTCCGATTCATGAGACTACATTTCCCAACGTGGCATATCCCATAAAGGCGATGATAAACTCTGTTTATCACTCGAAAACTTAGTTTATTGGTGGATAGACTTAATTCATCATGTGCAGGTTTTCATTTGATAAATTGAAATTAATCGATTAAATCTAGTTTATTGATAAACTAGTAAACAGAGCTTTTCTCTCGAAAAACCTAGTTTTTCGGCTTGTGGTACATGTCGCTTGCCATCAATGGAGAAATGCTGAAGTAGGAATTAACACAAAGAAGCCATAGAACAAAACGATGACAATGTATATTTCGCTGATTTATCTATTGCATGGTCCCTTTTAATTTACAAGCTCTGGTTTTTTTTTTTTTTTTTTTTTTTTTTCCAGTGATCATCTTTTCCAGCATCACTTCATTTCTGTCAACCCTCCCAAAGAATGCATTTATTTAAACCATTTACTTCATTTGTACATAAATTTTCTAACATGCTTTATGATTCTCTTTGTACTGAATGTTCTTTTGTCACAAATTGTGAAATCAGTATGATTTGTGATATGTATGCTTTGAAAATGAAATAATGTTCTGCCATTTTGTTTGATGGAAACACACTATAATTGCATTAAATTAAATTAAATTAAATTAAATTCTATTGGATTGAATAGAGTTGACACAAATTAAGTTTAATTAGATTAACCATAAGCAAAGAGAAGGCATATTATAACTGCATCATCTTCCCCGTCCCTATAAATAACATGATACTGTTGAACTTGTAAAATGTCATATCATTACTAGGGCCTTCTGTTTCTCTGTTAAACTCCCCCACCTTTACCCTCTCCCCTGTTTTCTTGCCTTTGTTGTTTTCAAGGCAGTTTTGTTCTCAATGTGAAATTCTGAACGGAGACACGCCCAAAGGAGTGTCTAATGCATGTTTCGATCGTTATCCCATAAAAGTCACCATCTGCTGTTCTGAGGTCAGCGAGGCGGGTAATCCCGAAGCGAGCTGTTCTCCCACGGCCCCTGGATTTGCGGGTTCGCCTCCAGGCATTGGTGATCTTCCTTACCCCTCATGACTGTGACAGGGGAACACATTAAAGCCAGCTCTTAACACGTGCTTTAATTCAAATTGGTGTAGTTCCGCGTCTCTTCTATATTCGAAGTAAACCTTTATTAAAACTTACTGGTTTCTATAATTGTCTTGACTGCTCCACCACATCAGAATCGAACCTTGCTATATTGCTAAACCAGTATGAAATACTCACTAGCTTAATAGATAACAAAAGTGAAATGTTTTGGGCATTATACAGCTGGTAGGAACATGCTAGAGAAGTCAACGTTGAAATTATGCAAATGTCATTTTTCTTCCTTTTCTTCAATTTACGGCTTGAATATCTGCTTAAAAGAGAGCGAGTGAGAAATTGAGAAATCATTCAAATGTCAATCCTAAGAGTGATTGCAAATTTAATTAGGCTATAACTTTAATTTTGATGTTTTAAAATTTGACCCTAATTACAAACACCATTTATGACATGTTATAAAAGCCTTGTATTTGTGTGTGTGGCTTTTTTTAAATTCACTTTATTAATGTAGCAAGCATTGAAAAAAGTCCTTGTCCAAATTAAATGTATACTATAGTACTATAAACCAGTATATATCTATTCCAGGGACATCTTGCGACATGATTACCAATAATGGCAGAATCCGAAATTCCCTGGCGGTGAGGGCAAATAGAGCCCTGGAAAAGAAATTACCAACAATTATTTTGGTATCTTTCTCTCTGTCTTCTTTTTCCATTAATTTTCTTTTCTTCCATTCTTTGTCTCCCCTGGTGTTGTGTTCCTTCTTGATGACAAACTCAATTGACGACTGAATATTTTGTATCAAAGCATACAGGAGCTGACCCCACAGTTGTCATCGAGATATTTTGGATCTTCACTCTTGAGTCATTCAGGTACAGATTTTGAATGATTACAACTCTATAAATAAAGTTGCAGTGATTTGTTTTCTTCCAAGGTTCATCGATTACATCAACGTCATGATGCGTGACGTGAGTCCAACGCATTAGTTAAAGCCGAAATGCTTTCTAAGAAGATCATGGGACACCTTAAGATAATATATTCAAATAAAGTCATGTATTTGTATCATGAAATTCAGACTAGTCTTCTTCTGTATACCATGGTATATGTGAGTGCGTGTGTGTGTGTGTGTGTGTGTGTGTGAGGGAAAGAGAGGTTAAGAAGTCTCCAAATCAAATCCAATATTTGAGTATGCATTCTTTTAAAATTTACGAGAACTGTAGTGTGATTCTTGTTTGTTCATTTTTTTCTGTAGTGCATCATGCCAGAGTCGAGGAATGTACCTCGCAACCCTTTTGTTTTTGATAATTCTATCTTGAGTTTGGTTTGTTTGGACATAAGAGGTTTTCCTTGGAATCTCTTGAGAAACACCTAAACTTGTTTAAGTTCTGCATTCTCCACATTCTAAGTGACAGTTGAGTACAACATAAAGAACAACTTAGTCTCCACTATTTGCATTCAAACCGTGCTCCCCTTTCCTGACTAAATAGGAAATCTGAAATTCTCGCAGACACTGCCTGGATTCTGTGACTCGGGGTGGCGTTGGCTGTTTTACACACCCTAAACCCTAAACCACCAAACAGGCGGACAACAGGGGCACTAACCTGTAGGAAATACATTGTCATCAAAGAGAACAAACAGTGACAAAGTCACCTTTACCATGTTATGTTTGAAAAAGATGAGTAATTCGATGATGGCACTGTTGTTTGTCGGCAAGAGGCGAGGTGTGTTCGCCAGTATGAATAATTGACAGCACCGTGCTGGAAAGTGTCAACCCTTGGATACGGAAACATGTTTTATGAAAGTGTGTTAAAAGCATCACACGGAACAGCTTTTGAAACTTGGCCAATGTCAGTATGCATATAGTGGCTGAAGTACAATGACATTGTAAGGAGGACTCGATATTAATGTTGTTAATACTTACCCGCGTTGTCTATACTTCTTGTCGACATGCATGGGAATATCCCTTTTCTTCTCCTTGTTTTTGTTTATTACTTCCATCAGTCTATAATCACTCTTTCTCCCGCTTCTGCTCCCCGCGTTCCCACCTCCCCCTCCCAACATATCAATTTTTATATATTTTTTAGCTATTTCTTTCACGGCAAATCCTGAAAGGGCCACTGACTTTCACGTTCAATGCATGTAGGCTATCTTCTAAGTACTTGTCTATGACCACACATCTTGATCCGCTGCAGTTTTTATTTTTGTTGGTGTTGGTGTTGGCTGTTGTTGTTTTTTATTTTTAGAAATGTGAGATGCAGGGTTTCAACTTATTCTTGCTTGGTTTAATTTTTTTTTACACCCACTTCCACAGTTGCACGAGCACTGTTTTGTACGAACAATTACTCTTAGATATACACGAACGTTCACTCAAACACAATTATCAATAGATCAGTTTATGTAAGTCCATACGATTGACGAAAATCCTAAGTGAAGCACGATGATACGGCATTAAACAATGGTGAGTTGTACTGATTTTACAGTATTTATTTTAACGCGCTTCCTTTGAAAATGTTTTGTCTGTCAGATCAGTGAATGCAGTGAAGACGAAGTGGTAGGTTAACAGATTATGTACGTATGTATTGTGAACAGTTATAGGGTTATGATATCCACTTTTTGTTATCAATGAAATAGATTCTGAACGACAGTGTAGGATTCAGGACTGCATGTAAACTTCTAACATCCTATACGCCATTAACACTTAAACAGGAAGTGTAATTAAGCCGCCATGTTTTACTGTTTGTGGCAGCTGCTACATGGCGGTCGTACATCTTGTTCATATCATACACTGAATGCGGGTGCAAAACGGGGCTGTGGTCATTCTATTGAAAAGAAAGAAAGCAGGTCCAGTGCTTTGTATGTAAAGGCTTCAAAATATTGCGTACTCTCTAAAAAAAAAATCGAGTGAAAATATTCACTCTTGAAGGAGTGAATACAAAAAAGAGTGAATTTAGAGTGAAATTAGAGTGAATTTTTAGTGAAAATGTCCATTTTCACTCGTTTTAGAGTGACCTCAGGGATCACTCCAAAAATCTTCGAGTGATCCCTGAGGTCACTCCAAAATGAGTGACAATGAACATTTTCACTAAAAATTCACTCTAATTTCACTCTAAATTCACTCTTTTTTGTATTCACTCCTTCAAGAGTGAATATTTTCACTCGATTTTTTTAGAGAGTAAAGCATATGTATTTCACAGTATTTTCTTTGAACAATGAAACTGTAAAAGCAGACCCACGGTTCTCAGTGATTTCTCTATATATTTCTATCTTTTCCTTGGTCTTCAACTTTCATATTTACAACTACACAATGTTACTTGTGTATGTTATTCTGTTTATGTCCCTCCGCTTCTCAGAATAGTCCACTACATCGATGGCGCATTGAAAATGCTGTAGTTATTATTATTATTATTATTATCATCATCATTATTATCATTATTATCATTATTATTATCATTATTATTATTATCATCATTATTTCTGATGTTTGTATGTAGGCGAAAATGATACTTAGTAAACTGTTCATAACAAATGTTGTTGATAAGAACATTGATATTCTGGTTTATGATGCGTGATAGTACGTGTCATCTTACTTTTACATTGATTGCTGTTGATTGAATGGGAAACATACTCTCGCCGAGGAAACTAGATAGAATCGAAGCGTACTTGCAGAACGTGCAGGGAGATTACGATACATTTTTATTTTCATAATCAAAGTCTCATTTAGTTTCCTTTTGATTCTGTTACACGTAACCTAAATACATTTTGACAAAAGAATTCATTATGATTTTTAGGATGGTTGTCTCCTGGTAACTATTGATAAAAATTCATATCATAACGATCTAGATATGAAAAGATAATGATCGCTCTCCTTATTTTAAAGACGTTTGATTTTCATATTCATTGAAATTATACCGATATTAATGTCATATTCTTTCAGTCATATTACAATCACTGGGTATAGCTTACTTTAATTTTAGTATTGGCGATTGTCAAGTGGGTTTTACTTTCTAGGTTTTTTTCACTTTCCGCTGATTAGAACCTTAATCATAAAGAACTATTATATTAGGAGGAATATGTAACGGAAACAAAATAATATTGTACACGAATTTATGAACATGTTTTTAGATGTAAAATTCGCATGTTGTAGGTCGTACATATCAAATGTTACCATTTCTTCATAAAAGACAAAATGTCTGATATACTCTAAATGGAGAACATGCAAGAACAGCGAATGAATAGATAAGACAAGCATACTTTAGCGGACTGCAATAATACACAACCTAAACTTTTGTCAGTCCCATCGATTTCCAACAGCCTTCTTATTTCTAATTATTTGATACAACACTAATTATTTCTACATGATTTTGTTCAAAGTTTGTTACCTTATCATATTATAACTTTAATTCACGAGTTCACGGTGATATTTTTAAAATAACTTAATACCGTCTTCATTTTCATGCATTTATGCTGTGCTTATGATTTTGTATGATTGTTTTCGGGAAATGGGAAAAAATAAACGAAATAAAATTAAAAGAATGTTCGTTTTTCCTTTTTTTATATGATGATGTTGACGAAACATAATAAAGATTCAGATCAAAGGGTCGAATTGTATGGTTGACGAGACTCCGACCACATCACGACTCCAAGGCAGAGACTATACAGACAGGTGCTCCCGTGCCGCTGAGTCACACGGTCTCTCGTCTGACGTGTCGTCCCCAGCCTAACCCTGTCTTTCCTGTCCACTACTACGCCGGGCCGTGTTCTATTGCCTCGCTTACTGACGCTCTCAATTACGGCTTAATTGACTGCCCCTTTTCGGTTGCCCCGTGTGTACGGGCAGGAAGGGAATTGTCACAGTCAACTCACTCTAGGGTGATATCACGTTGTTCATTGGACAAGCAGAAGCTTTCTCGTTTCCATCATCTTTTTATTCAAAGGCGAGTTCACTTCTTATAGTAATGTTATAAGAAGTACAGTCGCCTTAAACGTCGTCCCCGGCTTATTACATTACACATTACACGTGCTTTTTTTGTGTTTTGTGTCGGCATTGCCGGAGAGTTAAAAACAAAACTATAACAGTTAATTGAATGTGTATCGTCATGTTCAGAAAAGTGAGTCGCAGACAAAAGAACATACAAAGTGATCTAATAATGAAAATGATTACGTCATTCTTCTAATTTAATACCACGAATAGGTATCATTTTGACAACTGCTTTGTTTCTTGTATGCCCCCCCCCCTTTCCAACTGTAGAGTGCAAGCCAATTAAATGTTTAAACCAATTCCTCTGAAAGTAGAAAGGTCGCTGATACTGTAACTGAAACGAGAGAATGGAATAGCAATTGTCAGTGAAGCTATTAGAACCAGTTTACTTGTTCCATATTTACATGTAGGCTACATTATGTAACGCATAATATATGCATATTTATGATATCGTTCATTAGTCATAGCTAGTACAGTATATATTAGAAGTAATATCTTCATTGCGTTGAATGTAATGTAACAATGTGATAGTGTGAACTATGTATGTATTTGTATACAGGATATATACGGCCAAAGTCGATATGCCAACCTCGCAAAGAATGCATCGCTGTCCTTAGTTATTCTACTTAATTGTGCAAAACTTTTATTATATACTTTATATACTGCATTACAAATTGATAAAACTATATGAATCGTATAAACGTATGTTTTGTATTTTGCCTCTCTCTTTTGTTTGGATGGAAATAAATGATATTAGATTGAAATGACTTCAATAGAAGTTAAATGAATTGATATGACTCTTTAACCACACTGAAGAAACTTATTTCATTATTGGATGCAGATTGAGTATGTTGGACAAATTTGGAGCATAATTCTAAAGACTTCAATTGTAAGTATAAAGTCGAACGTCGTTGATTGCAAAACTAAGAACAAAATGCTACAATTAATGAGTGCCTACGAAGTAGCACGTATAGTACTGTATATGAATACATGTGCACGCAAATATACACACACGTACACTCGCACACACATACACACACACACGCAAACACGCAAACAAGTATACAACTACCCTTTTTTCACAAGCACGCACAAACATACACCATCAGCGATAACAAACATCTACGACCACACAAACGCACCGTAGAGGCCATAATTATCATCAGTTGGTACATGTAATGGTAAATATGAATACTTATATTTGGACATTATTTTGCCCTAAGCAATACTCTGGAATGTGTGATCTGATGATACCTCGTGGCAGATCTGTGAGCATCATCCGTGCCTGCATTGCGAAGATTAAATCAGACTGAAATAAATTTTGACCTTCGCACGAGATTCAAAATTTTAGGGCGCTATTTCCGTTCTTCGCAATGATGCAACGTCCGCTTTAGCGGCTTAAGTTCGTAGTCAACAAGCGAAGAAGCGACTGTTTGGGTTCCGCTACAGCAAGGTGCTTATCCAATGCTGCAGTTGGTGGGATTAAGAAGCATACTGTATAGCTGCGTCGCGAGCTGGCAATGACAGACAAGTTTAAAAGGTAGGCCTAGGTTGAGGAGGGGAATTGGAGTACTCACCCTTGTCTGAATATGATGCTAACACAATGATTGCGGCAATCAACATGATCATAGGAAAGACTCGCATCCCTCTTATATGACAGGTGGAAACAGTTTCTCTCTCTCTCTCGCTCTCTCTCTTTCGCTATCTATCTTGCTTAAACAAGAATTTTAATCTATCATCTTATTCAACCTTTACAGAAATATCCATGGAGTTGGAAAACATTTACCCGGTTATCGTAGGTTTCAATTTCCACTTTCTGTTTATCACAGTTTTATCAATACTTTCATTGCTGCTTATGATCAAGACGTACAGGCCACCCGACAAACATTCTTCACTTCACATTTCTAATAAGAGGGGAAAACAAACTTCTTCTGATGTACAGCTTCATTTCAGGGTTATCAATGATAACAGTTTATTGTCCCTTCGTACATTTGATTTCTCACGTGGTACAGTCATTTCGGCACATGAAAGGACTACACTCCTTCTCTGGACAAGAATGGCATGACGTTTGAATTTGAAGTTTGAGTTTTTCCCATATTATGGAATTTGGAGACCTTCTGCATTGCACGGTATGTTCTCAATGTATGATACCATTCATCAGACAACACGTCGAAGAAAATCTGGTGAGACTGAAAAAACCCCGGATAGTAATGGTTCACCTTGTGAACTACGCCTACATCATTTTGGTAGCTGAATTTTGAGACACAGGATGTAGGACATTTTATATTGTCAATATAAATGCGTCAGATATTGGTTTGGTAATCTTAGATATTCGATTTTTTTCTTCATTGTTGTTAATGACGTAAAACAGCATCGCTTAAAACAGGCGTTTAGCTGATTTTTTTTTACTACCTGAACTTGTGCTTGCATGATTATGGATGTAACATAGCAAGTTTACAAATGGAATGGTCCTTTATGTTGTCATACGTCATTGGCTAAATCAATCTTATTTATGTATTTTTATTATATCTAACCTTTGCTCGTCTGGTGCAGCACGTTTACTGATTTCTCATCGCCATATCAAAATAATTAATTATCTATAACCCCGTGACGATGACTCTAAGACATCCCTATTATTCATCTTTACAAAGTACTTTTGAAATGGCAATCAGACAGCGCTCAATACGTGGTAGCATTAATTCTTCACCAAAGGTTTTATGCAGCCACAACAACCAACAGTGTTTTCTGTCGCTCTGTTTTTGGCAGATGGAAAATATGGAGCACTTGTCTTCAAACACCATGGCGATAAACATCGCAAACATTACAGAAAATATAAACCCCTTCATGTATTGCACTCTTTAAAGATTCTGATATGTACACATAATCTTATCTATATACAGTATGAACAATATGTTTCAATCTTTCCTGAAATACAGACACGTTTTGTAGCCTTTGCTATTAGCAACAGAATGTACCGATGAGTTATAGTCATGCTCCATTTTAGGATACCATGCCGTAGTGTACCATTGTTCCCTGTAACTTTAAACACATACGTTTTTATCTTATCCAATATACTCCTATCAGTCGTACCGTGGAGAAGATGTGAGTAGTTTTGTTTGTCATAATGTACGAGGTACAAAGTTAAGGGTAATGTTATAGTCCCTAATTGCAAGCATAAATGACACGGCCTTGTTGCACAAGGTTTGGAATACATCAATGAAAGACATCAGGTAAGTATTGCACCCGGAATTATAATGGTTGAATACACTTGTCACGCGTGATAAAATGCCGACACTGTTCACTCTTGAATTTATCCTCTCAGTTTCAAGAGTCCCTCACACGCACAGCTCACATGTCGCTATTGGGCTGGTATAAAGAGTAACTCATTGTTCTGTGTCAGGATCTTCCTTCTCATAGTCGGTACCCTTGCAGTCGCAATTGCAGCCCCCTTTCAGGAGCGCTGGATCCTCCTCTTCCGTGTTTTTGAGATCGGAATAGGCAATCGCTCCCGTCGATTTCCTCTTCTCTAAGGTCGCCGCGGTGTCGTACTGCATAGGCGGATTCCGACTGGCCGTAGGAGTGATCTGAGCAACGGGCTTTTCTGGAAGAGCTGTGGCACTTGTCAATTTGCCCTGCTGCCGCTTGTTTTTATCTAGTGTTGCGTAGAGTGCCGATATGTACCCTGAGGCGTTCTCGTCCATGTTGCTCGAAGGATGGATCAAAGCGGGACCGCGTGTGTCGGGAACCTCCGTGCTAAACATGGCGGCGGGAACGGAGTAGTGGCTGATGCCGTCCAGAGGCATGTCAGCCGGCACCTCGCCGTAGTCGATGTTGACGCGCGTGTTCGGTCTTCGCGGTTTACGGAAGCCGAAGACCCAACACCCCATGATGATGGCGATCAACAATAGAAGTACGATGAGCGAGCCGGATACTACGACAATGATGAGGTTCATATCGGCAGTGATAAAAGGACGAAACGTCGATGGAGGCTCTGGGTTGTCGATTTCAATAATGGTTACCTTCTGTGTCGGTGTCGATGGCGGGGGCTCTGTCTTTTTGGGTGGAATGACCACTACCCTGGAACTAGCTCTAGCTTCGAGATTGTTTTCAATAACGGCTTGACACTCGACAGTCTTACTTCCATGTTCAACCTGGGCGTTCACAATCACAAGCACTTTCCCACTGCTGCCAAACGCTATCCCCGGCGTTTCGGATGTCAGTAGGTCGCCGTCGATAAACCAGTTGTGCTCCAGGACTCGGGTTATTGCGTTGACCTCACAGTGGAAGGTTGCATTAGTCCCTACCAGGACAGAACTGCTCTGGGCCCTAACATGCACCTCAGGCGGGATTCTCATGGGCGTTACGGAGCATCTCCGTGGTTCGCGAAGTGCTGGACTTGTGGCCTCACAGACGAAGGTGACTCCGTTATCTCCTCGCGTAAGGATCCGTTTGTAAACATTAGTGTGCTTCGTTGAGGCCGTCACTGTCCAGTTGGACCGAAACCATGTCAGGTTAGCCGCCGGGTCGCCTCCTGCCGACTCGCATCTCAGTGTCGCCACGTCTCCCGGCCAGAAAGTACTCTTGGAGTTCTGGGGGGTCTCGGCTAGAACCTGGCATCGTGGGAATCCAGCAGATGGTGGAATCAGAACAGTCAATGTTGCTACTCCAGAGAAGGCTCCTCCAGAACGGCTGATGTACGAGCAGCGAAACTCACCTTCGTCACTTCGCTTTACATCGTTTATCTGAAGATTGAATTCGCCTTGGGTGTGGTTGCCAATGACAGAAAACCTCTCACTGAATTCTGCATCAAGGGTCTCCACAAGTGTGCTATCTATACTGAGCTGAAGGCCGTTTCTGTCCCACACGACAATTGCTCCCTGTTCGTTTTGTATTTGGCATCGCAGTACTACAGTTTCACCTTGGATTCCTTCCTTAGATGTCGGTTGTACGTTAAATCCCGCCTGAGCATTCTGAATCACTGTAAGCGTACACAGAAGTGCCGATATCCAACATATATGTTCCATTGCCGAATTGCAGCGCTGTGTTCTTGATAAACGCGGCAAGCGTTGGACCAAAGAATTAACAAGTCTTATTTACCGTCAGGGCTTGATATGTTTTCTTCACACTGATCGTACCGGCGAATGTCTGTTGGGTCGCTGCGCCTCTCTCGGCAGATCAAGCGCATTCGCTTAGCAGATCGCAGTCTGTCATATACTAGCTTTGATGTGATTTGACACTGACTAGACATGGTTTCGCTGCAAAGCGCGCGCATTTTCCCCCTTCAGCACGCGTACGGAGAGACTTCCTGTATCAGTGTGAGCCATACCCCCTCACTGCTCTCCCCTGGTCTTCGACAATCCCCACGCCCCCCCCCCCCCTCTCTCTCTCTCTCTCCCTTTTCCTCTCGTTCTCTCTCCCACTGTCTCTCTAGGCCCCACCCTTTACTCCCTCCCTGACTTGTCGCGAGTGCAGCAGGAAACACCCTGCCAACTCGGACAGCCTGTATAGAGCCGAGTTATTCACCAGCTCACAGCACGTACAGGTAGTTCCGGAAATCACATTCTGCACCCGGTAATGAGCAGGGAATACGGGGAGAAGACCGAAGTCATAAACAAGTCTTTCCCCCTCTCCTTGAAGAAAAGAAAATGGAAAACGAAAGAAAAAAAAAAGCTTGATGTTTTTTATGTCTGTAGCTTGCTCAATTAAACGTCTCGCCTCATTAACACCTAAAGGCATTTGGGGTAAAATGGAATCGAAATCATCTTTGTAGACTCCCCCGAGCGACCATTCCCAATAAAATTTCCTATTTTGATAAATGCACTAATTTTACCTGCCCTTTAATATAACAAATATCACGAGCACTTCATGCACGAACAAATTGAACAAAGTATCTAACAAACTACGATGTACACTGCTTAAATTGGCATCGTCTGTCAAAGAATGAGAATGGGAATTAGACTCGGTGAATCACCGCAAAAATGAATTATCACTCGCTCAAAAACAGGAAACTGCAAACGGAAAGTTTCCACTTTACTGCGTGAATGCAAAGCTAGCTAACGACATACTGATGAATGTATAGATGGCTGTTCTGGGAGCAGTTTTCGAAATGACTTCATGTCATTCACCTAGAATATAGGTCCTGCTTATACTACATGTCTGCGTGTTCGCTCGTGTGTGTGCGTTCATTATGTATTATAACATGATGATAACACACTGCGGTCAACATCCCCTCCCTTATTCATATTATAGAGCTACTATTTCAATTTAACCGAGAATACAACAGTTCAAAATAGCACACTAAGGAATATAAACTAAGTTTTGTACAGTTCTTGATTTCATCAGTGAATATGATCCAACAGTTAAATAAGGCTTAAATCATATCAAGTGGAGTGGATTATGTAAGTATAATACTATGATAATAACGTTTTACATTCAAGGTAGTAATGACTATGATATAACTCGTCACTGATATTATGGAAAACAGAACAAGAGGCCTCGATGCCACAGCACGTTGTGATATATCATCACGTTATCGTTGGTAAAAATATAGGATGTATGCCCATTCTGAGAATATAAAATAAAAATAAAACAAAACAAACCGCAAAAAAGCGAGATTAAGCAAAAACAAAACAAAAAAGAAAAAAACACACAAACTAATCAAAACAGACCTACATTCAGGCATCATGTGTTGATGTCACCTTTCATTATTGTTAATAAGAACAATCATATAAGCGGGCCTTGCAATCATTATGACGCTACTAACAGCCGCGATGCCGAAGTGAAAAGTGTGATAGTGATAATAATTCTTATAATCAAAATGATGTTATATATATATATATATATATATATATATATATATACATATATTCTTTTTTTCACTAGCCATAATAAGTACAGACACAAGTCACGAAATTCTGGCGGGGAAAACGATGACATCAAAAACACATTGGGGTCACCAGCTCGAAAAATCACTGGGCATAGTTACCCAAAATAAGCGTCCAGGAATCCACAAATAAGGCTCAAGGAGAACTGGTGCATGTCCAGCAGGTAAACCGCATAATCATGCAAACATCTTGGGCTTTTCCTCCTGGATGTATCAAACTACCTCTTGATCTGTTTGTTGTAAGTCTAACTTCAAGTGGTTAATTAAGCTTGACGTCAAAATATCCATAAATCTAATTTGATCGACAACTTCACAAAACAGAAATCTAAAATGAGCCTCAGGAATGCAGACACCCATGGGAGGAGGCGTGTAGAACCACATTATCACCATGGTTAGAAAAATAACACCCCAGATAACACGAAAGTACTTCCTGAGGACACGCTAGATTTTTGTTGTCGTTTGTTTTTAAAGATTGCGTTATACATTTTCGCTGCTGAGTCTTACGTTAAACCATCGCTATTTTCGAATCCATCTTATTGCTTTTGACATTTACAAGCGCGTCAGAGTAGCAGAGTAAAGTCGTACTTTATCACCGTAATCCGTTACTAGTACGAATACATCTGGCGAATTAGGTATGTATATCACAATCATTTATCATATGGGTAAACATATACACAAAGGTGAAAGTTCGTGTGTTCCTTTTGCAACCCTGGAAATAAGATTTCTTTCGTAAGCTGGTACATTATACAGGAAGGTAATTCAAACCCTTTTTGTCAGAAAAATGCAACTGGAAACTTCTGGACTCAAAATACACAACATGATTCCATGATAAATAAAGCTTGTCTCCACTCGGCAGAGTGATACCTGGCTTTCATTGGTGTCAAAGGTTGTTGTTGTGGTTTTTTTTTTCTAATGAGTTCAACTACATTGTAGATCTTATGTAGATTACATAGATATTGGCTAACAAATACATAGATATTCAGGAGAATATTCGGGTTTTGTTGGAGTTACAAAAAAATGAAACTTTTTTTTTCAAAATTAAAAGAATTATGATCTCTTGAAACACACACTAAAGAGGCTGTTAATACAAATTTGTGGGTTTCTTTAATTTTGTAAAACAGCATAAACACCGTACACCATTTTTTTTATTTCCCTCACCGACTTATATTATCATTACACTCATATACACAGTACCTTATAAATTGTGTTACTATGTTTTTTGTTTGTTTGTTTGTTTTTTTACTCTCTGTACTTTTTGAAACTGGAATTCACGTATTGCAAATTGTTATATTCCAAAACCTGCAAGTGCTCATTTGGCGTCTTGTTGTAAGTTGAAATTGCTGCGAAATGTGAAGAAAAAAAAATGTGTCTTTTAACCACCTCCGTGCTAAGAATTCTGTGGCAGTGTATACAACGTGGGGTGTTTCTGTTTTAATTGGTACTCAAAGCACACAGAGGCCTTAAGGTACAGCTTACCATTGGGAGCAGGAATTAAAAAAAAAAATATTTGAGATATTACATTTAATGCATATTATGTGTAGCTCAGTTGTATCACAAACATCATATTATGTAAAAACTTTGCAATAAAACCTAAAATAAGAGGAGATATCACTATTTTTCGCATTAAACCATAACTGTAAACGGTTTAGTCAGGAAACATTTTTATTATACCCATTGTTCGCATTTTGTATATTTAACAATACTTAACATCGATTATACGGGTTCAAATTTTTACATTGGTTGTTTCTATCCTAACTCACATTTTAGAACCATTTTGAAGCAGTAACGCTTGGTTTTTGTTCCATCTGCAAATTGTAAATTATGCCTTCAAAGAGACTGTCGATTACCTACAACAGGAACGAGTGACTTCAGTGAAGGGAAACGTACACTTTTTTACTTTGCAAATAATACAAGTTAAACTGAAGTTTCTTTAGGACAGCAACTACAAATTCATGATGATATCAGTGTTAAGTCTCTAAAAGAGCCACTAAAACTGAAATTCACCTTGCCAACACGCCGAATTCATGAGTTCTTGCCCCAGTCAAAGAACTGTTATTACGGAAGAGCTGATAGTATCGCTTATTATGACATCACCGTTACGTGACGATAATTCAGATACCCACTTTATCCTTTTGTCGTTTTAGATTACCTACTTATTGATTTAATGATAACATATCCTATATACAAGTTAGCCGATTTTTTAAAACAAGCAGATCTGTTGAATCATGCAGGCTACATTGACATGCTTGATGTGCTCTTTATTGCCATGTGCACCAGCATGTAAGCGTTATAAACATTTGAAAGTAGGGTTGTTTTGCGTTGTGGTATAACAAACAATAGCAATAGATACAATGAATCCAAATAAGTAGAAATTACCCCCCCCCCCCCCCCAAAAAAAAAAACAACAACAACAAACAAACAATAATCGAACAAACATTCGAGACCACATAAATGCAAATAATATGTTGAAAATTTTCGAAGTATGTAAGAAGTTCGATTCTATTTCATAGTGACATATTTAAAGGGGAAAAAACGTTGAGTTTGAGTTTGAGTTTATTTTATTTCACCACGGGTCACTCACTTCAGCCAATGGCTGTTCTTCTGAGAGTCCGTGAAGTAAAAATCATACAATTACAAAATACATTTTATACATGGTGTAGGAAACGTTAAAAAGAACAACAAAAAACAAAACAAACAAAATCAAATAAACAAACACACAAAAACAAATCATACAAAACCATGCATATTACATAAAGAAAATGGGAATTAAGATACTGAAAAAAAATGATGTACAATGTTACAACGTATAAAAGGTAAATAAATTTATGCAATCGATGAAGCCACCTTGATTTGAATAAAGAAAAAAATACTTTGGTAATATTTCAAGGAGGACTTTGTATTAAAAAAAAAAATCATGCACTAGTCACACATCTTGTAGGGATACGTTGTGCGTGGTTCCATATCCAATGACGCAACATTTTTACCCCGGTTTGCCGCACCTGCCAGGGGTAAACTCGGTGGATGCTGAATCATCCCACGCTAATAAACGTTGGTTAAGAGGGTTGCTGAGGTTGGACATTATCCCCATGGTTACGCGACAAATCTTGGCATCTTGGTCTGTGTTTTCTGCGTACATTTGCAGCATCAGATCCTTAATAGTCAAATATCTTGTTTTTTACATAGTGCGCTGCTCTTTCATTTTTTTTTCTTTTAGAACTTAATCTTGCGCTTTCAGGCATCAAATCTTTATTTTCTTCATAATTATAAAGTACCGGTGTTGGGTCCTATATGTTTTAAAACAAAAAATGATGATCTACAAATTCTCTTTTTATATGTATTTTGTGTCTTAGTTAGTGTTTATAGTTTTTGATTGACTTTCAATATTTTCAGTCAGACTTCGGTTCCAAAGGGAGTGGTCGAATAATTCAATTAATAAATATTCCACCATCTTTTTTTTTCTCTTTTTTTTCGCTTGTTTGTTTATCTAAATTCCAATGATTATCAATCATATATCCACGTGCTGTGTACGGGGAGGGTTTTTTCTTCAAAGCAACCTTGCCAGCATAAGCGTCGATCTTCCATGGGACACCTCGACTGTTTATTTCAACATTGCCAGAGCATAGGCTTATTAAACCTCGATAAGACTGTCTTCAAGAGTGTGCGCTTTCTCCGGGATCAATCCTTTTTCTCTGAATCGTCTAACATTATTTCCATTGATTCAACAATGTTCCAGGCTTGTAATGATTAGTCCGTGAAAGGAAACTGCAAAGAGGCGTCCAGAGTTATCCGTAACCGGGGTCAAGTTTGTGATTGTTGGTATTTATCGGTGGTTTATTCTTGATAGTCCCATCATCTGTGATTTATCCACAGGGAGACTGTGTCACCCTTGACTTAAAGATGCGGTCATTTATTCGCTAAGTGGCTTAGAAAGGACATCCATGAAGTGGTTAAGGAGACGGCATTCCTCCGTGATTCGTTGGCCCTGTCACATTTCCGCAGGTATGATTACTCACCGCCATCCACAAAGTTTTCCTTGACCCCGTTTCCCGCCTTTTGATCTATCAACACATGATGCTTTATTCATTCTATCCCTCACATTTGACAACACAATTCTATTTTTCTCTTTACAACTTTCTCTCTGTAGATCTCACTCGCTTAGCTCTTTGTTTGTACGAAACTTTGTTCGATAAGAGCTCACGTTACATCTTCAAAGTCAAACGACAATGTGAATACAATAATGACAGAGCTACGCGTTTCTGTGTGATGTCTGTATGTGAGTGCGAGAGCATGTGGATGTGCACAAAACAAGTAAATGGAAATAAGCAATAAAGGACATAAAACCCACCCCAACAACAAACAAACAAGCAAAACAAACAAACAAACAAACAAACAAACAGACAAATGCATACCGGAAGAGAAGTGGCAAATGCAACAAGTATACTTGTACTAACCTGTGTGTACTGCTCATGCATATTGCCGTTATGTACAAAGGCAATACAATCTTTGGCTTCAGACCCCTACGTGTCAAGTTATTATATATATATTTTGTGTGTGTGTATGTGTTATTTTGAAGGAGATTGGATAACGTATTCACGGATATCAATCTCTTTTCTTCTTTTTGGCACAAGTATAAATTGATGAATGCATAGACGTAAAATAACAATAAACAATAAACAATCTTTGAATTGATGAACAAAGAACACGAGGAAAGAAGAAGGAATTATAGATGCTCGAACAATAGTTTATAGTTTCGCAGTGAAAAGTAAAAGTGTTTTCTTTTCTGAATATCAACAAATTTCCTTTTAACGCTGTTACGTCCTCCCACAGTGCTTTGCCCAGTGCACACAATGGGTTTACAGAATACAAATTGTATCATACCATTCAGTCGGAAAGAATCAAAAATACTATAGTAGTTCCCCATCAAGTCTCGATGAAAACTATTGTGAAAATTGCACATACAAATCTGATCTCGATCTTGTCACTTCAGACCCACTCAATATATCACTGGATGACTTCTCTATTTGATGAATTATGATAACTGAAATGGATTGCTGAACACTGTGATAATACGTCTTCAAGTTTTTGTTTGCTGTTTGCCATCTGAGAAGATAGGTGGTATCCGATATTCAGCTGCACTAGATAGTCTTTAAGGGAGTCCAGTTGGACGTAAGGCGGGACCGCTTCACCGGGTTAAACACCCTGCTCTTTAAAAAAAAAAAAAAAAAAAAAAAAAAAGGAATGAAGCGGGATCTTTTACGTGCATGAGTTATGGCACTCATGGGACCTCTATTTTATATTCCATCCGAGTGACAGGGTGCTTATGCCTGTGCTAGAGGGAACGGTAATGTAATGGTTACACACAACACTGCTCAGTTAGACTGGGGAATCGAACCCGGGTCCTTGTGATCTGGAATGTCTGGAGGCATGCAGACGCGCTACCGACTGAGCCAAATCACCGTCATTTACCCGTTAACGTACGGGTAAAACCAATTTTTAATCAATTCAATTTCATTATCTCTCATCGAAGAAAAGGCAATAAATAGGCCTATTAGCACAAAGTAAACATAATTATATATTATTAAAAAAAGGTACTAAATGTATACGCGAATGACTGTATTGTGTAATTGTATAAAGCAAGCATTGAATACTTTGCAGAAATGACATAAGAAATGAATAAAGCGATGGAAAAGAGTGATATCAGAACGCTATTAAAATAAGTTAAAATGCAAAAATGTGCATATTCATTTTTTGATCACACGTTGCAGTGTATTCTTGTTCATTCTGCCGGAAGTAAGTACTCTACCAATGAAAAAAAAAAATCAACTGAACTGTGGATTAGCAACAGCAGTAGCTTCAATTATTTACAGTGAAAAGATCACTTCATCTATTTATCCCAGATTTATTTGTTGCTTGGGCCTGGTATCATGTTTCATAAGAACAACCATCTCTAAAGAAGCGTGGATTATGACATACATTATTTAAAACACAGTAGTAAATATGCATTGGCAGCAGAACCTTGATTAAAAGAGACCACGACGCTTCCCATAGTCGTACAAAATTAGAAGGACGTCGTTCATGTTATTGACAACGATTGATGTCTCAAGATTATTTCAGACACTTGGCATCAGCAGACAACATGGTGTGTCCATGCAGTGTTTGATGCGCGGGATCGGTTTGGATGAGAGTAAAGGGTAATTGCGTGGGTCTGCTGAATAGTAAACAATTCCGGCTCACCTTCTCACAACTGTCAGTGGTAAATGAGAAGCGGAAGGATGAGGCTTCTTAAGTCCCCAATGACTCGCCTCGCTCCTGAAAGAATCCTGCTTGAGTTGTGGAGGGAGGGGTAAAGAGTTGGAGGCCTTAAGGTGAAAGGGGGCTCAGATTACCAATCCTATAGGGGGGAGAATGGGGGAATGGGTAAGGGGAATGGGTAAAGGGGAATGGGGACAGAGGAAGGGGGATGGGGAACTTTCCAAATAGAGAGACAAACACGACGGTCGTGGAGGGTGTATCCCCTTCCATTTCCCGAGAAGAATTTTTAGAAAGTTGTGAAAGGACCGAGACCACGCCCTCATTTTGCAGCGGCGACGGTTTTTATCTCATGTGCTCCTGGTATTATTTCATGGCCTTACTGACACTTAAGTCGTTTATCGTTAATCATCTGTCTCGTCAAGTCTGGTAGGTCGTTATTGTGTGAGGAGTATTGACTCAACAGGGGTATAGGTGCTTATAAACATTGCATCAAAATGGTGGAATTAAGTGGAGAAATACAGCCGCTACTTGAAACAGAACTAAAGCTGAAATCAATTCATTTATAATAGGCATTTAAGAGACAGGTCATTGGCAGGCATATGGATTTTGAGAGCGATAACTTCCTTGTGCATAAATAATCCATACGGGGTCACGGAATTTGATAGAGGCATTACTACCTTACTGAAGTCATAAATGCGTTTGATACAATGTCACTATCCTATGTCTGTCGCCACAATACTGACGTCATAGTCGCATAACCTTGATCAATGATAGAGCGCGCCCGAGACAAACACTGGAATTCGAACACTATTCATCAATTTCTTGCCAAAATATAAATCATATTGCATAGGTCAGTACAGCAGTAATTTGGAATCATAGACATAGGTATGTTATCGGTCACTAATTAATGTCACAAGTTAGGATACGCGGATTCTCTACAAGTGTTCGCAAAGATTATCCAGACGTTTTTCTTTGAAATTGCCTCCTCAGCATTCGTGTTTGTTTCCTAGGGTTTTCTGGTGGTTTGTTTGTTTGTTTGTGTTTCCTACGGTTGACGATAAGTCTACCGTTGCCAAACTAAGTAAACAAGTATCAAAACAAGTCTAAATAGCTGCATAATTTGGACTCTGGCCAATATGCCGGTATTTGTTAGCTTCAAAATACTGCCGGTTGAGTAGGCGGCAGAGGGAGAGAGAAGTATATCTTCCCGTGGCCTCTAGGTAATGCATCATAATACAAAGGACTATAAAAGCGCCTATCAAGGCCATATGAATCTCATCGTTGTGTCATTACGCACTTCCATGATATTTCCTTGAATCTGTGCCTATTACTTAAAATGTATATGACCCATCTCCATGGAATTTTATGAATGATAAACACTGGTAAAGCGGAAAAGATTCTGGGTTGACCGTTCAAGATACTCAATATGGTCGATTAGGAACGCTCTGTGTTTTGTTGTTGCTGTTGTTTCTATATTTTGCAGGTTTTTTGATATTTCAGAATATAACCTGACGTGACATTAATACTTTGTATTTAAATGATATAACCACCAGTACTAAAGAAAGCTATTAATGATTTAAACTTGAGTGCTTGAGTGCCGTTTAAAACATAAAAAAGCCCAGACAAATCTACACATTTTTCAAAATCACTGGCACAGTAATGGTTAGATATAATAGGCCATTTGATGTGAGAAAGATGCGATTTTGAAAAATCCTCTGCTGTAAGCATCGACAAAAGCTGTATAGACAGAGAGAACAGCTGGCTGAGAGGGAGAATAAATGAATTATCCTTAATTTATTTTGGCACAGGATAAGATGACTGTAACTAAAATCGTCAATGCAGTTGACAAAGAAAAGAAATTACGAAGATAAAAATATAACGCAAACGTGAACATAGACATAATCATGAACAACTGCCCGATAGATTATTGGGAACAGACACACACACACATGCACACACACACACACACACACACACACACACACACACACACACACACACACACACACACACACACACTACCACACAAAGACTTAAGGACTGGCGTTCAAGCACAGAGACGGTGGTCAAGTTCAGTGATCCCATAATTCTCTCAAGATGCAGTTAGTCCATGGGCCAGGCCAGATATTGGTACCATCTGAGGTGGCAAAACCTTTTTAGTGTCATTTTGTTTGTCGGGCATAGATATGCTTATCAAGCTATGATAGCATTTCCAAATGAGTAGCTTAGTCATAGTAAATGAATTTTTAACCAATTTGGTCTCGTTGTTATATCCCTATACTTCTGAATCGAAACTAACCGCCATATAAAGGAGAGCACTGTCTTCTGTATGTTCCATGAGAGCTGTAAAATGCAGCTCTATGGTATGTTCACAGGTGTTCTGTTGTAAACGCGGTGCGCTTAGTCTTTATTCAAGGCAGCGAAGTTAATATCCAAAGGTTATGATGTCCACAGCGCTTAGTCTTTATTCTAGACGGCGAAGAGAATATCCAAAGCGTATGATACAGTGTATAATCCTTTTATCTAAAAACAACAACAACAACAAAAGCAATTCCTAGTGAATTTTACCGTCTTTTTCAATCATTTATCATTTTCCGGTGAAAACGCTACGGTGAAAACGCTGATACCACGCCGATGTCGCTTTATTTCCCTCCAACAATATAAGATAATGCAAAAACAATGTACCGGTACACTACGATACATTATAATGAATGATATTGTAAATGAACAGAGTGATTTTTGTTTAAAACTGATGTATTTGTTGATAGGGTAGTATAAAAACAGTATAGATAATCCCTTTTATGAGGAACTTTAGATATGATAACGGTACATTGGTCTAGATAAAGAACTAAGCGCACCGCGTGACAGCTGTGGACATCATAACCCTTTGGATATTCCCTTCGCTGCCTTGAATAAAGACTAAGCGCACCGCATTTACAATAGAACACCTGTGGACATACAGAAGGCAGTGCTCTTCTATGTATAGCGGTTTAGTTTCGATTCAGAAGTATAGGGATATAAATACGAGACCAAATTGGTTAAAAATGCATTTATTATGACTAAGCTACTCATTTGGAAATGCTATCACAGCTTGATAAGCATATCTATGCCCGACAAACAAAATGACACCAAAAAGGTTGTGCCACCTCAAATGGTACCAACAACCCATTTTTCGGGTCTTGGCCCATGGACTAAGTAGACCATTAAGCGTTTATTTCCAGATAGTAATAGTTTACTTTCTGACAGGCTTATTTTGATTTATGTATTTCATGATATTTTCATTTTTTTTCTCCCCAGATCTAATTATAGACCTACACTTGAACCATCGTGGATGATTGATTTAGCGCGGTTCCGTGGCATGATTGTCTAATAGGCCGTGTTCACACTGGGAACTTTAGTCTAGGTAAGCTCAAATAGTGTATTTATGAATAAGTTCTACCAGATAAATACCTGCTCAACTATAAACAATTATTTTTAAAAACAAATGAATAAAATGGTGTTAATCCAAGAGATGAATCAATACTTTTAGCAATTATTCACTTAAGTGATTGATACATTGACATCCCAAAGCTCAAAAATAATAATCAAGGCATGTTATAGATTTGAACCTTTACCGTTTCAAATCTACTGGATCTATTTGGATCAGCAATTCGTTTCATTAAGATGTTCGAAGTCATCGTAAAGATAAATATCCCTGCATTGCGACGGTATGCATGTTCAAAGTTCCTTTGTAGTCGCCTCATCCCCTTGAGATTCTTGTAAAGTTCTTGACGAAACGGACTCAGTTTGATTTCAGATTCCGCGAGCTGACCAAGGCTGCCCCGCTCCTGAACACACCTCGGCAGCCAGCGAGCAATGGCGAGGGAGCAGGGTTTGCTCACGCCAGGCTAAATTTACATCAAGGCTACCGGGGCTCCGCCCGGGCTAGCGTTCTTCCTGTTTGTGCACCAGAGTCGGGCTGTGATTCGGGCCGGAGTTCATTATCGCTACCTCTAACGCGATGTTGTTATCACTATCATTATTACCATTATCATAACACGGACAAGTGCGCAGTAACGATACATGCGAGTCTGTGTTTTTGGCTGTTGACTTTTATCGCCGTCCTCATGTCAGATTGCCAGCGGGGTCAAAAACTTTCTTCCGAATGTGTGCGTTTGCTTCCTTCGTCCGTTGTACCGATTTACCAGCAGTGCCATGTTCCAAGCTCTTCCAGGAATTCTATTCCAAAAACCAAAAACCAAAAACCAAAAGCTAAACTGTCTTATTGTAATCACAAAGTTCGGTGCCACTCCATGTTCAAATAGGCAAGAAATTAGAAGTGAAATCAAAAAGAAAAAAAAAAATCTGTTAGAAAAAGTTTTCATAAAAAACAGCCAATGAATGCCATATCAGCAGAATGTTAAGGTTTCATAAACAGTGGCAATGTTCATAATAACAAGAGTCATGTAAAGAAGACGCAATGACGGTATTATCCTTTCACAAGTTTCCAATTTTGAAAGGGAAGGTATCATTCAAATCACCGCGCTGTGTTGATAATTTAGCAACAGCAAATCCTTCTCCCTAAAAGTCAGCATTCCTAGGTTGTGCAAGAGAGCACCGACTTGATTCGAAAGGTACAATTCTGTTTGCTGTTTCTTTTCTTTTTTTTTTAATTTTCAGCATGCATATAAATCTAGTGAAAATTTCTTTTTGGCATAACCCAATGACACCATTCCCATGTTTAATCTTATAGTCTTATCGTGTGGTTATGACTATTAAACACTGTTTCATTGAAATATCAAATAAATATTTATATACAATGCATCTTTGCTTTACAACGTATCATTTTGTGATTATACTTTGTTTTGATATATTTAGAATAATATATTATCATATCATTAAGTTTTCTACCAGGATAAATTTGTACAATTATATTTTTGTTGAAAATGTAAATGAATAAATTGTTGTTGTTCAACATTCTTTGTTGAACAATAATAACTTATATTAAATAAAATAATAAATATGGCCTATATATCTAATCATTTTAATAAATGAAATGAAGTGGACGAAACATACTATAATGATACTCAGCAAAAGATAACGAATAGCATGATAAATATGCAACTTCATTGCAATATACCCGATAACTTTCGTATCGTATGTCTGATTTCGATGAAACCTGCACTTTCATTATTTTTCTTTAAAATCTTACTCCGCATGAATACTCATGCTCATGGAAACTTGATATGGCGTGGCTCTGTATTTCTTTTTGTTTGAGTTGTTGTCGTCGCAATTGTTGCAGCTGTAACTATTATTCATTCTCTCTCTCTCTCTCTCTCTCTCTCTCTCTCTCTCTCTCTGGCAATACCCTTAAAATACTATTGTACAACGTATTAGCAATGTCCCAATTTGGCATCAAGCATATTGAACTCAATAGTTAATTATCAATTTGGTGGGGCACGTTTTCTTGTGAATAGCCCTATTTTCTTCATCCTATCAATTGTCAGTAAGTGGATAAAGTTGATTATGATTATGCATTCATAATTCTGATTCTAACCGTTATTTCCAGAGACATATAAACCGCTAAAAACTCTAATGAACGAGTACTGGAACATTTAACCAGAATATTGTGATTGTGACGTAAATGCAAATGATCACTCTCGTAACAATGCTCTGAGTCGCTGACATGTTCTTTGCAAGCGCAATCTATCAATCCACTTTGTTAACAGCCATTTTGAATAATATATTGCTTTACTAATATAAAACTTAGAAATGAAACACAAAAGCCGGTCGCATAAACCCTAAACTCTGATATGACAGGCCATATTGTGATAATAGTTGAGTTGTCTTTTTCTATTATCATTGTGTATGTGATAGGGTAAACGAATATCCATTTTTGTGCCAGCACACTCAGATCCTAAACTGTACTTAATACATAATAAAGAAGGTATGATTATAAACATATATATGCTTATCCGGATATAGTAATATTCATTTCATTACATTATAATTTATACTGTAGCTACAGCTGTTGTCAAGCATTTTGAATATCAATTTCGACATGTCAAACGGCGTGTTTAATTCCGTCCCTCTGTACCAAAGCCGTGCCCGAATTCCTGCTTGCATTGAGCATCAAAAAGCAAAAAGAAAGGATTCCTGATGTATGCTTGGTGAGGCTATCTCGACATGCACCCAACATTCTGTATGCTCTGTATGTGAGTCACAGACGGTGTGAACCACGTACTTGCCTCTGATGAAGGGAATTTAGCAATTCACTAGTAAAATATTCTTTTTATTAATATAATTTCATGACTCCTCAACAAAACTCTGTGCGGGACAAAAATAGTGATCATACTTATTAAATGTCATCATTTGAAAAATTATAATAGAACACAAAATGATTATACCTAGGTTACAATCTCAATTCGAATTTTTGGTTTCTCGCATTCATGTCGAAGATCACCTGGTACCGTAGTGATCATACTTAATGTCATCATTTGAAAAATTATAAGAGAACACAAAATGATTATACCTAGGTTACAATCTCAATTCGAATTTTTGGTTTCTCGCATTCATGTCGAAGATCACCTGGTACCGTCTGAAAATATAAAGCTTTTCGAAATAATACTTGATTCATGTTTGGGTGTTAACATTTTCTTTCTTTCTTTGACAAGGTAATTAGTGATCAATCTTATGTTGAAATGGCTGCGTCCTGAGTGCGTTAATGCGCCCCCAAGCGAGAGGATGTCGACAATGTTCCGCCTGCTACAATTTGATTAGAGGTGTGGCGCCGCACTTGGGCTGTTCGTCTAAAACCGTCAGGCGGGGGAAAAATCGGCAGGGATTTAGATCATTTTCGGGGGGGGGGGCAAAGACTGCGTACTGAACAACACAAAACAGAAGGTAGAGAGAAAAAGTAGTTAACGAGAGAAAAAGGAGGGACAAGGAAAGGAAAGGGGGAGCTGAGAGGCATGCGGATCTATAGGGATTAGTTATGAGACACTTATGGGCAATTAGATATCACCGACACTGTAGTTATAAGTGAATGAAATATAACCTGCAGACACCCCCCCCCCCCCTTCCCTTCATCCTTACAGTAGTGGCTTATTACAATCTTTCTGTCTGCAGCAGTGCAGCCCCCCTACGCATCCAAGTTGATTAGGACACACGTTAAACACACCTGTCAGGAAATCTATCTGCAGTTGAAGGGTTTAGTGGAGAGGAAAGGGGCAACGGCAAGGGTTAAAGTAAGAGAGTGGGAGTGCTCTCATAACCTTGATCTCCATAAGATGTGATGGGATTTCTTACACCCGTTTTAGGTCGAACGACATCCAAGTCAAAGTAGGGAAAAGGGATAAGTGGAATCCATGAACGAAATTTAGCGTTGCTCATCGGTGTGATTTGGTATTCAATATACGTGCAAATGTTCGGATAAGAACGTGACCTCCTTCGCAAAGAGTCAGGAGCACTGCTGCCACTAGAATATTGTTCACTACTTACGCTCTTGGTGAGCATAAACCAATAACCAATGAACTTACATACACAGACACACACATAACCACCATTACACACACACACCCAAGCGTTCATGCACACACAATATGCATACACATCTGCTAATCTGTGATGATAACAACGTGGTAGGTGAGAAGTCAATGAGATGACCTCTAATACTTTGTTCTTTCTGATGTCGGCCACAAATCAGGTGAAGGGGCTTTGGAAATCATCATTGACTGAAGTAGGAAACAAGGCCTGAATATCAAGTCTAATCCATTGCCCTTTATTTTTGTCGGCCAATCCTCCAGATCAATGCTTTCCCAATAGAAACGGATAACATCAAATTGTGCAGACACATTATTCATTTGTGTATCAATAAAGAGCATTTCCTCCTGTTCATTCTCTTGTCATTTTAAGCCACACTGCCGAAATAATATTTTCGTCATATTCATCACCATCAGTCCCCAAAGTAACCCTTCTGATGTTCGACTGAATCACCGGAGATGCAATCCAGTCTTGCGACGAGTAAGTGATGCTGTTTGTAAAAAAAACAGTTGCTAGGCGACCGTGCGGTCCAGCCTCACGACCCTGGGGGAGAGTGCTCCCAGAACAGACGTCACGTGACAGCAC
This sequence comes from Diadema antillarum, assembly GCF_040938485.1. Taxonomy (NCBI): domain Eukaryota; kingdom Metazoa; phylum Echinodermata; class Echinoidea; order Diadematoida; family Diadematidae; genus Diadema; species Diadema antillarum. The sequence goes on along the minus strand of NW_027272324.1, from coordinate 408,915 downwards.
ATTAGACACCCTCACGAGCATCTCAGTCACCACAGCTCCTTAATGTCTGAATGATCACGTACATTTACTCGATGACTGCTCTGGAGAACGTGCGTGCCTGGTGATACGGAAGATACTGTGTCCGATCAACTGATCAAGCGACGTGTACAGACTCTATCGTGATAACAAAGAAAATTCTCGTTCGTTGACTGTAATGTTTCCTCATAGACGTTTTCATTTGCGAGCTTTGTCTTGCTGGTTGTCTTCTTAAAAGAATTTTAGCTGAAAATATAATCATCTCTAAACCCCTCGTTCTTAACTGGCCTAATGACCGGCCATATATTTGTGTAACGACATGAACGAGGGTTTACGATGTAACCGCGAATCATAAACTAGGACGCATTGTATTACTATCAAATGAGTGCATTAGGTTTATTTGAATATGTTTCAACTATCATTATGCTGTCTTCTCTCAAATTATGTAGAAAAACTTTTAGGTGGCATCGGATACAAGAAATTGTAATGCATTTGACAACATAATTATGGAATGACTACACTGTTGTTTAAAAACTGCCTAAAACATACAATGTGGAAGGGACTACTTGGATCTTTGTGATTCGTGTCACTCTTTGTCATGCGGGTGTTAACAGCTGTGGTCATCCGTGTGTCGCGGCCACAAACTATAACTTTGGCCGTCACTTCACACGTCCAGAGCGACCTTGACCGAGAAGACTCCTACTCGTGCTGCTGTAAGCCTATCACGCGAAATTTGACTAGTGGCATTCCACATCCAGTAAGGTCATTGGCAGGTCTTAAACTCACTCGCAGTCATTATGATACAGTGACGCGGTACATTCATTATGAGTCTCTGAATGCAGTAATATTTCACGCTTAACAGAGAGACGAAACAAGACTACTCACCTCAAAACAAAATAAAAAAGAAGGAAGAAATACACATATTAAATAGAAGCAACAGAGATGAAAGAAATAACATAAGATTTGGTGGTTAAAGAATAAAAAGTAACACCGATGCTATTAAGTTTACTGCTACTTCTAATGCCACAAGTCCTACAACTACAACAAACGATGTTGCTTTTATCATTATCATAATATCATTGTTGCAACTATGTCACTACTACAAATTCAACTCCAACGACTGCTGCTACTCTATCTACTACTTCGACTGAACCACCACTAGGCATACTTATACTACGACGACAACAACTGATACTACCTTGTTGCTACTCCAACGTAGCTTTTACTAGCATTTATGACACAACTACCAGCACGATTTTGCGCTAGTTTGGAAATACACGGCAGCTTTGAAATGTCTCTTAGGAGTGCGCATGATGCTAATGGAGACAATTGTGGATTACAGTACACTTACTTAGATGTAAGGGGCATGATTGTATTTTTCGAAAGTCAATGCGAACAGTCAGACAGCAATTTATGGCAAATCACTTGGACTTGATATTTGTTGATTAAAATAATGTACGGTTCAATACGGTTGAAAAAAATAATTGAACTGTGGGCAAATGCATTGGAGCTCCTCCCTGATATGATTAAATACACGCACACACCATGTTTGAATTGATCAAGATCAGGAGTATTGATTCAGAGTTTGCCAGGACTCCGCGGTTTCGACGGGCCGTGGGATTAGGGCTCGGGAGCGGGAAATCCCGGCGGTTCGCAACACAAACAAGCGATTAGGAAAGTGATGAGGGACGTGGAGAACGAAAGCGAAATCGAATAGCTCAAAGGAATACACATATCTCCGCTGTTTTCCCAACCGACGTCAACGTTAGTTTCGTCTTCTCATACCACCGTATACATCGACTGCAGGTCTGTCCACACTCAAGCCTGACCATGTTTTAACAAAATGTTGTCCGTTTTTATAGGCCTATAGTTTCACGTAAAACCGCATTGACCTCTCAGCAGCATACGTATTCATAAAGGTCTTAGACAAGAAACAGATATGGCATTTTCTGTGGAAAGCAAATTACAAATTTCTAGCAAGTATCTGTTACACATGAATTAAACGAATTGTGCACTTTTCATCGGAATACGAGAAAGTATTCATTAACTCACTTCCGCCGTACGTGCGCTAGACTGATCGGGTGTGCTGATCGTGATTAGTGTTTCCCCATCCCCTTGCGCAGGGCTTAAAGTCATATTTCATTGTTCCTGACCGCAGACAAAATGCCAGAATAAAATAGTAGGAATTAATTGCAACACTCGCTGGGATTAGGCGGGAAACAGTTATGTACTCGTGACTCCTTCCAAACTATTACAAAGTGTCCTTACCCCTCCCTCAAAGTGAAACGAGCAAAACGTCACCACATTAGTATTTGTGAACAGTGCCGGAAAATCGTGGCTTACTACACTTTTATCCTTACACACGATGCCACACAGTGTAAAACATTCTTGACAAACCGGATTGCTTTGTATTTTTAGATATAGAATTTCTGGCACTGTTTGGAAGAATTCCATTCACAGAGACCGCAGAAACATTTTCTAAACCATTTTTTTTTTCACCATGACTCTAACGTTCTTGCACTACCATCATGCAGTCGTGTTTCACAGTTGATCACGACCATTTTGCTATGTTTGTTCACTGTCGCAATCGGTACTGTATTCCATTCTATTCCATCTTCTTCTCTTTGCAATTTATGCACACTTTAGACATTTTGTACTTTATCATTAGTTTGATATATAGAAGCCCAATTTTAAACGATACTCTTGATACTTATCTTTACACCCTTAAAACGTTCTTGATAACCTTCGGGTATTTGGTGGATTCACTTCAATTTACTTCATCTCTTCATATTATGAATGCCAGTTTGCCTTTTAGTTTTAGGTACATAATATCTTATCTCAAAACGCGAATCCATTCCACAAGGGCATTCTCAATTATGCTTGGTTCCTAAAAATCAAGACCATTTAAGTTTTAACAATTGAGAAGCCACTTCCAGACTAACCGTGAACAACTCAACCCATTGTCTACGATGTTCAGGCGTGCCGCGTATTGAAAGAGAATAAAACCAAAATAATAATGTCTATGGATCAAGTAAATGCGGCAATATGAGACATCAGTGAAGTTTCAGGAAAATTGTACAATCTGTTCAAAAGATGTGAGTTTTTAAAGTGTACAGTGCCGCCATCGCTGGATGAAATGACTGCAATAGTAGGTGACGTCACACATGACTAAGGATATCAAGAAAATATAAAGAGAATTAAACAAAATTTCTTTCTTTTTTTTTCTCATTCTCCGCACCAAGAACTCTTCTATACGCTAAAGGCTTGCGATATTTCTAGATTAAATTCCCCTCATGCAATCTCTCGTGGTTAACTGCTGTCTTCGCTTCTTGTTCTTTTCGTATGTTAACATTGTTTTAGAGTTTGATCATTCCACCAACCAATTCTTCTAATGCTTTCCTTTTTTAATATAAGCTGTTACGTAAATATTGTGCAGTTCCTGCTCATTCTGGTTCTGTGTTGTTGATTCCCTCGTATACTTAAAGGGACTGTACAGTACTGGTTGAGGTAGGGATTCTTGTTTTTAACATTCCTAAGTGAGATGATGAAAAGCCTCTTATGAAATATGAAAGAGCATGTAATTTTAAGAAGGATTCAACGTTTATTTGATGAAAATTGGTTTTCAAATGGCTGATATATCGAAAAAAGTGCTAATAATAAAAGGCGACATGCCACAATTTTATTAGGATCTCTTTGTTTCACTTTGTTTTTGGATATTTCATCCATTTCAAAACCGATTTCATCAAATAAACTTTTGATACCCCCTAGAATTGCATGCTCTTTGACATCTCATAGAGTGGTTTCTGAATACCTCGCAAAACGTTAAAAGCTAAATCTACACCTCTGACAGAACTGTACACACCCTTTAATCTAAGAAAATTGAAAATGCAAGATAACCAGATAAAACATCAAATGTCAGATTGCTATCCAGTAACTCTCCAATTGAGGTCTACGAAAAAGCTCAAAGACTACTCCCTACTCGGAAAAAGGGGGCGAGGTGGCTGAGGGGTGTAGCCACTCAAATCTTCAACTGTTCCAGCAGAAGGTTGTCATTCTCTGTCATCAGTCAACTGTTTCAAAGTTCCCCGTCTGAAGGTCTTCATCTGCTTCATGGGCTCCTGTCCAACTTCAAGGCAACCGCAAATCTGCCCATTCCAAGATTTCCTCCCGAAAACTTTGATTGCAGACCAAAAAAAAAAAAAAGATAATAAACCGTCCAAACGAGTGTACGTAGTTCTTTTGAAACTTCAAAACTCCGCTTCAATTTGAAGCTCCTTGATTTTAAACCGCTCGATTATAATTACATCAAAGGTTCGATTAAGAAAAAGAGCAGATGATCATTTATTCGAGATGTTTTCAAACACGGTGACAACTTGTTCGCCCGGAAGTCGCGGGGACGTCGCCTCGATGTCTCCATATCTCGACGCTCATTACCATAGGTCTCCGCAGACAAAATTAATCTCCGTGACTTGGCTACAACAAAGGAGACGTCACGGAGACGTTGTGGAGACGTCTCCGAGTCCGAGACCAGTTGGGCACTGGAAAAAAAAAAGTCTCCGAAGAAAAAAAAAATTCAAACATTTTCGACCCTCCCCTCCGCTCCCACCCATTCCCCACCCCCTCACACACACACACACACACACACACACACACACACACACACACCAGGATAGTCTCCAGGAGACGTCGTCTCCGTGGAGAGTCTCCGCAACCAACAAGACTCGAGTCGACACCAGGGACCGTTTCATAAAACTTGTTATCAATAACAAATTACGATAGCTGTTATAGGCTACTGAAATCCTTTCATCTGATTGGCTGAGAGCAAATTTGTCATAGAAATATGGCAGTTGTTACTGATAACAGGTTTTATGAAGCAGGTCCCAGGTCACCACCAAGTCTTCAAGCCATTGAAATACTATATTTGAATAAACTATCTTTCCTTCCAAGAAGTCATCAACAGCATAGTCAAGTGAATTAAACAAACATCGCAATATCTGATATAATACACCTTACCTCGACAAATGCAAAAACTAACAAAAGCAAGACAGGTGCCGCAGAATAACACCTCAGAACCTTTCAATGATGACCATATATGATTGCTATGTAGGCTTATACAGCAAGAAAAGAAATGGGAGTATAAATTGTATGAAACTTCTCTGTGCTCTTGTGAGCTCTTCAACCTGGTTATGAAAAGGCGCACAACAAAATACATTGTGTTTTTTTATTTTTTCCCCTAATTCATTGTTGATTACATCACGAATAGTTGGGGGCCTAAGGGCTCAAAATGGGTTGTTTGGTTCAGATTCTTCCAAAAGCACCAAATTTGGCTCATAGGTCCCTTGTACCATACTCTTTCGATTTTTGATGGGCGCCAAGACTAAAAACCCTTGGGGCCGCCATATTGGTGGAATCCAACATGGCCGCCATCCGGGTTAAAGGTCAACTGCAGTTACAAATTGAAAAGGTTGATTAATGTTATGAATCCCATGTGGAAGATTTTACGGGGTAAGAGAATGTGATTCTAAATATCATTTCTGCAATTCACGGTCACTATCACATTTCAAGGTCACTTTAAAGGTCAAATAAGGGTCAAATCAGGCATTTTGAGCATTTTTCGAAATGGCGTCTGTGAGCATTCAACTGCAATTCACTGGTACCCCTATTTTGTACCATTTGTCATCTCTTCCATATTCCTTCAATGGTCAATTAGGGCCAAAAGGGGTTGCATATCAATAATGATTATGACAAATAAATGAAAAAAATATATATATTTTTAAGATATATACATATAATTATGTTGAAATTTTGAGCACAGAAAATGGGCTTCCATCGGTTTCGTTTTCTTTTCTCATTTTCTTTGCTCAAAGTTTTCACTATTTATCAATTGTTTCTGGTCAGTCTTTCCTTTCTTTGTTTCAATATGCTTAAATACGGCCTCCATCCTATTCCAAGGTGCCGAATCAGGGTGCAATGGCAAAGAGGGTAATGAACACGCCTAATCTTATTTTGTTTTCGTTTTTCCTTCTGACGAGATAGCTGGATAGCCCGTATGCAAATAGCTGGTCAGTTGTATGTACTTGGGGTGGACCACTCTACCGGTTTATGCACCTTGAGATCCCGATAACGGAACGCCGATTCGGGATTTTTTCATGTGTCTGGGTTTGTGATTCTTTCACACAAGGGACTTCCACTTTTTATATCCAAGTGATAAGGTGCAAAGTGTTGTACCCCTAGTAGAGGGGACGGTATGACAACACACACCATTGCTCAGCTAGACTTGAGATAAGTGGGATTCGAACCCGCGCCGGAACACAAATCTTAAGACCGCAAGCCATACGCTACCGACTGAGCCACCTCGTCACCTTTCATGGTCAACTATATAACTTTCCAGCTGGCAAGCGATATGATTCTCCTCCTGCCGAAATTGGTGTATGCCTGCTCTCCCTTGCTAACGGGGAATCGAGCTCCTCAATCCAGGTCAGACCAGTATTCTAGGGGCAGTTAACTAAATTCGATCATTAAAGTCCTTTAATGGCAGTATCGTATCAGAGTAGGTGAAGACAATTCAGCTGAAGGTTTTTTCTTATCTTTTTTTATTCTCTTTTTATCAAACGAAACCGTTTCTTTACTGAAAGCGCAAATGACTAGGGAAACTGAACACCTATTGATGTTGTATGGGATACTGATCCTGAAGAAAATAATCTGAACATTTTTGCGCAGCAACACTGTGAAGTCCTCTGACAAGAGATGGTGATGGCACCACTCAAATCTCAAATTATGATTGGAAGAGCGTAGCGGCTTCCTGAAAATTAAGATTGAAAAATAAAGAACTGCCCTCATTTATCAGCGCACAGATATCCAAGAATAAATGAGCACTTGATTCGAGACGGAAATATCCAACAGGAATTGTGATCTCACATCCCTTCAGCTTTCCAACAACTTAGATGCGATCTAAGCAAAGATATCCTTACAAAGGATGACATGATGTTTTCTGAAAGCATTTTCTGAAAACAGTATACAATCGCACGGATGAGCATAACATCACATTTTCGGTAGTGTGCTTTTTTTTAATCCCTTTCATCTGAGGGAGTTACGGGTGGGTCGTGGTATTGAAAAGATAAAGGCCTTTTCAGCTCTTTCCTGTACAGCATACCTCTCTTCCAGAGCCCAACATCAGGCACTGACAGGGTGCGACCTTACTTCAGACTTGCTTTGATGTGGCGTGCAAAATGCCTAAGTAGCATCGGTCAACAAACCAGAGCTCACTGACACATTAACTACTTAAATAATCGTGCTCATGTCCAGCAAGGACTGATGAGCAACAAGGTTTATGGGGCAGCCTGCGTCAACGAGGGTAGGCATCATCTCGTCATAACGTGGGAGCAGATCATCAGAAACCACCCAATCAAATTGCTATCTGATGTGATCCCTGACTTCAGGGAGTGGAGTTGGAGGAAAGATGGCACAGGTACATGGCAATTAATAGTACTATCAGCCACTCTCCGCAATGCTTCAGTAGCAAATTTCATTCTTCTGCACCACAGCTGTTTTAAGGCATGCATTGGGAGGTGGAAAACATGGAAATGAAAAAAAAATTATGAAATGAATGAATGAATGAATGAATGAATGAATGAAGGTGAAAATGCACAATGTACAGCAGGTGTCAGACGAGCCATGGTCAGTAGTTTGATATTGCTGCAAACTTAAGTGGGGAGGGAGGGGATTGAGGGCCTATCTGACGGGAGGAGACATTGTCGCAATGCCAGCGTCTCGAAGAAATTATTTTCCGCTGTCACAACTAACGCAATTTCCAGGGCGACGTCCAAGACGTCTTCAAACAAAGGGACAACTTATTTGCTTGGAAGTCACGGGGATGTTGGCACGGCTTTTGCAGTCGCAGGGACTTATCAGAGACGTCTTATCTCAGCGATTTTTCCCTTTCGTCGCCATTATCTTATTACGGTCTCCACAAGATGCGGGGACATCTCGAAGATGTTGCAGACAAATTTAGTCCCCACGGCATGGCCACAGTGATGGAGACTTCGCAGAGACGTCTCGGAGACAAGCTGGAAGACAGAAATAGTCTCTGCAAAAATCGGAAATGTTCGATTCTCCTGCGAATCCTGATTGGGCTCGTCTCCAGGAGACGTGCGTCGTAGAGATGTTGCGGAGAGTAGAGTTGCAACCTATAGTCTTCAGACTAACGAGATACCAACTTATAAAGTCTTGTGATATCATACCAATTTGCGTCCAAGCACTTTGGATAGAATCTTAATAGACCCTAGAAGGTGTCATGAAAGTTGTACTATAACATATCTAATCTGAGCCCTGTTAATGGTGTCACTGTGGCACCTGTGAAATATGCTTGTTCTCTACATGACGTCACCAGGACCGTCATGTTCTCTGAACGGCATATTTAGCTGTGGAAGCACATAAATTTCTTATCGAAGGACTTTAGAATCGAACTTTCTTACACAAGTTCGAAAATAGCAAATAGATGCCAACCTGATGTACTAAAAACTCTCTTAAACACGACAGATATTTTTTTCATCCAGATTAGGAGTGATCTTCATAATTATTATTCCATTGAATTCAAATCTGAATTATGAATATCTATTGTGATTGAGGATCCCTGAACTGCAACAGAGAAAAAAACACTTTTCTTTTAAACGGCAACGTCAAGGACGCCGGTAATATAGAGAGTAGCCCCCCCCCCCCCCCCCCCCCGCCCTTATTGCTAAACGATTAATATATTAGGTAGCGATAGGATTCTATTTTTCATATATGTATGTTTTTATTGCATTCCTTGCAGATGAAGATGAAAATAATAATCCAATAATAAAATCTTGAAAACTCTTTTAAAGGGAGACCTTATAAGGAAAAGTTGACATCAGACCATAAAAACAACTTCAGAATCGAATTCCTTGACCCATAAAACCTCTAAAGCTGACTTTTCAAATTATTGTAACACTTTAAAGGTTTTTTTTTTTTTGTTATGGACTGGCCTTTAAACGTAGGTGGCAGCCATATTGGATTTTGCAAATATGCTACCCCGGAGGGCGCCCTTCACAAGAAATACGCCTTTTTTCAGCCGTCGACAACTGCAATTCTATTACTAAAGCTGGCATTCCTGGAATATTGACCATGGGCAAGCCATTTTTTCAATAAACTGTTATGAATACAATGGCTTGACCCCTAAATGACCTTAAGGTGACCTTATAAGGAAAAATTGACTTCAGACCATAAAAACAACTTCAGATTCGAATTCCTTGACCCGGAAAACCTCTTAACCTGACTTTTAGAATTGATTGTAACCCTTTTATGTTTTCAAATGCAAGTGACCTTTAAACCTATATGGCGGCCATATTGGATTTTGCCAACATGGCCGCCCCAGAGGGCGCCCTTCTTGGCGCCCATCAAAATTCGAAATAGTATGGTTTGGGCTACATGTGTGCCAAATTTTGGTGCTTTTGGAAAATTTTGAACCAAAAATCCCTTGCGCCCCCCCCCCCCCCCCCCCCCACCCACTCGAAAAGCAGGGAAGATTTGTGGTTTCTTTCTGTTCTGTTGGGTTTTTTTTCATGGATTGGAACAACAGAGGGAGCTGTACCATACTCAAGAATTACCACGGGTTGATTTCTGGAGAAAAAAAAAGAGTCGAGGAGGTCGGCAGTGTTGTTTGTGTTTGTTTACTTTTTATTTGTTTATTTTAGAAAGAGAGAAGTAACATTTCGATGATTGCTGCAGAATTATATTGATGTTGAACTTCAGATGTTTTTTTTTTTTTCACTAATAAACATCGTGAGTGTTCATGAGCACGCGTTTCGAATCTTTGGAAGATAATCATGTTTGCCATAAGAAACAGTTCCAAGTGTGAGTTAGGGTAGGTCGGAGTAGGATGCGTAGGTACGGTTACGTCATAAAGGGGGTCGGGATGTGGTGCGTAGGAAACCATCTCTCACACATCTTCCTGTCTGGAACGCTGCCCATCTCCCTGTTCTATGTGTCACTATCCCGCTAACGAGGCAGGCGAGCGAGTCAGCTACCGGCGTAGTCTTTCTTCAAGGGAAGATTTTGCATCGTTCACTTCCCATCAAGTCATACTCATTTCCTCCCTATCTTTATTGATTCGCTCCTTGTTTGTAGCAAGTGTGCTGCTTATAGGACAAATCGCATAATGAGTATGATAATGTTAATTTCCGTCAGACCATCACATCGTTCTTATATTGTGAAACCGCGTTATATTTCACTACTAATGCAAACGTCACGCTGTCCCGAAATTGAGCGAAGATGGATACACGATAAAGGAAATGTTAAGATTCGGCTTTGATTGTAAAAAAAAAACATCTGGCCATTCGCGAGGACATCTTAAACCATCATAATTATGAATGTCAGAGGAGTTTCTCAGGCTCCGGCAGCAACTTCGTGAGCGGTGGAAAAATCTAAAGCCCTTTTCACACTTGTGTTTCTCAACCCCGGACTTCTTCTGACCCAGGACTATCGTTAGTTCCGTACCAATTTTTTTCAGCTTTTTACACTCGCCAATTAGTCCCGTACTATCTCTTGTCCGGGGCTAAGGAGAAAACTGACCTTTTTACACTCGTATTTCTTAGCCCCGGACTTTCCAAACCACATGAATATTCATGATTACGCTGTGTACTGTACACGTACACGCACGCACCGGCAGCACTTGCTTACCTCGTTTCTGATTGGTCAGTGAGGGTCGGACTTCGTCTCCGTCGCTTAGCCCAGGATTATTTTTTCGTTCTGTTTACACTCACTTGCTTGGCACCGCAATTGCGGTGCTAACCCTGCTATTTTGCAGGGCCAGATAGTACGATACTATCGGTGGGGCTAGCCCACTTTGGCAAAAACAAGTGTAAACAGAAAGTGGGCTAAGGATAGTCCCGCAACGGTGGGGCTAAGCCCCCCCCCCCCCCCCCTTAGCCCCACCGTTGGTACGGGACTAAGCAAAAATTTACAAGTGTAAAAAGCCCTTTAGTGTAGCCGTTGTGTTTCCTTCGTGTGTGTCCTTCGGGTAAACTTCTTGATAAAGATTTCATATTACATATTCGTGTAGCCTTCGTGTATTGTTCGGGTTCCGTTGTGTGACCTTATTTCGGCTACTTTTATTGGTTTTTCACAAGTTTGGGGCGAACTTTGCACAAAATTGCGTATTCGTATGACCATCCTTCGGGACAGTGAATGAGAAGCAGCACAGAACACGATTCAAGACCCTTGAGGAAAGACAACATTATTATGATATTATGAGCTCTTGGAGCTAGCTGTATTAAAGTCGATAATGAATATAACTCCATCGTCAATAGGACTATGTTTGTTCTTTGTTTGTTTGTTGTTGTTTTTTGAATAGTATAATACTAACCTGTATTCTGTCAGCTACTAAGCCCTGGGCAAAAAAAAATTTTTTTTAAACATCGCTTTCTGTCAATGTCGCTGACATAGCTATATGTACCTGCGCAATAGTTGTAAATGAAACCTGTCATTAAGTAATCTAATTTTACGATGCTTCAATTTATCTTTCCGTTGATGTTCTCTTCCAGAGGGGCCCACATTCTACAAGCTCTGTCTTTTTAGTGGGTCCCTCCATTTTTCGCACTTTACGCAAGGTTATACATGTACTTTATTTCGACCACTTCTGTTTCTTTTTTACTACAATGTATAATTACTATAAGGCTCCTTAATTATGGTACAGTCTTTTCAATTGAATGTACTTTTCACCTTATTATCTGTTATCAAAGGAAGTGAAATATATATGTTATGTCGAAAAATGAAATAAACTTTGAAATTGAAAAAAAAATCACATAGGCAATAACTTTTTTGTGTTTCTCATTCAAGGGAAAAGAATTAAGAATCCGGCTAGTACCTTTCACGACTGTGCTAATTGTCAATCATCATTGGAAATAAACGACAACACCATAGCGACTGTGAAGAAAGGAACCGCCTACGTCCTGGACCAGCCAAATGCCAAGAAGCTTTAAACGGAAGCAGGGCCTCAAATCACATGTCAGACATGCGACCACAGCAGAGAACACTACTGTATAGTAGGACTTTGTTAAAGACACCTGCTGCATGTTATTACTTGATAAAGCAGTGTTCACATCTGACATTGTGTCCGTGCAATTACGTGAACAGTTCATCACTTGATAGACAGTTAGTATACATTATATAATGCGGTCATATGGCAGCATTGCCGTTTTAAATGATGTTGAGCAGAATGTGTACAAACAAATAAATCGGTCTGTCTTGATATCAGGTATTTGTGTTTTGAAGTTAAAAAAAAAATAAATATGTCACGTTTCACTCGTATTGTCACTTTTTAAAGGTGTCTCGTCGAATGAACAGCCTCTTTCAGAATTTGGAAATGCTCATATGTACACACCAAACACATGCACGTACAATCATTTACGCACATCTTTTAATGAAATAAAATTATCTCAAAATAATGATAACACTAGCATCCACTATACCCAGGGTATAGAGTTCGCAGTTCTAGCTGTGTTTATTCCTCGGGGTCCTTACCCTAGTCCATGCAAAATAGCAAGGTAGGGCTACATTATGACCCATGTAGGCCTATCCATCTGGTTCAAGATAGAAATGTCGGGTAAGACATGTTATCAGAGCAGGATTTAAACCAAGCATATCCTGTTTAGGTGTCAAGATTTTTATAATAGTACCCAAGCTTATAGCTTATAGCTTATAGCCCAGAAGTAGGCCTACTATAGTTAAATAAGCACTATATTATTCCTCATCAAGAGCTCCTGCTTGGGTGCATTGCTCGCCCCATTATGATGATCCTTAAACACAGAGTGTCGCCCATACCACTGTGTTAGTCATGACCTAGATGAAGGTCCTGTTAGAAAAGTGGTGAGGGCAGGTCCCTGGGCCTCAATTCAACTATTATTGTCATCAACATTATTGTTACTATACGTGTGTTATAAGTGCTGACTTCATCATGAATACCTATTTGCTTTTATTTTAGTAATTACTTCTTAATGTAACACTATTGGTAGTATCAATGTAATTATAGATACCTGCACTATTATTGATACTACTGTCAGTACTTTTTAAGTGGAACTTCATAATTATCCTAGGTCTAAGCTATACGTGTGGTATTACCTGTATCCCCTTTTCCCCTTGCTTCATCTATAGTCCTCACCACTGCTTCAACATGACGGGCTTAATCTTAATTGTGAAAAGTCGCAGAAGAAACTTTGAATGATCTCATTGCCTCTTGTTTTCTGATAGACCTAGACTCGCTCTTGACTTCATTCTCCACCCCCTAGTAAGATATCATCTTTATGTTACACCCAAGAGTTCCCTGACGTCCGATTCGGGGGTTCTTCTATATCCGGAGCGCACGTCTGTCAACTTTCGACGCGACGGACATTAGAGGATACACGTCAACTTTTATCTCCGTTCTTCCCAGGTTAAGATCAGGTCTTGTGTGAATTTCACTCGTGTCAAACCACGTTTGTCATAATGTATGACAGCGAAATTGTTGTTATTGGTTCACACTGCATGCTGGCGAAAACTTGTAGGCCTACCTATATACTCGAGATATAGTTGAAGCGTATGCAAGTCATGTATTGTATTATTAAATTTTTCGTTGCATGATGTTGTTTTAATACGCTTTCCCCAAATTTATGATGGAGGTGTCATAAACTTGGCTACGTGTCTGGTCATAAATAAGCACTATTGTGGTGAAAATCTTTGTCTTGTAAGGAAGAGAATGTCACTGCAGATGGGGTGAGATGTGTTATGATAGATCTTTATTTCTTTTAATCAATTGCCACCATCTGTACAAGATAGTATTTGTAAGATCGCAACTGTTGATGTACATTTTAACAAACATGTCAGGGAAAAGGAACCAGTGGGAATCGAACCTGTCATCTACTGCTTTCCGGGCAGCGACACTACCACCAAGCTATCCCTAGACCGGAAAGCAGTAGATGACAGGTTCGATTCCCGCTGGTTCCTTTTCCCTGACATGTTTGTTAACATGTATGCGATCTTACAAAATACATTTGTACAGAGAGTGATAATTGATTTTAAAAAAAAAAAAATGTTTATCTTCTTATACTTCGACTCTGCTCTGTGAAATGCATTCAAATTGCGAATCAGACCATCACTAACTCGTTCCTAACATTCAGCATAATATGGCGAATAATATTGTTAACCAAACGCTGAGACGGTGTACTGGTCTCATGAACATTCAACAGTCAACTCCTAACGATCCCTCCCCAAAAGTGTCGTCACGCTTTGCCTCGGTTTTCAAAAACTAAAAAATGATAATCAAAACAAATTCACGCAATGCATTAATGACATGTCATCATTTTCACTCCTGAAAATTCAACCTGTTTTTGTTTTCATGTTTTTAACAAATGCCGAAGTAAACTGAATTGAATTAAACTGAACTGAAGTGATCTGCACTGCACTGTATTAATTGCATTCAACTGAACTGAACGGAATTTAAAAGAACTGATCTGACCGATGCTGCGATAGGTAATAAATATCATACACTATTATAGTAGAGCTGCTACATGATCGCCCATACCAGTTCCTGAATAGTATAGTGACAACCATTGATCTCTATAGAAGGTATACGAATATTACACGAGCCAATCACTCTGAAGCCACCTAACCGCCATCTTACCAGGCACATCGCCCTTAAGCGGGGTTCCCACTATCACGATTGGCGCCACGATTGAAATCGTGGTCTTAATCGTGCAGCAAGCGTGATGGTCTTATCAGATTGTATCAGATCTTAAGGTCAATCGTGGCAATCGCGTTAATCGTGGGAAAATTTTGGACGGTTCAAAAATTTTCTACGATTATCACGATTAGTTTTTGATCGTGATCATCGCATCAGATCGTCTAGGATCGTATCCAAACGCAGCAAATCTCTTCTAATCGTGCTTCTTAATCGTGTTGATCGGGATCGACTTTTTCCCTTTACTTCCGCTTATCATTATGATTATTTTTTGCCCATTTGCCCTTATTTTACCCATAAATTGTTTTATTTTGTATTCTGATAGGTGGTAGCCTGCATCTTTAGATTAATATTTCCAAACGGTAAATTGTATGACGGTGTGGGGTTTAACTGTCGTAGTTTTTATAAGGTATATTATCAAAATCATTTGTTTAATGATTTCATAAAATGAAAGCTGTATTACAGATTTTTAGATGTTTTCATACATTATGTTAATGATGTTTTCATTAATGAGTTGCTATTACCATTATACAGACACACAAAACAGGATATGGGATAACTTTTGTAACGAAAACTAAAAATGAGCAAAAATAAAATGGCAATTGTACGTCTGCACGTATTGACTAACGGCAGTACAAACTTATGAGAATAATTTAATAAATCGTGCTTGAATGGGTACATATCAAAGGCAAATGGTTGATTTTTAAAAGTATATTACAGAGGTTTTTTTTTTTTTTTTTTGGGGGGGGGGGGTGCAGTATCCTGCTGTTTCTGTATTGTAGATAGTAATTAAGAGTTGTTGTTTCATCAGCAATCGTTTGACCCCTTTACATCTATTTTGACACTTTTCAATGTCTTTTTGGTATGTTTGGTAGAGCATAATTTTAGAGGAAAATGGTTATTTTCAACTCTCATTACTACTGCAAATGTAAAAGTGACCATTGTCGTGGATGTGACATCACTCGTATGATTATGACAATGAAGATCACTCTTATTATTTTTCACAGTTAGTTATTCAATAAGTGTAGCAATATACCCCTGCGAAATAATTTTGCGTAAAACCTCCTTTTTTGTTAAAAAGTGGCATCATTTTGATTAGGGAGTCACTTTTCTGGTATGTGTGTGTATCAGTTATGTTAAACATTGTTAAGTAAAACACTAACTCAAGCCGAATAAACCAAACTTTTAATAACCCATGAGATAACGACATTTTGAGATAAAAAGGCATATGATACATACACTTTGCGAATATGAAATCGAACACATAAGCAATACTATCCATTCGGCCAACTTTCTTATATCAAGCGTATATAACACATAATACTATGTTACATAACATTAAAAATGATCCCATCCTCTTTCTTAGCTTCCATTTCATCATATAATTATTTTCTTCATGTATTGGAGAGAAAGGTCATTTTGTTTTGCTGTTGTTGTTTTTTTTCTGGGGAAGAGGGGCAATCATCTGATCTTATGTATAGGGTTCGTTATTTCATTCTTTTGTGAGGGGGAGGGTGAGCATATCGTTTTGATAATCTATTAATTTCTTTACGTTTAATATTAGACGAGGGAATATCTGAGGTTATGGCTGGCCTGGGTGTTGCTTTCTCTCTGATAACATAATCGTCATTAGCAACACTGCAAAGGTTATGTTGTCATCATCGTCAACCTGTCAAGCCTTGCCATCATCAATGGTTGTGGATAAAATTAATAGGCCTAATCACTCTGCATAATTTAAGGGAAGCAATGAAATGTATCGTCAGCCGGACTATAATATTCCCATTCGGGTCCAATCGCGCCTTAAATGGGGGTCGCTTCTGATCCCGATCGTAAAAGATATCGTATCTTATCTCAGCAGCCCGTATTGGTTCGCGGTATTCGTATTGGAACGTATCAGTACGTTGCTGCACGTACCAGATCGGGGATCCTGATCGTAATGGTCATGTTAGATCGGAACCAATCGTGAACTCAATCAGGACAATCCTGTCGGATCGTATTTGAACGGCAGACCAGATCGTGACAGATCGTATCGCTTGAAATAGGCCAATCGTGACCATATCGCATACAAGCGTACCGACACGTATTGATTCGTATAACCTCGTATCCAAACGTGAAATTTCAGACGAGTTCAACAAATTTTCCACGATCAGTTACGAATGTCCAATCGTGGCGTTCGCAATGGATCGCACGACAGTGGGAACCCCGCTTTACATGTAGGGTCTGTGTACTGAGCTCACGACATCAGACCTGATGACCTGAAATCTTGGTGACACTCTCTACTGGAAAACGCGTGCAAGTCCCCATATAGAGTGTACCTGGTTTTTACAGATGGCGGCTTTGCACATTGTAAATGAGCCTGTGGCATATCCAGATACCTCATATAAAGTTCAGTGGTGACAATGCTAAGCGTCAAAGTGGCTAAATCAGTTGACAATGATGGCGTCCTTCTCTTTTGGTGATCTACTACCCCTCGTACTTTGAGGAATAATACCAAGGAACTTCCTTGATAATACCTATTGAGCGCCGCTACATCTTCAGAGCCTGAAAGACATGGGGAAAGCAAACAAACACGAAAACGAACGAACAACTAGAACAGAAAACATGGAAAATAAGAAGCTTTCGTTGAACTACAGCAGATCGGTAAGATTCGGCCATGACCGCCAAAGTCCGTAAAATAGGCATTGTACTAGTGTTGAATGCAGCGATCGCGGGGTGGGGGGGGGGGGGGGGGGTGTCGGCTGGGAGGGGGACTACACATACAACAATGAGTATTGAAGGGCAAACTACTTGAACTTCAGGCCTAAAATGTCAGACTGAGTGGAACAGACGGTCGATTACAAGGAAACAAGTCGGTCATTGGTTTGTATAGATGAGTGATCCGTCTGAGTCACTTCTCTATACGTCAATATCCATCCAGCATGGCCGTGAAGGTTGCAAACATAGAGGTAAGTCGATGAGACAAACACGAAACGGTGACAAGAGGTCGACCTGGTGTGTATGCCACGAGACGTATATAGATTAACTCGCTGTCTCCTACAATATCAACAATCATTATTATGCTTTATGTGTAGGCCCTATTAATACATTGAGCATCACCCGATTCTCATAGGCGATGACTTAAAAATTGTGCGTATGATGTACCAAAAAAAAAAATCGCACTGGAATGGATGAAAAATTTAAATCAATTACTTATTGGCATTCATAGCCTGCTGTTGAGATAGTCGTGCATTATGTTTATAGTGTCCAGCCACCACATATCTAAGTTTATCAAACCATGTTTCTCTCCCTCTCTTTGTGCCATCCCTCCCTCCCTCTCTCTCTCTCTCTCTCTCTCTCTCTCCCTCAATGGATTTGGTCTTTTATTTTGCACGCATAATGTTCCTTTCCTGGTCCAATCTACACATGACATTTCTATGACCCATAAATATAAGCATTATTTTCGGGATGTGAGAGCTGTGACAATCGTATCACAATTCACTATTAGGCATATGCTTGTTTCTTTTCTTCTTCTTTTTTGTCAATGTTTGATGTCTGTCCAAACACTGAATAACCAACCCCTTGTAAATCTGTAAGACCACCATTGTTCATGCAAGTGTGTAATATTTTTCTCTTCAAATTAATTTCATTAAAATTGAACAGCATCGTATAAGCATGGTAAGTCGAGATGCAGCCAGATGCGTAAGTCAGTCCGTGATCAGCTACTTTAGTTCTAGCATGTTTTTAAACACGTGTTCCTTGTGGTTTATTATAATTTGTGGCTGTGTACCAAGGACATCCTTCATGATGGCAAAATCCAACTCGTGTGTTTAAACCATCCTTATCTGAAGTTCCAACATACGGTCTTGACTCATCCGAAAAGGAGCCAAAAAGGGTTAATCTCTCCCCTCCGACCCCCTCGATCCTTCCCTCCCCCATGCTCTCCCTCCCTCCTCCTCCATCTCTCTCTCTCTCTCTTTCTCCCTCTTTCTCACTCACACACACACACACACACACACACACGCACACACACACGCATGCAATGCCAAATAATGTAGCAAACAATAGACAACAGTTTGTTCGCGGCGCCACGTAGCATGTTAACCCCTACACACTACATGTAATTAAAAACGGCACGATTTTGCTTATGCAGAAAGAAAACCAAAAATGGATACCTCCGTACCCTGCGTGTCTTACCCTTTCGTATTCTAGGGCAAGATATTATTGATATAATATAGCAATGCGACTTTGAGTCATTTGTTCAGAGAGAGAGTTAATGTGGCACACAAGGGTTACAGGACACCTACAGTAAATGCAGATTATTTAGTGAAGGAGTAACTGACTGCTAGGAAAGTCACCCATTAGCAGAATTTTAGATAATTCATGATATGGAAAATATGTCGAGGCTTGTAGATTTTCACCCTCGGGACGAACAATGTTAAATAGAGTGTAACTTGATTTTGACCCTAAATCCAGGTCTCAGCCATTTCCTATGTACGTGCTGCTTCCGTCACGACAAGCTTAAACAGTAGAATTGATCGAGCCGAATTGATTACATTCAGTAGGACATCAACAGATTGGTTCACATTGTTTCACTAATTCCACAAAAGCTTGATGATGATAAAAGATTGTATGACAACTCTGTTAGGATTTTAAAAAGTATCTCCCTTAATTTATTCACATAAGTCGACACGGCGCGGCGGCGGGACAGCGCTGCATTCCCGAACACTGGCGAGAGCGGGACTTGTTTCTGTGCGTAGTAATGCTCACTCAACCTTAGTTCTTAACATGATTCTTTCCATAATGATTTTGCAAGCATGTTGTGTCCCCTGCATATAACTCACAATGCAGTGTCTTTGACTTATTTCCACTTCTGCTTGTCCTTCCCTTTATTAACGTGGTTATAGTTCTCAAGTCAAATACTTTCAAGAATAAACGCGTTCTCTAGTATGCTAACGAATTATGCTCTTTGAAATTTTCTATTGTGCACGTTATTTTTGTTTTCATGTCTGTTCAAATTAACTCTTGATATCATTACGCCGGTAAAAAACTAAGCATGAATCTACATAAGTGATTTATCATACTTGCTTCCTTGGGTGTTTGTCTATGGAATACACCTGTAATGTTGATGGTAAATTGTTGTATTATGATTGCTTGTTCCTTATGAAATTATTGCATCGTTCGCATGTGATTTATCTAAAGTGAAACACGAAAATAAACTCCAAAATCAGACAAACACAAACATTGATATGGAAATATAGTAGCCCTGTTTATTTTCGTGATACTACGGAATGTGGTTTACAAAATATTCTTGGGAATGCGCACTCACACATCCATAGGCATAATACTAACACCGAACAATTTAAGCACTTACACAACAACACGCTTGCACTTACATACACACACGTTCATTTTCATTACATTAAATAATGCACTAAACACACACAAACATACACACGTATATATATATATATATATATATATATATATATATATATAGCAAAAAAGAAGAAAGTAAACACCTTTTCAAGTTTATTTTGTCATAGAATATTTGGCAAAAAGTTAATGTATTATACACCATATATCAAAGATAATTTAATTGGCTATCAACCTGTGTTTTTCTCTTCCAAGGCACAAAAGTAAAAATTGGAAAAATGAACACGTTGTCATTCATGTGTAAGTACTCTTCCATATAACGACAAGAAAAAAAAAACAAATTTAGCACAATAAGAAACATTAATGAAGTTGCAAAATTAAACCTATGATCTCTGTAATATCATTGAAGCCAAAAAGTTAAAGAAAGCTAAAATGATGGAGGAAAATGAAGAATCCCCTGTAAAATCCAAATTTCAATGAAATGAGAGAAGAAGCAATTTCAACAAAAACAGTAAAAATTTTAATTGATTTTTTTAATTAGGAAAATTGTAAAAAAAAAAAATTGGTTCTTAAATTTGTATTATGGATTCTTGAATTACTAATTTAAAAGCATAAAATTAAGAAATTCTGTTGACTTAATCATCCCTGAGCCTTTATTCCCTATGTCATTTGAAGTTTGAGTTGACAGAAAATTCTTTTTCGCCCTTAAGTTTCCCACTTTGCTTTCGTTTGAGGTTATAAAGAGATAAAAAGAACGACAACGTATTTTTGTTATTTGTAGTGTCTCATTGTGTCAAACTGGTCTTTTATTATCATTGTCATCTTGAAGGGCATTTGCAAATGAAAGACAACATGTCAATTTTTGCAATTTTTACTTTTGTGCCTTGAAGGACAAAAACAAATAATTATGTTCACTCATGCGTACAGTTTCCCTTTATAATCATTATTGACCTACTAAGTTGATAGCCAATTAAATCACCTTCAATGATTCCTTGATTTTCATCTAAATCTTCTATGAAAATATAACATAGAAAAAGTGTTTACTTTCTTTTTTTCCCCGAGTATATATATATATATATATATATATATATATATATATATATATACATTCATATTTTATAAAACAACAAAATGTTTCTGCTCGGAGTCAACAAACCTTCGGTTCATTTTAACACAGGGATATTTCAAAATACACAACAAAAGATTTATTGTAGAAATGTTGACTACAGTAGTCTACAATGGAACTGATTGACTCCTGCATTACCCTTTTTGCAAGAAAAAAAATAGAATAAAATTGTAGATATTCTTATTCATATACTTCCCTTAGACAAAAGAAGGTGAGTTTCATTAACAATAATGAACACAGTACGTGTTTTTAGTTTTGGCTATAGATCGATGAAGCTCAACTAAGCAAGCTATAATTGTTAAATTAGCCGGGTATAGTGTCCAACGCTATTTATGTATGTGATTGAGTGCATTATAATATAATGCACTCAATGAAATACATATTATTATTGTAATGAATATCATTCTCATGAATATACATGTATATTACGCTCAGCAAAAAAAGAAAGTAAACGCTTTTTCAAGTCTAGACTTCTCATAGAATATGTGTCTGAAAGCTAATGTATTATATACCATATTGAAGGTAATTTAATTGGCTATCAACCTGGTAGGTCAACAAAAACAAAAAGGGAAACTTTACGCATGAGTGAACACCATTGTTTTTCTCTTCCAGGGCACAAAAGTAAAAATAGCAAAACTGAACAAGTTGTCATTCATGCGTATATGCGCTCTTCCATAGAACAATAAGAACAAACAACAAATTTCACACAAAAAGAAACATGAATTAAGTTGAAAAACTAAACCTTTGATCTCTATGATATCTTTAAAGCTCAAAAGATCAATGAAGGCTAAAAATAATGGAGAAAATAAAGCATCTTATGTCAAAATTAAATTCAAATGAAATAAGAGAAGAAGTAATAATTGACAAAAATGGTAGAAATTTGAGCTTTTTTTCTCAAATTAGGAAATTGTAAATAATGTTTTGTTCTTACAATTGTCACATGGATTCTTAAATCACTAGATTAAAAGAAATAAATAAAAAAATTCTGCTCATTTAATCATCTTTATGCTTTACTCCCTATGTCATTTGAAGTTTGACTTGACAGAAAATTCTTATTTTTCCCTTTTAGTTTTAGAGAACAAAAACTTATTTTTCCTATTTTATTCATGTCTCTCATTGTGTCCATGGTCTTTTGTAGTCAGTGTTATCGTGAAGGGCATTTGCAAATGAAAGAGAACATGTTAATTTTTGCAATTTTCAATTTTATGCCTTGGAGAACAAAAACGAATGTGCTCACTCATGCGTAAAGTTTTCTTTTTAATCAACCTATTTTAATAGCCAATTAATTTACCTTTAATATGGCATATAATACATTGTTTTTTTATAAAAATCTTCCATGAAAAATAGGACCTCGAAAAAGTGGTTACTTTCTTTTTTTGCTGAGTGTATATTTTATTATATGTTCGTATCAAATGCGTATAATACCATAAGAAAGATATATGAAAGAAAAGCAACTTAGAGCTGGACAACTTAACGTTTAACAATATAGATTTATTTTCTGTACAATGTGCTTCAAGTTGAGTAAAGAAAACAATGCATGCACAATCAATTATTACAGCTGAGACAAACCAGCACAAAGATAAGCTGCATGGGAAAATACGACATCTCTTATGAGGTACATTTCGAATATTTGAGGTATTCAGCGTATTGTTTGAATATTAAAAAAAAATCAAGAATTTTACATCACTACGAATAGTCACTAAGTAGCATCTAAAGCTCATGAAATCCTAACCTTGGTCGGAAATTATGACTCGAAAACCTCGTCTTGTTATTTGATGGATTCACATACAACAGTGCATAAAGAACACTCTAACCTTGTACATTAGGAATAAAATACAATTTTATTTCTAATTTACATGAATGGTGGCGAGGAATCTGACATGTGTGTCACACATCCCTGCCAGTTTTAAAGGAATAAAGCAAAAACAAATGCCAGCGGAAGAATTCATTAACAGTTTCTTTCCCCGTTTTGATGGACGACATAATGACCGAATGTCTTTACCAGAGTTCAGAAATACTTTCCGAAAATCAATGGAGAAGTCTTTCTCTCATTTCATAGAACAGACTTCTTCCTATGACCAACACACGTAGAAATTTCTGTAACATCGTATGCATAATTAGTTGTTGTCATGTTTGCACATTATTATGTGAATACATTTTGAGGAGTCAATTTAACTTGGCTCATGCGTGCAAGTTCATATCGAATGTAAGTTAGACATCACTATCATTATGATAATGATCGCGTAACCGTGTAAAGCCGTTTTGTCAGCTGACGATAATTCAATTCAATTCCATTCAATTCAATTCAGTTCAGATCAAATGTACTTATTGGGAATTGTCTGCATTGAATATATTATATTACAAATGAAATACTGAAAACTGAAATACTGAAAACTAATACTGAAAACATTAATCTAAGCCTTCCTAATTCTACGTCTATTATAATGAACAACAAAAAGTATACACCAAACAAACTGAATGGTTTAATTATGATCTTCATAACATAATGCTTGCTGAATAACTCTGTTGTAGATAAACTGTCAGTGTAATGCTATTTACAGAAAAGCATAACTAATAATTACAGACTCATAATCATATTTCTCGCTTGTAACGATTTTTTGTAGTTTTTGTACAGACAAAAAGTCGAGAGATATTGGAGATGAAAGAGGGGAGAAGACACTGTGATTAATAGCGCCACCAACATTTTAAGACACGTTTGTCTATCTAGCATCTTGCCTCATAGATTGCGACAAACTTGAGAAAAATTGAAGATGGAAAAGGACTGATGATTTAGAAAGAAGTAAGCATACCTCATACCAACCACACACACACGCACACAAATGAATAATTACCTTCTTTTTTTTTGGGGGGGGGGGGATCAAACTGAGTTGGTACAGAAAAAGAGAATAGAGAAAGAGAAGTTAAGAACATTCTGTGGACGCATATATTATCATCAATACATAAGAAAAGAAAAAGCAATTACTGCGCATGATTATTTTCATTTACAGCTGAAACTAAAGCGAATACTGTTTAGAAATGCAGGAAGCAACTTTTCTCCACTCATAACTCCATGCATAATCGAGAGTTACAGTGAACAGATCTCAATTCACAATCGAGATCTATTGCTTTAGTTCATCGAACCAACTGCAGCCACCGAATCCATTTCTTGCTGTCGATTCTCTGTGCTCAAAGTCTAAACATAATCTTCCCCATCTGGTTCGTTAGCAGGGGGAACGGCGGCCCTTTCCTCGCTCTCGTCATCACGTGGCCGATGCCTGTCGCCCACACCGTGCGTATCTCCGTTGCGGTTGCTGTCGTGCGTGTGTGCTGATGGCGCCTGATCTTCCGCCTCGCCGTTGATCTGGGCGGACGGTTCCCTCTGGACGGACGATTCCCTCTGGACGGACGGTTCTCCCTCGCTGTCTATGTCGAGAGTCACAGGCACGATGGTCGTTGCTTCCTCGTATATTTCCGTGACGAAACTGTCCGTGCCTTCGACGCTTTTCGAGCTGGATTCCCTGTTTTGCTGTCGAGCTAACCCACTGTCGTTGCCGATGAGCACGGCTATGGGCTCCACAATGTCTAAGAAGGTATCCCGGTCAATGGACCCCACGTCCTCGCCGCTGTTAGGAAAATTTGCTGGATGCGAACAGAAATTAAGAAGCTCACATTAGAAGGTATTCACACAAGCTTCACGGAGAAATTTCCATAAAATTATGCATATTATGAAAAATGAAGATTCACAACTTAATGTAGCCTTTCACAAAATTGAAAACACATTTCGGGATAGCGTACATAGCCACTTCTGGTGATCACGAGTACGATGGCGCGAAGCCGAGTTGTGGAGAGTGTTTTATCTTTCATTGAAAGCAAAATCGTGTTCTAATGCAAGAGGAAATACCATTCACTCTGTACATCTAGAACACTAACGAGTGCGATAAAAGCCGATTCCTGAATGTACACGTAGCACATTAATTGCGACCATTCCTCAGGAAAGACGAATGGTGCCATAATTGTACGATGAAGCCGTCGATTGAAACTACTGATCAGCTGATGGTGAGAGAACGATTGCAACCGATAGTGCGAGCTACAAGGTTATCTGCATATTGTGAGGCCACATTTTTTTTTTCTTAGTGTTATAGTGCAAACTTTACCCTCGGTGTGTTCTGCTTGCCGATTGACACTGAAATCCCATAACACTGTACACACTGTCCAAAATCTCGAAATTTTGGCACATAAAGGGTTAGTGAGAGCCTGATGTAGTTGAATCTCTTTTTGTTGAAATGGTAAACCCGAATGGGAAAAACATACTGATTGGAGTTGTTTACAGACCCCCTGGATCGAATCCGAATGGATTTTTGTTGTATGTACAAAATCTAATGCAGAACTCTATCTTTACAAATAAACATGTATATTTAATGGGTGATTTCAATATTGATCTTATGAAATGTAACTCCCAACATATTTCGCAAGAATTTGTAGAAACCTTAATGTCTGTTTCTTTATTACCGTTAATTTCTAAGCCGACCCGTGTTACTGACCGATCTGCCACTTTGATTGATAATATTTTTTGTAATATTCTCCCAATTCCCGAGTCTGGTATTGTTTTATCTGACATCTCTGATCATTATCCAATCTTTACACAAGTGCCAATTAAGTTATCTCCTAGGCAAAATAATTATCAGAGACGTCGTAAGATTACGGCCAATAATCTTATTAATTTGCAAAATAGTTTAAAAGATATTGATTGGTTTTTTGTATACAACAATACCGATCTTGATTTGTGTTTTGATTATTTTATGAAAACTATCACTTCTAAAATTGATGAACATATTCCGTTTTGCACAAGGAAAAGTTCTTATAAAAGAACTCCAAGACTCCCGTGGATAACCCAATCACTTTTAAGATCGATTAATAGAAAAAATAATTTGTTTTATAAATACAGGAGTAACCCTACGGATAAAAACAGACAAAAATATGTGACTTAGAAAAACACGCTTACTAATTTATTGCGTTTACAAAAGAGAAAATTTTATATCAACCAGATAATGAAATATAAAAATGATATTAAGAATACTTGGAAAACAATAAAAGATGTTATGAATACATTTAATGATGCATCTAGTATTTCAGAAGTACGATGGGGTAATACCTCAAGCAATGTACCTGCTGGTATGGCCGAAATTTTTAATGATTTTTTTGCATCGATTGGGAAAAATTTATCACAAAGTATCCCTTCATCTAATAAAGTGTTTTCTGATTTTTTAGATATACCTAATCCTAAAACTATATTTTTGGACCCTACGTATAATGAAGAAGTTATTGATATTATTAATAATTTGAAAGAAGGGAAAAGCCCAGGTTGTGATGGAATCGATAATTATTTGTTGAAAAATATAATTCTTCAAATAATAGATCCTTTAGTATATATTATTAATCTATCACTTAGTACTGGGCTTGTACCAAGTCAAATGAAGATTGCCAAAGTTATACCTATATATAAGAAAGGGGAGAAAAATGATGTCAATAATTACAGACCAATATCGTTATTAACTTCAATTTCTAAAATTTTGGAAAGAATAGTATATATCCGAACTGTAAAATTTTTCAATATGAGTAATATATTTACGAATTTTCAATTTGGATTCAGAGAAAATCACAACACCACCCACGCTTTACTTACCTTTGTGGAAAAGATTACACATGCACTTGATACATTTTCGCATACAATAGGCATCTTCCTGGACTTCTCAAAGGCTTTTGATACGATTAATCACGGTATACTTCTTTCTAAGTTATCCCATTATGGTATTCGCGGAAAAGCCTTGCAATGGTTTACGAGTTATTTATCTGACAGATTTCAATATGTACATGTGAACAGTTTTGATTCTTCTATGAAGATAATAGAATGTGGTGTTCCGCAAGGAAGTTTGTTAGGCCCACTGTTATTTATAGTTTACATTAATGATTTTTATAGATCTTCAGATAAACTCTCTTTCATATTAATCGCGGATGATTCCAATCTTTTTTATTCCCACCCTGACCCTAATACTTTGATTAGTACAGTGAATGATGAATTGAAGAATGTCTCACAATGGATATATGCAAATAAATTGTCACTGAATATTGAGAAGACAAAGTATATGTTTTTCAGTAATTCTTTAGATAGATTACCAGGTAATGTTATATTTGACACTACTCCCCTAGAAGAGGTTTCGTCTATTAAATTCTTAGGTGTTTGTGTTGATAAGAAGTTATCATGGAATTGTCACATAAACAATATTTGTAAAGTAATTGCACGTAACATAGGGATAATGAATAGATTGAAATATTATCTTCCTTCTTCGGCTTTGATTACGCTTTATTCAAGTTTGGTATTGCCGTACTTGAATTACGGAATTCTTGCTTGGGGGAATACATTATTCGATATTGTTAGATAAACTTTTTCTTCTGCAAAAGATGGCGCTCAGAATCGTTTTTAACCTTCATATCCCAGCACATACTGACAAGCTTTTCCTTGAGCACAAAATTCTGAAAATAAAAGAGTTGTATTTGTTTCAACTTGGTCAATTTATGTTTAATTACAACTGCAATCATCTACCCAAAATATTTTATTCTTTATTTCACCGTAACAGCCACGTACATAACTATCCCACTAGACAATCTAAAGAATTTCATCTTCCCTTAGTTAGAACTGTACACGCTCAAAATACATTTGTTTATACCGGACCCAGATTTTGGAATAGCTTAGATAATGATCTAAAAGAATCTGTGAAGTTAATTACATTTAAGTATAAACTCAAAAAATATTTGTTTTCTAAATATACCACTTAATTCTGTTCAATGAAAAAACCCGTCATGTTTCACTTTTCCTTGAGATTTTGTAGTGTGTCCACAGACCTTTTCCATCCCTCTCCTTTTCCTTCTCTATTCTTCCCTGCTCCTTTTTCCTCGTTCTTCGTTGTCCAGTATCTGTCTGAGTGCATTTCCTCAAATTCTGTTGTTTCTGTGTATTGTGTTATTGTTGTTGTTGTTGTCGTCGTTATGTTTTTTTTTTTTGTGGCCGATTGCATATCTTCCTTTCCGTTCAATTTTCCTGGCACACCTGGCCCCATAGTGTCTGTGCCACAAATGTGATATGTTATATAGTTTATACGTTTGCATCCTAAAATCCTAGTAAGTATTGTTCATAGTATCAACACCATTATATCAATGAGTAAAATGTACAATAGTATATATAAGAATTTAAAATGAATATGTCTTATTGGTATAACAAATTGGTGCTGTTGTTGTTTTGTTCCAGTGTTCCACGTTTTACAAGCGTGGCTTTTTTAGTGGAACACTGTTTTCCATCATTGTGATTATTTACTATTAAAAATTTGTTGCCATGACAAAGTGCATTGTTTCTTTTTTACGACATCATTCGTGTATAATTTATATTGTATTGAAAAAAAATCCTTTATCGGACGAGTGTAAGAGAAATGAAAAAAAAAATTGTATCACTTTGGATTATGTCAACTTTGTCTTTTCTTTTCTTTGTGATGATGGAAATAAATAAACTATTGAACTATTGAACTATTGAACTATTGAGAGCCTCTCATGGGAGTAAGATGTAAACGACTAATGACGTCAGAATGCACTATCAAAACATTTATTCGACTAAACTTGCAAGCACAACAGCAAAGACGTGCAATGGTCTTTAATTGAGTTGTCACTACTGTTGTGAATGTAACGTGATGAGCGGTCAACCAATCGGATAGCAAGAATTTTTTAAGATGTTGTATGTAAAAAGATACTTTAGATGGCGTTGGCGCTAATGGGCACAAGTCGAACCCAGATTATCTTGTTCACGGCTCCTTATCCTTATCCGATTTCAATACCACAGTGCCCTTTAATGTTAGTAACCCTCTGAAAGAGAGCCAGTTTAAAGGAAGATCGGCAATACTGACATAATGTTTTAACACATAAGTAATTTATTATTATCAGACAGTTACCGTCACAGGCATGTCGCTGGACGACGTGCACGTACGTGCCGTTGGAGCACATGTGTCGCTGGAGATCGCATTGCGTCTTGTACGTGCGCCCGTCGCTGCCACACACTTGGCCTTGTTGCCATCGCTCTGGGCAGGTGATGTTACAACGGACACACCGTGGCTCCCTCGTGCCTGGATCCATAACACACGTCTTTCCTCTTACGCAGCTCAAGTGGCTGCAGGTGGTGAAATCTGTTCGAGTTAAGCAGAACGCCGGTCAGGAGTGAATGCACGGGTAATTACTTGGTACATTGAAATGCATGTTATGATAATTATCCTGGACAGTAGAAATAATAGCATGATTGGTAAATAATCCAGCTGGGTAGTCAGAACACTAATATCAAACAAATAATTATAACATGTAAGAGAATGAAAGACGTACTCCCAGACAGACAGAGGAATGCAATTCATAAATGCAGCATTTCGAACAAGCTATGAATTCAATTTACAACTGTTTACTCTATCACGTTGTTGTTGTTGTTGTTTTTTTTTTTGGGGGGGGGGTTTGTCTGACAGTCTATGTAATAAGTTTGATTCCTCACAGCCAGCCGGTATCAACATGATGAGAAAAAAAACGACAACAAAAAAGAAAAGGAATAACCATTGTGACTCTGCACCTCAAAACAAACAAAAAGTCGCCAGATATGATTTTTTAGTTAAGACCATTTCCTGAAAGAGCAGACTTTAAGCTTTAAAATGATGTATAACTCAAATCAAATGGACTCTCCTAACCTATCTAAATATTGGAAAGAAAGCACAAACTCAGGAAAAGTGTGAACTGAGAAAAGAGGCTCTGAAGTACAGTGTCTATTCAAGCGCTTAATCTTTATCAAACCGAGCTGGCTGTGCGATGAATGGGACAAAAAACAGGAAGTAAACCACCAGAGTAACAACAATGAAGGGATTATTAGATTAAACTGAAATTGAGCATGCCACATTAACACATTCTGACCATAATTGATGCCAACTTTCAAAGCAGTAGCTCTATCTTTTCAAAAGTTATTAGACTTGAAAGTAAAGAGTGTGGACAAGGTTTTTCAGAAATGAAAAAGGGATTCTAAAGACACACATAATCACACTATTCTACCAAAAATGTTCGAGATAAACTGCTAAAAAAACACACTTTCCTGCCCGTTTTATGATACCAAATTTAAGCATAATGTAAAAGAAGACCAGCTCTTTCAGAAAATATGAAAAAGTCAAGTTCGGCTAGGTTGACCCATTTCACTTATTTTCAGTCCTCACGCAAAATCAGTGTGTGCGACTTTATGTTCGTTTTGAGGTGCACAGTCACACCATTCCTCATGTCTTTCATTGACTCATCACCATTATCACGATTCATGTTATCAACGCATCATTCATCATATTCCCCCAATTAATTCTTGCACTTTTAGTATAAGGAGAATCGTGCCCAATGAAAGTGTCGAAGTTGTAAAAAATATATTGTCTGCAAAAATGAAGGAACTTTGTTGTGAATGATAATTGTGTCACAGCCATGCTCTGGCTTCAGCTCAGTGGTGAGGCCGCATATCAGTAAGCAGTACAATAGATGACAAGGGTTCATATCCCATTCTAGTTCTTTCTTTTTCTCTTGGTGTGCAGGTGACTCCTGTTATAAGGAAGTCCTAGGGACCCGCAATTTTCTTTCGTAAAAAACGAAATTTCGCTATAGCGGAACAAATAAAATGTATAAAGATGTATAGGTGAAAATTTTGGGACGCCGATTTTAGATTGTTGTTACCAAAATTTCGTTATAACCGTAATCGTTACAACGGGAGAGCACTTTATGATTTTGTTTCATGTAATGTTTGTAGTTTCATTAAGTCATTATTTGTTCTCCTATTTTCCAAGGGTCCCATACCCTACAAGCTTTGCTTTTTAGTGGGACCCTCCATTTCCATTCCAATCCTGGTATTATGCATACATACACCTTAGAAAATGAATTTATGTTGTTACTCGTGTTCACATGTACGTTCTCTTTGAAATTGTTACAAATATGTTCTGTTAATGCATTGTATATAATTTTCCCTGTTTATTCAGTGGAAATGAAAATAAAGTTGAAGTTGAAGTTGATAAGTAGTAGTGAACAAGCATACGACCTTGTTCACGAAGGGTTACGCCAAAAATAAAACCTATATAAACATTTTGTCGGATAACGCTAGAAGTGAATGTCATAATAACTAGTCATAGTCAACTCAAGCAAAATAATACACAAGGAATCACGCTGACGTACTCTCACAGCGGCCGTAGTGGGTGATGCCGACCGCTTTCCCTCTCAGACACGAACTTAGTCGAAGATGACACCGAGACTCGTAGGTTACTCCGTCACGTCCGCACACGAAATCCTCGTCGCCGATTGGGAAGCTGCACACTGCCCAGCACATGACACAATGAGGGCGCCCTGCCTGATCCTCGACACAACGTCTGTCTCCCGGACATGTAACACCGTTGCACGACTCTGGTTAGGAGAGCAATACAAATGACGGTAAAGGTAGTAGTTAATAATGCAATATCTTACACCGATATACGCACAAATGCATGCATACATACATACATACATAATATTCATTCATGTACATTCAGACAGACAGACAGACAGACAGATATAAATGTAGGCCTTTACAATAGATAATAGAGATAATAGGCATTTGATTATTGCCTTTTTATCGGTATTTAGTTCAATTGACATTTATATAGTATAATAAACTATACATAAACGTTTTTGTATTTTTATCACGTCGTTGTCCTCAAAGTGCTTCACAAGAAACTAGTAATTCTGTTCATCCATTCAGTTGTAAATTCAAAAGCTGAAACAAGCAATATAATTTCATGCAAACATTTACCTGTTATCATGATGAACATTTTCTATCTTTTTTATAGTTTAGAGGAGACAGGGTTGCAAAAATGATCTTACTTTGACATTGGCCGTAGTAGGCCACCTCGATGTCGCTGGCGGGTTCCAGGCATCGTTTCATGAGGAAGGCGCAGTGGGACTCATAGTTCACGTTGTCCGTGCCGCACACGGGTCCGCGGTGAACGTGGCGTGCAGTACAGTCAGGCTCACACCTACACAGCGTCCTGTTCTTCTCCACGACGCACTTCTGGTCGCTGCGACATTTGATTTCGTCGCACGTTTCTGTGTCAAATCCACAGCATTGCAAAATGTTAGGATTAGTCAAGTAAACCAGGGTTGCCCATAATCATTATGGATGTATGTGTGTGCTGTGGGGGGGGGGGGGGGGGGGGGGGGGGGGAGGTCGCCAGAAGGGGAATGCCTTTATTATAGAAGGAGGCACGATAAGTTTGAAATTTATATATTATAATTATATTTTTTTTTCTAGGGGGTGTCCTCATCTATCTAGCATGAGTTTATTTCACACTAACACTCATCTCTTTACAAAACTACCATGACCAAAAAAAAAAAAGACAGAAAGAAAGTGTTTGCAAAGTTATTCAGAGTTGTTGTTTTTTTTTTGTACATTTCGTTGAATATAGAGACGAACAAGAAAACAGATAATGTCTTCACGACAACGTGCATTTTATGTTTCATATCCAAAGAATACATAATCATATAATTATTTTCATATTTGGTACAAAATGAGAAAGAACAGTCTTCAAAGGGTGTAAAAAGTGTAAAAAGTGTAAAAAGTAAAAAAAAAAATGAAGAAAAAGACACTGGACTGTGACAGTCAATACAATGTTGAATACAAGGAACATGTACTAGTATATGCTTTAGGAAAATATATACAAATGATCATACACACATGCAATATCAACTAATGAAATATATCAACCACATAAGATATTTTGTGTTTATATACCAGTATGAATATATAACTCATGACTAAAAACGACACGTGACATACTTGTTAAAACAGTTACTAATACAACATGTGTGTGTTAGGTCGTTATATATCATAGTTACATTGTCTGAATATTACACATTAATGGATATAATAATCATGGTACAATGTGTGTTGTTAGCTAAAGGGTGAATGTGAGATATATGTTGGTTGAAGGAAACGGGTTACACGTCCTCGTAACAAGACTGACTAATGCGTAATTAGGTAGTTAATTCGTTGAACTGTTGTGATATTTGATACCAACAAAATGGCTGCCCAGCGATCTATCAAGGCTTTACGTTGAAGACGGACAGCGCCACCTCTCACTATACGGAACGGTCGACGTAGCAATAATCACAACAGACCTGTAACGTGTGTCGTGTGCTGCAAAAAATCCATATCATGATTGACTCACCCTCTCCAGATAAGAAATCAAAGCACATTCTTGTTTGATAATGTGAATCTAGTTTTATAAAAAGCAAACATCATCACTGAGTATTGATTACGGTAGCCGTCCCTCAATGTTGTAGATGATACTACTTCCTGTGCTATCTACACTCGGCAAAAGAAGAAAGTAAACACTTTTTCAAGTTCATCTTTCTCATAGATTTTTTTGGCTGATATCAATATTTTATATACTATGTTAAAGGCAATTTGATTGGTTATCAACCTAGGAGGTCAATAAAAAGGGTAACTTTACCCATGAGTAAACACATTCGTTTTCCTCTTCCAAGGCACAAAAGTAAAAATTGTAAAAATGAACAAGTTGTTATTCAAGCGTATGTACTCTTCCATGTAACAATGACACAAAGGACAGTATTCAACATATTAAGAAATGCAAATTGTTTTGCAGAAATCAACCTATGATATCTCTGTAACCCTCCAAAGATAAAGGAAGCCAAAAAAATAATGGAGGACAATGAAGAATCTTTAGTCAAATCCATATTTAAAAGACTTAAAGGGATCGCATAGTTTTGGTTGAGACCTAATTTCAGGTTTCTAAACATTTTTGGTGAGATAATGAGAAACCTCTTATGAAATATGAGAGAGCATGTAATTCTATGAGGAATTTAATGTTTATTTGATGAAAATTGGTTTTGAAATGGCTGAGATATCCATAAAAAAGCAATTCTAATAAAGTGTGGGACCCACACTTTATTACGATTGCTTTGTTTTACTTCGTTTTTGGATGTTTCAGTCATTCCAAACCCGATTTTCATCAAATAAACTTTGAATTACTCTCAAAATGGTATGCTCTGTACTAGTATTTTCTTGGTATCTCACAAAAATTAAAAAGCCCAATTTTCATTTCCACCAATACTGTACCATCCCTTTAAGAGAAGTAGTAACAGTAACAAAGATGGTAGAAATTTCAAATGTTATTCCATCTTAAGAAAATTTGAAATAATAGTTATTTGGTTCTTGAATTTGTCATGAATTCTTATTTCCTTGATTAGAAAAAAGGAAATAAAGAAATTCTGTCCATTTTATCACCTCTGCGGCTTACTCCCTATGTCATTTAAACTTTGAGTTGACAGAAAATTATCACGTTCCCTCATCAGTTCCCCCACTATGTTCTTGTTGAGAATATAACGAGGTAAAAGGGAACGAATACTCCTTTCTGCTGTTTCATTCATGTCTCTCATTGCGTTAAATTGGTCTTTTTTATCGTTTTTATTTTTTTATCTTGAAGGGCATTCTCATATCAATTCCAATATGTCAATTTCTGCAGTTTTTACTTTTGTGCCTTGGAGGACACAAATGAATGCGTTCCTCATGCGTAATTTTTTTTCTTTGCATAAACCTACCAGGTTGATAGCCACTTAAATATCCTTTAATAACATTATGGTATGTGGCACAATGATTTTTATCAAAATCTTCTATGAAAAACACGAACTGGGTAAAAGCGTTTACTTCCTTATTTTTGCTGAGTGTATTTAACGCCTTTGTGGATGTCACAAGATCGGTTTTGGTATTCATGTTGTCCTGAGGGGTCCATTCGGTTGTTACGAAGACTCTTCACGCATCATTGTCAGTGAGTGCATATAAATATCACCTGTCAGACAGATCATTACATCTACGGCAACGAGGAATTGATCCGAAATAGCCTAGACTTAGAATACACCAAACTTAGATGTGCCTTATTTTTCTTAGAGGGAAAATGACGCAGAAGCTTCCCTGTAGATAAAACACTCGAGATATCAGCAAGTTGAAATATCAGATGCCCAAAAGACCGAGACGATCATCAATACCTCCCACTTTCCTCCCCGCCACCCCCTCTCTTCCCGACATCCCTTTCTCTATCTCTGTCTTTAGCTCTTTCTCTCTCTCTCTCTCTCTCTCTCTCTCTTTCTCAGATCAGTTTACATGTTCTCTTGGTTCATGCTATTTTTTTGATCTTCAAAAATCATAATCATGTAATGTTTCCAATAACAAATTGTTATTATCATCAATATTATTCTGATTATCATTATCATCTTTATTACTTTTATTGTCAGCATCGATAATATCATCTTATCATAATGGTAATAATCATCTGTATCATCACACCCATTGTAATTATAATCACTTTTGCAATAATATGATTTCTCTAAACGTTGTTTGACTTTATTGCCCAATCATTTATCCTTCTGTCGAAACGAATATTACATGAATTACGTCGGCAAATGTTTGTTTTATAAGCGCAGCATCCATTCCCCCAACACCACCACCACCAACAACAACAGCAGCAGCAGCAGCAACAGCAACAACAACAACAACAACTAGGATAAGACTAACAAACATCGCATTTTACCGATCGATCACAAACGATACTGACAAAATATCTGCCTATCACCCACCCCCCCCCCCTCCTCGTCGTGTTTATCAGGACTGAAAGAAATGCCTCATGTCCGCTGTCCTCGTTTGTGTGCGACCACTGTCCCGATTTCCTCTTCTTCTAGCCAGCTATATACACAGTCACAATATCAAACATGTCATATTATACAGACGTTGCAGACAGGTAATGGGCCAAGAGAGGAAACAGGTGGCGGTTTACTACGATTCCATTGACAGATTTCTCTTATGTTTTGTCATCGTCCGCTTCTATTGGTATATCTAGGCCTATTTGGATTGACACTCCGAGGAGAAAAAATGCAACAGGTGATGGTGCCTATAATACAGGCATGATTCTGCTCAAAATTTCATGTCTGAGCTGGCAATGCTTGTTGCTTTCTGGTTAAAAGAAACTTAACTCTTTTTGTAAATGCACCTTTCTTTCCTTTTCTTTTTTTCAGTTGCTATACGATATGGTACGTATGTATTTAAAACATCTTTTTTTTTGGCATTATAGCTACTAAATGTATATCAGTTTATCATTGATATGAATATAAATTCTCTGAGTAAATTATTTGTTGCTACATTGAACTTATGTTTTGGTCGGTAAACAACATTATTACAATCTTCGCCAGACTAAAACTATCTTGATTATCGAAAGCTATTACAGGCAACAAAGGCATATCTGCTATTTGTTATACAATTCCAAAATTAATCATGAGCGATTACTCCATATAGAGTTGTCTGAGCAAGAGAAGTTGTTTAAAGGAAACCAAAATCCAAAGAGAGATGTGGATTGAGGGAAAGCGGCATCATCAGTAGAACACATCAGTTAAAATTTAAGGAATATCGGAATCGATACGAAAGTTAGGAATTGTTAAAGCTTTGGTGTTGGATCCGCTGGATGAGGAGACTACTATAGAGTTCACGACGTCATGTCATTTATAACTTTTGCATCCATTGTCCGATTTTCCTCAAACTTTCACTGATGTGTTCTAGTAACGTTGCTGCTTTTATTCAATCCACATTTCTCTTTGGGATTTGGTTTCCTTTAATGAGAGAATTGTCAACGCAGTACAAAAAATAAAATGTAGTATTGTAACATGTAGCTGGCATGACCGTAATCCTTTAAAAACAATAATTAATTTTTCGTCATACACCGAAGGCTAGCCTATTTCTAATTTCACTTATTGTCTTCAACTATTCTTTTCCTTACCACACCTCAATTGCGAACCTATACCACCTTTCACTTGACGCATGGTAACCAGGCTACGAGTCATAGAGGAAAGATTAGTCTACGAGATACATACCGACTACACAGAGAAGAGTGATACAAGTGGAGGAGCTTGGGATGAGGTCACGGTGCTAGTTGCGTGCACTTACCGGGACGAGACTCACCTCGGCACGGGATACATTCCGATAACGAAAATCCCGACGTGATCAACACCCGAATAATATTAC
The DNA here is from genome assembly GCF_040938485.1 of Diadema antillarum. Classification (NCBI taxonomy): domain Eukaryota; kingdom Metazoa; phylum Echinodermata; class Echinoidea; order Diadematoida; family Diadematidae; genus Diadema; species Diadema antillarum. Next base: position 371,541 of record NW_027272324.1, on the reverse strand, counting down.
CGAGCGTGAGGTTGGCGGGCGACCAGGAGATGGTAGCACCTTGATGCTGGCAGCACTCCTCTCGGGATATGTCCAGTTTGATGAGCGAGGAGCAGAGGCTACCATCGCTGGACGCTCCCCAGCAAACTCCGGCTGGAAAGGAATGAAAAGGAGAAGAAGGGGAAGGGGAAATTATGAAATATTCTTTAACTGTAATAAACGTTATTGATGATACTTGTGGAAAACATAATGAAAGTACCATTGAATGAATGAGCGAAGAGTAATAGGAAACCAAAGCTCAAACATAAACGTGGATGAGTGAAGGCAGTAGTATACTAGTAAAACACATCAGTGAAATTTTGGGGAAAATCTAAAATTTCGGTGCAGTCATCGCTGGATAAGAAGACTACTACAGTTCATGACGTCGTTCTGGACAACAATTTAAATTATATGGATATATGTTGCTATACGGTTACTCACTATACATATACGTTACATAACAAACCATCATAAAACTTTAGATATAAAAATTCAAAACTTTTTTTTTCTATCACTTACACCAATATCATTTTTGAAACTTTTTAGTCACTGTATTTCGTGAGCCTTTAATGTTCACTTACCTTTAAATAAGCTAAAGCTAAAAGCTAACACCCCGGCAAGGATCCCACCTCCCCCCCCCCCCCCCGGAAAAAAAAAAATCATATTATTTGAAATCTGTGTCAATCCGGGAAAAAAATGATTATGTTTTGTATGACATTAATATTCATGTTTACGAAATGATTCATAGGGGTCTTTTTATTGTTTATGTATAAGTGAAGTTATATTGATATGATCAATATAAATTGTGACCCTGCACCTCAAAACAGACAAAAAGTCGCCAGACATGAATTTTTAGTTAAGACCATATTCTGAAAGAGCAGACTTTAAGCTTTAAAATGATGTATAACTCAAATCAAATGGACTCTCCTAACCTATCTAAATAAATATTGGAAAGAAAGCACAAACTCAGGAAAAGCGTGAACTGAAAAAAGAGGCTCTGAAGTACAGTGTCTATTCAAGCGCTTAATCTTTACCAAACCGTGCTGGCTGTGCGATGAATGGGACAAAAAACAGGAAGTAAACCACCAAAGTAACAACAATGAAGGGAGTATCAGATTAAACTGAAATTAAGCATGCCTCATTAACACATTTTGTCCATAATTAATACCAACTGTCAAAGCAGTAGCACTATCTTTCCAAAAGTTATGAGAGTTGAAAGTGAAGAGTGTGGACAAGGTTTTTCAGAAATGAAAAAGGGATTCTAAAGACACACCTAATCACACTATTCTACCAAAAATGTTCGAGATAAACTGCTAAAAAAACACACTTTCCTGCCCGTTTTATGATACAAAATTTTAGCATAATGTAAAAGAAGACCCGCTCTTTCACAAAATGTGAAAAAGTCAAGTTCGGCTAGGTTGACCCATTTCACTTATTTTCAGTCCTCGCGCAAAATCAGTGAGTGCGACTTTATGTTCGTTTTGAGGTGCATGGTCACAATTATACAAAAAGAAAAATAACGTCGCTGATGGAAGATATAGACTTTCAAAGACAAACGCCAATCTAAATCTGGCTAGATTTATAATCAGTCCTGCTGCTGGATCAGTTTGAAATCTCATTTCACCCACTAATAAAACTGAAATGGAAGAGAGAACATTTAAAGGTCAAGATTAAAGTTCATATCCCCCCCCCCCCCCCCGGTCCGTCCCTGTTTAAGACGACAATGGAAGAAAAGTGCATCTGTTTGTCAGTACTGAAAAATCCCACATTTGAAATAATTACAGTTTGGTTACGTCCATTTTTACACGTTATGTTACTGTAATCCAGTAAAGTGAATCCAGTGAAGTAACAAGTCTCACATGAGAGTCTAATTTACTTCAACGCCATCCATCAAAATTCATCGTTTGCTTCATTTTCACTTAATTGAATTACAATGAGAGTGACCTTCTTTCGACGTACGTGATTACGTGTTCTGTCCATTTTTAAAATCATGGCATTTCACTCAATTCTGCAATTCTCGGCATTTGCATATCACAACATTACGATGCACTTAATTTCATCATTAATTGCAATCGTTATATTGACCTTTTGCGACATTAATTACCACATGTTTTGTTCATAATTTTAGCAGTCCATTCATCTTTGCATTTCACGGTATTGCATATCACAACATGATGAACATCTAATATGGCTGCATTGTTAAAGGATGATTCGGACGAGACCAGGTCAGATGCCCTTAAAGTGCAGATAAGAAACTCGTCGCATAGCTGAAACACGTCTGTTCTCACCTTTGCTTCCGTGTGGTGATACGATGCAATGAGCATCAAAGCAGAGAATTGATAAAGCTCGCACCACTCCATTTGTCAAAATCAATCGTGTCCCATTTGATTACTTGGTGAAGAAAGAATAATGACAGCTGTTTAAACTCTTGACACGACCAGCATTTTGTCATGGAAAACGTTTGGTCAGGTAGAGGTGATGGTAGTAAGTCCTGCACAATGTATTAGCGAAAAGCTACCTTATGTTTAAATCTGTGTATATCAAACTATTTTCCTCCCTCCCGCAGTCCCCCCTCCCCTCTTTATCGCTTAAACTCTTTTTTTTTTTTGAACCCTGCTTTAACCCCTTACAGACACAGCAAAGACTTCAGAATATGACCGAAGGTGTGATATATGTTATTATCGTTGATTTTTGAGAAGCTATACACTACATCTGATTTGACTTGTTATGAATTAATTAAATTACGAACACTACATGTACAATTATGTACGCAATGTTTGCAATTTGTGTCTTTTTTTTTCCCACTGCAGGATTTTTCTCTTGGAACAGAACATTAACGAAAAAAAAAATGCACAGCGGAGTGGAGACTGGTGGAAAATGTAAATCCAGAAATCCGAATTCGTTTTCTAATTCACTGAATAAGAAAATGACTAGCCTGTATTAGAATGTGCTTGTTTTGTTTTGTTTTGTTTTGTTTTCGGAGGGAGCAATATACAGACTGTAAGTCCAAATATTCCTGGCCCACATACTGACTGGGTTTATAGTGTTTATCTAGTATTAACAATTCGATAATTTATAACGTGTAATTGCATGTGAGGTCACAAAACGAAGAAGGGAAATTAAGCACTGGAACTGTGAGAGTTTTAAAATTGAATTTATGAGTCTTTAATGTGCAGATATATTCCTAGTATTCCCATACATTCGTTTCCATGTTTGTAGGTTAAGCCCCCATGATCTACCAAAAGGGTTTGCTAGTTTGCCTAGATTAGGCTAGTCTACTCGAGCAGGGATATATCAATATCATTACAATGAGCTTTTTACGGACAAGAACACATAGTGTAAGTTTCTCTGGTTGTTGAATCAGTAATTGATGAGAGGAAATCTGGCGTGTACCGTTTTCTGCGAGTTGCTATAGGCCCATATTCGACGAACCTACGAATTAGACCACGTGTGTGTTGTTCGTTCTGTTTTCTTGTTGGGTTTTGGTTTTCTTTTTCATTCCCAGACACTGAGTCAGCCAGTGACTCCTTTGCGGCTGTATGCTGCGGTAAATACAAAAATTCTCTCCGCATGAACCAAGATAACCCAAACCACATCTTTCTCGCATATATTTCTCTTTCATCGTATCCTCTTAGCCATCTATTCATGTATCTACTCTGTGCCAAAAACAACTTTAAATCCCTTGTGTTTGTAAAGGACGTATTTTTATGGAAAAAAAAATTACTTGGTGCGTATATGAACAAAAATTGTTAACAATTGATAGTTGATACAGGTGTGGCGTTCTTTTCTGAAATTAAGGAGGGTGGAGCTTGACGTGTGCATGAAAGAATCGTAAGTCCCTAATCGGAAGGTCATGGACATAATATGGATCATTTCAAGTGAGGCTGAATGAGGTAACTGCATCCCTAGACATGAGGGCACATCACATGGATTACTGTAGGTCCTACTTGGTTAAACACGATGATTCCTCGGGTACACGTCGCGAGCTCCACACCCACGAGTCAGAGAGTCCACGAGTCATACAGCCCAAGAGTCTCACAGCCCATGAGCTAGACACTTAATGAACAAGGTCCACGAGCTCGACATTAAGTAAAATAAACCGCCATAGATATACGGTCCACGACCTAGAGACACTAGGAGAATGAGGTCCAAAGACTCGACATTACATGCACTAAGCCCACGATCGTAGTGTCGAGCCCATGGACCTCTTCCGCCTGTAATCAAGCTCGTGGGCCTTAATTGCCTAGTGTCGAGCTCTTGGACCTCATTTCCCTATAGTATCTATAACTCGTGGGCCTGTTTTACTTGGTGTCTAGCTTGTGGAATGTATCACTCTTTGGTTATATGACTCGAGAGTGTACCGCATAACCCATAAACTTTTTTTTTTTCCAATGTCTATAGCTTGTAGACCATAATGATTTGTGCAGGGGTATCTGTAGCGGGTGGGATACAATGACGTATACTCCCTACGAATGATACAACATCAGCGGTAACTCTTTTGGCCACTTCAACAATTCAACTTTCATTTTAGGAACGAAGAGTTGGAAACCAAATTGTTCAAGAAGGCATCGACAAGGAAAATAACAGCAACGTGGCAAAACAAGAAAGCACATCTATTTGGCTTATCGCATTTTGCAAAATCTTCCATTCAAGACATGCGTGAGAAGATACAATGTAACTAGCCAGACATAACAGCTAATGATTAGTTGATGCAATTGTGTTGATGTCATTCCTGAGACAGTGAATATTCTGAAGGCTTATTCACAACAATATGAAGGGTATCACTGCGACACATTTCTTGAGAATTCACAATACAATACAATGGACTCTTTTTTTGCCTATCTTGTGTCAAGGTCGTGGACCACATTTTTGTCTTGTGTCAACGTGGTCAAGCTCGGGGATAATATTATTTTAATTTCATCTTGTGTCTGGCTCGTGGCCGTGTGACTCGTGAGCGGTATGGCTTGTAAGCGTACGACTCATGGCCCTTTTTTTTCCATGTCTAGCTCGTGGATCTCTTGGGTGTCTAGGTCGTGGGGTGACCCCCACTCAGACAAAGAAAGTGATAGAAACTGCACCAAAATCGGACATAAGAGATAGAACTTTAAAGTCGCACATGCACTCACCAATGACACGAAACTTGGAAGAGGTCATGATAATTCGCAACTGTCCAGTGGTTTGTATAATACACAGAAATTATCATTAAAAAATTCATGCTTCTTTTTTTTCGGGGGGTGTGGGGTGGGGCGGTGATTTAGCATATGGGCATTACCTTGCATAACAGTAATCGTTGCAGGGTTATGACAAGACCACAGTAATTTTATGCGGTCATATCTTATTCTTATCGATTCCTTTTTAAAGAAAAAAACTTTAGAGAAAATATGTGTACAATTTTCAGAGGAAGATTTTGAGGAAATTACATCATCATCTGTGCCAGTATGAAAATTGGTTTTGGCTAATATGATTTCCTGTAAAAGCGTGCAAAACTTTAAGATTCCATAACTTTTATTGTTTTAGAATTAACTCCCTACACTTCTTGTGAAAGCGTGGAAAACTTTAAGATTCCATAACTTTTATTGGTTTAGAATTAACTCTTTACAATAAAACCATAGTGAACAAGGTGCGAAACAGCACTTTAACAAACAAAACATTGTGGCCATAGCAACATAGACCCGAAATGGCCATTTGAATAATATTCAAATATCAAAAAAAAAAAGATTGCTCAAAGCCAGTCAACGATTAAAACAACCAAAAAAAAAAAAAAACAACAACAAACAAACTAATGATTCCTGTAGCAAGTTTCTGATCAGAGACTAGTGTACTTCGTTATTTTACTTTTAAGGATTGTCGTTTCTGTCTTACTTTCATTTAATCACATTCATTCTAAGTTCAAATTCTAAATCTATTTTTTCATTATATGCTGATATGGTCACTCTTTTTGCAAGATACATATTTACAAAAATAAATGAAAGAAAAAAGAAATTTTAACCCCCAAAACAAGGACCACTGACTTTTAAAGTCGGCCCTGATCTTGGTGCACGAATTCATGATGCAAGAAAAATTGATCATAGGTGGGTTCTTGCACTTGACATAATTTTATTTCAAATTTTGGTTTGCCTCCCCTTTTGACGCTGTTTGAGTTTACAATCTTTATTCAGCTACTTCTCCTATATTTCACTATGTTTGTTTCTATGTTCTTTTTTTTTTGGGGGGGGGCGGTAGGGGGTGGGTAGGAGGGAGTGGTTAACTATCTGTGTCCTGGACCATCATTGTCGTAAGTTTTACAAAGGTTTGAGTATTGAATAGTTCATCATTGACCTTATGGGGCAGGCATGCAATCCAACGCTTTGCGGATCGTGATAACTATAACAGCGAAAGTTGCAATTCCCTTGTGTCATATCCCACAGACATTAAACGTCTTGGGCACGACTCCTTATTCTGTGTAAATGCTAAAGCAGATATTGACAGAGCAACACATAATTCTTTCAGATTTTTCGAAGAAAACGCCTCCTCGATATGACTTACACACCTAACTGCATGTATGTCCTCGGGGTAGGGGTAGGGAATCTTAGTATGAAACATCATTTCCCGCCATTGTGTGGAGGCATAGGGATCGAACGATGAAACTAGATTAACCTGGAAAGTGAAATTAAATCAGCCCTTGCACCAGTCGACCACTGAAGTTGCCACTTACTGATACTGATGGGAGTTCAGTGCATGGCGTGAGGGAAATACTGGGAGACAGCAGAGAACACAAACCATCACATCAGTGGCAGCGAAGGAAAATGACACAATGAGTTCAAACGAAGTATCAGTTAAACTTTATAAAGCAGGTAGGACTGCTTAATTTTGATTTATTCTGACAAGCACCAAAGAAGATAAAACGATAAAACTGCACTGATTTTTAGATTGTCATGAGACATTTATTTGAGATGCTACAGATAATAGTTTTGCCAATCTGCCGGAGGCAGGTTGTATAGATGCCGTCTGGATTATGTTTTGGTTTGAGCTAGTCATGCGGTCACGTAAAGCGAAAACAATGTAATGGCAGGCGAAGTCTGTCACATTGAACATGCGTTGTGCACATTTCATTGTCAGATGACTATCTAAGGCTGAATTCTTCATTGATACCAAGAGTTGTCAAAGAATTATGACTTTGAAAATGAAGTGAATCCCAAATAAAGTCAAGTCGAGTTCTCTAACGTTTCCATAGTTTAACAACGCTCTAACAAAGAGAAAAAAATTAAAGGACTTTAAAGTATTCGAAATGGTATGTATGACGTCTTCAATAAAAGATTTGACTTGATCATGGAGATTCTCCAGGGGCATACAAATATAATATACGTAGCCGATGCCGAATGCCATTAAAGGGATGGTATAGAAATGGGGATTCAGTTTTCAACATTTTACGAGATGATTAGAAACCACTTATATGAAATAGTGAAGAGCATACAATTCTAAGAGGGATTCAAAGTGTATTTGATGAAGATCCATTTTGAAATGGCTGAGATATCAAAAAAAAAAGTAAAGCAAAGTGGTCCTAATAAAGAATTGGACCCACCTTTCTTTGGGACACCAGATTTCTGGATATATCAGCCATTTCAAAACGGATTTTTGTCATGTTAACTTTGAATTCCTCTTAGAATTGTATAATATGCTCTTTAATATTTCATAAAAGAAGTTTCTAATTATCTTGTAGAATCTCCATCTAAACCAGAACTATACAGTCCCTTTAACACTCCAATTGCTTCACAAATCTCTGCTTTTCTGGATTTTCTTTCACTAGTACTATTGGTACAATTCAAACTTTATAAGTGAAGTCTTTAGATCATCAAAATCAAACCTTTTTGAAACATTCCCTTTTACCTATATCTTCCGGTTTATGTCTGATGAATTACTTACCAACATGCATAGCAATTGAGTAGGATGGAACATGTTGTCTTCATTTTCACAAATATTCATATATATACGTACATACACATACACAAAGTTAACAATAACATTGTTAATCATTACATGTTTGTCATAACAATGCTTTTCATCTGGACCAACAACTATAAGGCACAAAGTACTTATAGCTCTCTGAATGAGTACAATTATTTTGTTTTCTTTATATCAGACACATTCGCTTTATTTTGTTTTTATCACTATCACCGTGACTGAGGTTTTGTAAACTACATCAGAATTTATGTTATACAGGAGTTGAAATTGGAAATAAAAATGACCCTGTATCGACATTACAAATGCGATCAGACACACACACACGCACACTGTCTCTCTCCCTCTCTCTCTCTCTCTCTCTCTCTCTCTCATACACACACAAATACAATTTGCTTTTACAATTTGCTTTTTGTCGGAATCACTCACATGACTCAGAAAACTTACTCTACACGAAACAGCCAATGTCCCTTCTGCGTGCTCGTCTGAGAAATCTGTGGAAACTTACGTAACATCTAGCCACGCATCATCATTAGATCGTCGCAATAGTTGCGTCATCAACCTGGAGGTATTTCGTTACTCCCATTTCCACTCCACCCCTCCGTACTCTCACTCATTATCTGTTATTTGCTACACATCTCTTAAAAGTGGAAGTACTTTCTGCAATAAATGAGAACTACTCCATCAGATTTCATTCATGCTATTTATCTTCAGATTGCGCTGATCCCCCAGTTCAACTATGGGACTTGCTTCTTTGAGTGGTTTATTAAAGGCGTGTAACACATCGTCTGATACGGCGGTGTGATAAACAGCCTGTATTAGTTTTTAAAATACGACTCGCCATTTGGCGATGGATTGCACTTCGAGCAATCAATATCTATTCCGATTGTCGAATGTTTTTCTAAACTTCACGTTGCCTTCGAAAGTGCTATAAATCGTGCAAAAGAGGGCAAATCTAGATAAAAACAATCTAAATGGATAAGAACGTTTGTACCTTGTAACCTGACGTTTGAACTGATGGATGGAGAAGACAATGACTTTATAAGGAAGAAGATGAAGAGGAAAACACGGGGGAAGGAGGGAAAGGGATGAAAAAAAAGAAGAATGGAACTTGTATTTTGTATTGCCCAAACTCACCGCTTGTAGCTCGTATTCCTACCAAAATCCAAAGAAGACAGACAAAGCTTCGATGACAGGAACTCTTCATCTCCATGACGATCGTGTTTTTATTTCTTTTCCACAGCACTGAAGCTTCTCCAACGAGTCTAGGCTTGTCACTGAATTTCTGATGAAGAAGAGTACGGATGTTGCAAACTTGAGTTGATTGCTGGCTGTTTCCCAATGTTCACTCAACGCACCAATGATTTCAAATATACCAGTGCCACGTTTGACTTTGAAATCAATTTGCGCCCATCGGAGATGAGGTCGGTCTGTTCAAATGACATCAAACGTTGACTTCTTCTCTACAAAATCTCTCGAGGTAGACATATATGAAAGTTGGATATCTTGGAATATAATAACAAGCAACTCATGTGATTTGAAATTGACAAGCAATGGTGCATGACGGAACGATTAAAAATTGACCAATCAAGTTCAGCGTATCAATCTATCGTCATCGAGTGAGTTCATCTCCAAGAAAACTCCTCCATCCGGATTGGACGGCAAAAAAACATTCCCCGCCGAGATTGGACGAATTGCGTTCATGTGTGTAGAGGTAGGATGCTGGCCTGTGAATGAATGAAGTAAAGGGAAAAAGCTTAACAGAAAGAGGTAACACCCAAGAGGGAGAGAGCAGGGGGGGGGGGGGAGCGAGATAGGAATGGAATAGAGAAACAGGCCAGTCTTCCTCCTCCACTTTCCGCTATCTCATGTATGTTGACAGAATCACGAGCCGGCTCTAAGTAATATCCTATTCCCTCTAACCGTTAATCATCTACTTTGTAGCTTTTCCGCTGATTTATGCTCTCTTTGCTGATCTTCGATTTTTCCAACCAAGTCTATCTGGACACTCCGTGTGTATACCTCCCATTCGTGCTGCTACGCGTGAAAGCGTGTGCCGTTATTGAAGCAATCCTCTTTCTGCTTTCTATCAAAAAGTTGGGGTCGAGATGACTGAGGCAAGGGGTGAATTCCCGCGTGAACTGCAGGTGCTTAGTTAGTGTTTGGTTGTGGGCGCTCCAATTCTTAAAAAAGGGGGAAAATAATGTTTTCAGTCTTATTTTTGGTGATAAGATTGAGTGTTACACCATGGAGCTACAACATATAAACTCATGATTACACTTTCCGTTATTATTATGTGTATATGTGTTTGTTTGTGATGTTTATTTATTCATTTTTCTTCATTTGCCTTTATTCATTGAGGGGAAAGAAGAGTCGGATTTACGGCACCGGTTTTACATTCTTGTACTCCTCAACGCGAGTTGACTCATCACCACTGTCTGTTGGGTGTATTTCACGTAGGTCATCGGACATTGTCGGGGAGGAGCAATGCCATCCTTACTATCTGCTGAGTTCCTTAAACTTAAAATCCATCTCTTTCTGGTCAAACGGCTTGTTATTGCAATTTTACTACTCACATAATGACAAAGCCCATTAGCTATACAGGTAATGTGAAATGACCACTAGCTAAGAGATGATGTACTATCTGAAAATGTATAGGTGAAGTTAAATCCATTTCGTAATGTCTAGAGACATAAAAAAGCATGGGGAATCCCGAATACTATTATTACTGAAGATATGCTATTCGGCGATAAAGGTAGATACAAAGGCTGGAATTTGAAGGAATGCATATGAACAATGTAGCCATATAATCAGAAATAAGTTGGACGTCTTCGTACTAAGATCAATTTTGACCACCATGTATTTATTGAATTTGTGACGAATCTCTGGGCCGACTTTAAGTTTAATGTCAAACTATCTGCAAGCATTGCTTTTATTCAGTCTGAGACATTGCTGTTAAGGTACAGACGTGGGTATAGGGTCCTAACGTTGAGTTACTATCACACGTGCCAACTCTGTCAGGGGAGGCCTACATTTTTGTCGTTTCTGTTGTTGCTCTTTTAGTCTGTTCGAATGTGGTCATTTTGCCGATAAGAGTTGTGCGGATATAATGATATTAATGATAAATGGCTTCGGAGAAAAGCGGTGAGACGGTGGTTCAAGACATGTACGCTGTCGTGACGCCCCAATGTACGTCATTTATAGTTATTTGTGCCATTTACTGTCAGCTGAGGGGACGACGACGACGGTAGGCAACAGAGCTGAATAGGGGTAGGACTATGGGGAATAAATGGGAGGGGCGAATTGAAACAATTGGCCCAACACGTATGCCGTTGGCTGAGTGAGTGGTAAGGGACCCGTTATGAAGTCAAACACAACCAGACAGATGCTACTCAATGAATGAAGCGCTATATTCTAAATGAGGAGCTTTAGCGAAAGGTTTGGTGGTTTCTTACATTAGATGTCTCATCCTTGCAGGCCCATAAGTGGCCAGTATATTGCGGCCAGATCGCCAGTTTTAATAACGAACCACAAAACAACGACATGTAATTTGAAAAAAAAAAGGCAAGTGCCATACTGTGTCTCGCCAATTCGCGTATACACGAATGGGATATAACACATAAAAAAGAGATAAACAGATAAAAAGAGTATAAAAGGGTAAAAATTCATGGTAAAAAAAGAAACGTGCCATAAAAACTTAACATTGGGCCCTTAAAGTTCGTTGACCCCTGCCTGTGACCTTTGACCTTGTGACCATCCACTCCCCAAGGGACATCTACCATCCAAGTTTAGTCACAAATGGAGTTATGGATCAAAAGTTATGACCCATAATAGAAACGCGCCACAAAAAGTTAACATTGGGCTCTAAAAGTTCGTTGACCGCTGCTTGTGACCTTTGACCTTGCAGTGACCATCCACTCCTTAAGGGACATCTGCCATCCAAGTTTAGTCACAAACAGACCAATGGATCAAAAGTTATGACCCATAATAGAAAAGCGCCACAAAAACTTAACATTGGGCTCTAAAAGTTCGTAGACAGCTGCTTGTGACCTTTGACCTTGTGGTGACCATCCACTCCCCAAGAGACATCTACTATTCAAGTTTGGTCGCAAATGGAGTTATGGATCAAAAGTTATGACCCATAATAGAAAGGCGCCATAAAAACTTAACATTGGGCGCTAAAGTTCATTGACCCCTGCCTGTGAGCTTTGACCTTGAGATGACCTTCGTAGTATTATGGTAAAATGTGAAACTTTGTATGACCCCTCTTCCCTTGAAGTTTGATTGCAATTGAAGCCCAGAGTAATGAGTTATTGAAGTTTTTGTAGCGTTACGGACAGACGACGGACGGACGAACGGACGGACGACGGACGGACAGACGCCGCAGGAGATCCCTTATGGGCCAGTCACAAATCAGTTGCGATGCGTCGGCGATGGGTAAAACCCGGAAAATTTTAACAAAATCTTGAGACAGATCTCACGATTTTGCACCCATCGGAGGCGCTCTCCGGACGCCTGCGGCTTGTCGCAGATTTTTTAGGCATCGCCACACCCGTCGCGGTCCCTAACTTTGAACTTAAAATTGCAAGATTGCTTACAAGATTTTTCACCCATTTTTGGCATCCCAGACACAATATCCGATGACCTACGATGCCCTTCGATTAATCGGAGGCGTCCTCCGAATAATCTGAGACTAGTCGCAAGATTCTGTGTGGGATTGGAAATTCAGGTTGAGATTCAATGTCTGCGAGTAGTCTCCGGCGCCCTCCGACTGAATCGGAGGCGCCCTGCGACGATTCGTACGCTTTCTGTGATCGTCTCCGACGATTCGTACGGTGGAATCGTAGTAAATCGCCGTGTATATAAGGGCGCCTCCGACCGGATCGCTAAAAGTTTGAGACGCTCTTGCTGCAGGAGGCTGTGACAGAAGATTTTGAAGATTTTGAAGATGCCAATTAAAAGAAAAGACGATCGCAGATATCGTCTCCGATCGGAGATCGGCGATCGGAGGCTAATCCCACGATTTTTCGACAAAACCGGGTTAAAATCCTTGAAAAAATCTCAGACAATGTGACTGCTCCACTTTTATTAGGATTATTGCTAGGATTGTTCAAGGATTCTTTATTTTCTACGACGACCCCCGGCCAAAACTAATCCCCGACAGATCGCCGACATTGTGACTGGGCCATTAGTCTCCCCTCGACTCCGGTGGGCTCGACAAAAATGGTATACTGGCTGTGGTGTATGATAATGGCTTACTAGAGTTCCCTTGCCGTATAGAAGGAACCGCAGGTCTGAAACTGCATTGCTGAAAATACAGAACCTACATTGTTCTAACCATGAACTTTCAACATGTCACCCTCGTTGGTTTGTTGGACCTAGTATAGCTCTGCCTTCAGCACCAATGGTCATGCAAGTCGTCTATAAACCATGGATATGCACTGGAGTGGGTTCCTTCGGAGCTGGATTGATGGAAGATTAGGGTTAACCTGTCCCTGGCTCATTAGTTCTATACCTGAACGACAGCATTCCACATGCTATGTCCTGTCTGGGGCTCCATCTTTTTTTTTTTCGATATACAATCCCGATCTGCTCAATGTCCTCAAGAAACATCTTCTATACCGCCATGCCGATGACAGTGATTGACACTGGTGATCACACCGGTGAAAGTGCAGAAGAATTGTGTATTGATGGAATCATGTCTCAGTGACACTCAATTTTAGATGAAAAGAAATAAGTCACTGAACAACGATAACCAGACAGAATTTCTCATCATTGATACCAGTAAGAAACTGCAGAAGATCAGCAACCCTCCTGTTAGGATCGACAATATACTCCATGCATCTCATGTGCAAGAAGTACGGTTGCAATCCATGTTTGATCCAAACACACAAAACAAAATAATGACGAAACTATCGCCATTGAAATTCAAACTATACTAGAATTGCTTCATCACTTTTTGAAAACTTCAAAATAGTGATTTTTCTATTCATATCCAACAATATGCCAAACAGACAAATTACCAAACAAAGGAACAAATAAACGAAAACAACTCTCTGTGTAAAAACACATTGCTATCCTGAAGGTTCGGATTTTTAATATTCTTATGTTAGTTATTCCAAAGGTTCGTAAATCCGAAAATGACATGAAGTTCCCTATTCATCTAAAAAACGAAATAAGGTTCGTAATTCTGAATGTACATTCGTAATTATCTTATTTCATTTCTGGATCGGTATAACTAACTTTTTTTTTTTCATTTTCGGATTAACAACCCTCGGAATTAACGAACCATATTTCATTTTCGGATAAACAAACCTTCTAAATAACGAAGCCTATGTCGTTTTCCGATTAACAAACATCTACTGTAATGTACGGAATTAGCTTGTTTCGGAAGAACGAACCTTCAGATAATAATGAACATCATCAGGAGGTTTGTCATTCCAAAGGTTCAAAATTCCGAAAACGAAATAAGGTTCGTTATTCCCAAGGTTCGTTTATCTAAAAAACGAAATAAGGTTTCTTATTTCGAAGGTTCAAAATACGCATGGCTTTTTTTTTTTGTCAGCTGATTGTTTCCTTCATTTTTATTTTTATTTTTTTTCATTTTCTAACCATTAAAACGAAACCTCGGAATATCGAACCTTTATTCATTTTCGGATAAACGAACCTTCGGAATAACAACTCTTAATTCATTTTAAGACCAACGAACCTTCGGAATAAAGACACAAATATTCGGATGAACGAACCCTATATATGACATTTTCAGACTAATGAGCATATATGCATCAGGAATTGGAGCTAGGTTTCAGAAAAAGAAAGAAACCTTCGGATAACTAACCTTATTTCATTTCGAAATAATCAGCATCATTCGGTGTTTCCCAAATTCTGAAAATGAAGTAAAATAATTCGTAACTCTGAATTTAGTTTTTGTTTTTGTGTATTTGTTTGTTGTTTGTTGTGGTTTTTTTTTTCTGCAACTTGTTGCTAAGAAATTTTTGAACATGTTCATTTTCGGATTGACGAACCTTCGGAATAACGAATGTTATTCCATTTTAGAATTAACGAACCTTCGAAGTAACGCTACCAATGTTTGGATTAAAATGCCATAATAATGATATTTCATTTTCGGATTAACGAAAATCTAGGCATACGGTATTTGTACATTTCGGTATGACGGACCTTCTAAATCAATCTCTAGATGAAAGATTTAATTTCACCCTGAAATGTTGTTTAATTAAATACCTTTTAGATGTCATCAAATCGGTTTATATCATCAAATCATCGAAATTGACTTATAATCATACTAAAGCCCTAAAGGTCTTCCTATAGCCTAAATTTCCCTGGGTTTGAAATAGCATTCTTTAAAATGACTTGATAGTGGTACGGCCGAATAAAGTATTATGCCACATGGGTGATCGGTTCGTCTAGAAGTTTTCCAACAGGTGCGAGCTTTATTTTTTTTTTGTGGGGGGGGGGGGGGAGGGGGCAATGCTTTTCCTATCATAAAGTGGTATTTCTGTTTACTCACAAAAGAAGAACTGCGAATCTATCTCGAGGAGCACCTTAAATCTTCCAGTTTGTCTTTGGGGAGGAATACGGTGTTGACCCGGACGTTTCAAATTCTTCAAAGTGTATTCGTTCAGTGTCTCTTTGCCCATCGCGGTAGGCTGGCTCCGTGGCGAAGTTGTGAAGGGTTCATTGACATTTTGAGAGTCCGATTCGTTTTACTTCCTCAATTACAATATCTTCTTCCTCCTAGATCCTTCATTCTCTCCCAAGTTTCGTCCTTCTTCTCTTACATTTTCTCCTCCCTATATTATTTCTCTCATCTTACATTTCCATCAATTCGTCCGTTAATTTTTTTATCTTCATCTTTACCTTTCGTTTGTGTTCGGGCAGACACATCTCACTTCACTGTCTTCCAAGCTCTGTCTTTTAATCCCTCTCTTCCTCGTTCCTTCACTCTCTATCTCTCTCTCTACTTCTGCCCCCCTTCTTTCTCTTTGTATATTTGTAGTTTAATCGATCCACTTCTCAAGAACTTTCAGTCTAAAAAATTACCTCTCAATTTCATTTTGTGGATTACAGTTAGTCTGGATTTGTGCTTTCAATCTTTCACCTTGCTTGATATAGACTTCGATTTGCCTAAAAACGATATAACAGACAATTAATCAAATAAATAAAAACAAATTATTGGAAAAAACAACAACAAGAAAACCAACATGGAACTGATTTTGGATAAAGCAATAATTCTTTTTAAGTCATTCGTGTCACGTAAAATGGGAATCTACTAAAAAGGAATACATAACAGAAGCAAAAAGGAATATCAGTTTAAAATAATGAAATGCTTATAATATGCTTAAGGCGAATATGTACGGATCTGTAGCCTGCGTTGGGTGTCAAATGTGTCGATACGAAGTGTTCACAGTACCAATTATCATTTTTTTAACTAATTACCGCAAACAATTACATGAATGCCAGTGTTTATGAATGCTGAAGAAATGAAGAGAAGATCGATAATGGTAATAAGATGATCACACTGGTGGTTGTATCATAATAACATTACTATAAAGACCAACGTCAGGATTGTATAATTTGATAAATCATGATTAAAAAGACAAACACAAAAAAAAATCAAATCTATACATTATCATCAATAAATGCATTATTGAAATGACCATAAGGCAGAATTATCATTACAGTCGGATAGTGTCTATCTCTGAATAAAATACTGCAACTCAATTGAAACGATCAGTAAAAACATAGTCAAACTTTGCTTAAATTAAGGGTGTGACAGATGTGAACAAGCAGAGGCAACATTTATATTGTAGAATTTTCATCTGGGCTTCATGTGCCTAAAATGTCAAATGGGAGCTATAATGGTGACTCTGGTTTATCATGTACAGCACAGAATCATTGTAACCTTTCAATGTTTGTAGTTTGAGCACTTTTGCGGTTTGTATCTAACAACACTC
This sequence comes from Diadema antillarum, assembly GCF_040938485.1. Classification (NCBI taxonomy): domain Eukaryota; kingdom Metazoa; phylum Echinodermata; class Echinoidea; order Diadematoida; family Diadematidae; genus Diadema; species Diadema antillarum. The sequence continues at coordinate 354,610 of NW_027272324.1, read as the reverse complement.
TTCAACTAAGGTAATAAAAAACACTTCGCACATGAAATCTTACCGGACAACGACTGAAAGACGCCCCGACCGCTAAGATAGATGAAGTAAAAATCTATATGATAGAATTTTCCGATGCCGTTTGATCCAAAATTTACCTCATTGATTGCTCTGTCCCCCTTGTCGCCTACAAATCATTTTTGTTGAAACCCGGGTGGCTAGTGATAGCAGGTTAATGTTGAAATAACCGCCCCTTAGAAACAGTGCGGTCGGCTTGTATCAGGAAACGGGAGCTAAAAGCCATCTTAAAATCAGATAGATTTGTCCAAGTGCGAGGGCTGCTAATGTCAAGGGCGTGCTTACATTCCAGGCAAACCATAAACCTCGAAGTGCCGGACGATGCCCCAGTCAACCCCGGGTTACGGTGAACTAGGTCTGAATCGGACAGACACCCGCAGTGGAATACTTCCCCCAGTGGGACATTGTTGGCAAGAGGCATAGGTTTGTTTTTGTGATGGGATGCTGGTGGTAAACGAATCCGAGGTAGTAAACCTCGATGGCAATCTTTCTAACCTTCCACTGGTATCTATCCATGTACAAGTGTAAGACCTGTTTCTAGAAATGACCTTTTGTGTGTGTGTGTGGGGTGGGGGGGGGGGGGGGGAGGGGGTTCGAAGCGGCCGAGCCCGCGTTTACTCCTTTACGTTTGGCGTCACAACATCACAGCGATTCTTTGAACTCTTTGTGTGACCTGTTACCTCTCAAAACAGGCATTTACTCCTCCTCCGGAGTGATGTGACTATGACCCCACCCCAACATAAAACAAAACGATACGGGTTTAGATGTAAAGAAAATAGATGAATAACAAGAATACATATAAACCTGGAAGAAAGCCAATTTATCGCACGAAGTTGGTCGTCATTGATGCGAGGAAAATTTTCTACAAAGTCACCCAATTCTTATCGTGGTTAAAGTCATACACTGCCTTTCATGTCCTAATGTTAAAGGCCGTGTCACACATTCCCGGGCAAGCTACGCGGGCCTTTTGCAAGTATACAGGGATTTTCCAGCGCTCAGGAAAATTTCTGCGGGCGGACAAGAATGTTTGTGAGTTTCGCCCTTAATTGTCTCTTACCTGCTAGGCAGGTGCTACTTACCTGCTACCTGCGTGTATTCCATGTGACCTGCGTGAGAGCTTTGAAACCAATCCGTTTTCTGCTACGAGCGACTCACGGGTACTGCGAAGTACCTGCGTTGGAGTTGCCTGCGAGGTGCTGCCGGTAAGAGTCTCGTACTGGTGTTACCTCTGCGGGCAAACCCCCACGACTCACTCGGAACAAGTTTTGAGCATGCTCAAGGCCTTGTCATACCGAGTTTATGTATCGTCTGTTGAGAATGAGAAGGGCGTTAAGTTGTCTCGAACACTATGGGTTTTGTGAGAACTTAACGCCCTTATCATTCTCAACCGACGGTATGTGAATTTATTTTACAATGTTTTATGTAACATACAATTATATGATGATAATGGACCCTAGAGTCATTGAAATGAATTCAATTCATTTATTTTCATACTTCTCATTTATGAACATTACAACAGAAACCAGACAAGTTCTTTTACCTTGTGAACAATGTGCAGAAAACAAACAATATACATGGTGATAACACAGTAATTACATGTAATGATAACTGGTCAAAATCGAAATCGAAATGGGGTTGATCAAGGAGAAGTATGACGGGACCTACATGAAAGCTAGCTTGTTTGGCTGTAAGCCCCGAGTAATCAGTGTTTGTGAAAAAGAAACGGAGCTTCTTTTTGCTTCATTTGGTGAACGTTATTCTGACTGATGTACTATTAATGTGTATACATTATGATAATAGACTTGTTTATATTCATCCACTTTTTTTTAATATCCCGCTTGTATACCCTGCTATATTGTTTGTTGCTTGTTGTTTAGATGCAATATCACTTATAAACATATCCATTCTTTGTGCAATATTGCTGTTCCGAAGGCCATAGCTTAATTTCATTTTCATTTTATCGTATCATATTTGTACTTAAGTGTATTAAGATTTTTGTAGTTTAATGTTCCGATTATGATTTTTTTATTTTATTTAAATTGGTGTGTAATTGTACTTTAGGGGTGAAGACAATCATGGGTATTCGTAACTATTTTTTTTGCACCCCTAGACATGTTGTTTTAATTTGTCTGAATGAATACAATGCAATACAATACCGTATCTGGGGAAGTTTTGCGGTCGATTTGCGGGGAAACAAATTTGCTACCTGGAGCTCTCCGAAGTTGGTCCGCACCTGACAGTACCTAGCGCGTATCTCGTCCGTAGTTGCCCGGATGTGCGCACGCAAGTCCGATTTATCCGCAGCTAAGTTTTGAGCATGACCAAAACTTTTTCCGGTGAATCGCGGGGATTACCCTCAGAGGTCCACGTAGAACGCCAGTAGGAGGCCCTTAGCGGCAGCACCTCGCAGGCAACTCCCACGCAGGTACTCTCCCAGTCCCCACATGCGGCAAAGGTAATGACATTCTGCGGGGCTTCTGCCATTCCTTCAGAGGAATTCCTTCACTGAGTTGTCAGCCCCCACCCGCCTGGCACGCAGGTAACACAGAATATCGGCAAGTAGAACTTAAATAGAACGCGTCCAGCGAGTAAGACACATGCAAAACTCTCCCAAATCCTTGTCCGCCCTAAGAAATTGTCCGGTATGCTGGAAAAAATCCCCACACGCAACAAGCCCGCGTAGCTTGCCCGGAAAGGTGTGACAGGGCCTAAATATGGTTGCGTGTAAAAAGGATTTGCGTGCGCACCTCCGGGCGACTACGGGTAAGATACGTGTAGGTACTGTGATGTGCGGCTCATGTGCGGGGACCTCCGGGTAGTAAAAATTGTTCTTCGAAAGTCGCACGCAAGGCTTGCCCGTAAAGGTGTGACACGGAAGTTGCAGCTGCCAGGAAAAGAGATTCGATGATTAACGTTTAGTATTGCTCGGGACGATAATTTTAGCAGACCTACAATTTTCTGTCGTTGGAGGCAGCATTCTAGTGTGTAGCTACAATGAACAAGGCGTGCTATGCAAGTAACATACGCACGTGCATCAATGAATCAGTATCGACCGAAAAGGATCTAATCAGAAATGCTCTAGTCTTGTGACCTTTCCAATTGTTGTTGTTGTTTGTTTGTTTTTTGAAAAGGCCGACATTTATTCTGAAAATCATGTAAATAAGTTAAGAAGCCTATAAAAAATAGGAAAATTCATTATTTTGTAGTATATAGGGCAAGGGGCAAACCTAAATCATCTCCTGTGGGAGTCCAACGCATCTTCTATTTTCTTTTAACCCGTTCCACACTGAAATCTGAAATGCATAATATAGAAATAGACTTACAGCAGTGTGCAAGCCACCAGTTTCCCGTGCGGAATGGGTATAAGTTGATCACAAACTTTGGCATTTCGATGATATTTTTCATCAGCCCATTACATATAAAAGGGCTCAATAGCAATTACACTAAGTCTTACATTAAATACTAGTTTGGCTTTTAACAAACCACAACACTCCGTACAATGAATCAACTTACTACAACCGAGCTTGTGAACATAATGATGCTAATAATAGTACTGATGATATTATGTTAAGTATAATGATATGGTATTAAAGTATTCAGTGCATTAAGAACGAATCAATAAGTCTATAGGGCAAATACAAAATTTACTACCACTATTTGACTTGTATAAATATGAAGACCTTCATGCAGAGAGGGAGAAAGAGAGAGAGAGAGGGGGGGGGGGGGAGGAGGGATGGGATGGAGAAATGTTTAACAATGCACATAAACTTATTATAGCATAATTTGTGACCACCCAGCTCAAAACCCGCAAAAAGTCGTAGATTAGGATTCTCTGCAACGGACCAAAATAGTCATTTGAGTTAACTGACTCAATTTTTTTTTCAAAAGGTTTGTCGTACCTGGAAGAGTAATATCTCAAATAATAAAACTTAACGGCTTCAAACAAAACCGAAATCGAGATTTTACCAGTTTCTTATATTTTCAAACGTTGTTTTCACTGTGATTTTTACAGATAATTCTGCACAGTGTCACACCAGAGTGACCCCAATCTTTAAATCTCCTTTTCTGTGAAGCTGCACTTTCAAATTATCTCGAAATAATAGAGTTTAATCATTTTTGAAGGGATTAAGATGATCCAGTTTTAACAAGTTATATATAATTCTAAAGCTTAGAGCTTACTCTATCAAACTATATGTAGAAAAGTAAACATTCTTATTGGTGGGGGGGGCATTCACATATCGTTTTATTTTCTTCAGAATTTGGATGATTATGTACAACCCATCAACCTGGTAAGTTTATAATTCTATCTAAAATGACGGATTACATAAATATGTATCACCTGATGGACCAGACAAGCATACATAATTACAGCACATGACACTAAACAGCATAATGGACAAACAAGCCAAGACAATGGAAATTTACAAAACTTTGGTTGAGGGACATACGAAACAATGCTCAAATTCAGACATTTTTCTGGGAAGCGTAACTGTCAATATGCGCACTTAGGGTGATTTTTCTTCCGACGGTCGCCGCGTTTTTTGTTTGTTTGTTTGTTGTTGTTGTTTTTTTAGATAAGTGAATAGCCTGGAAGATAAAGAGCAACGTCTTTAGAGAATAGTGTCTGGTCTGATGAAGGAGAGGGCAACAAAATAAGAAACATTTTACAAATCAACAAAAACAATACTGTAAGATATCATCTGGCATTGATCCAAAAGTATTCTAGTGAAAAAATATCGCTGAGACAAATGAAACAAATGAAGGTGATCTTCATCTGACAGGCATCATCAAATTCCAAAGAGTCATGAACGAAAACCTTTAGAAAAGATCAATATCTTCTTTTTTTCACTTTGATATTTGACGTCAGGCGTATCAATCCGAGCTGACAAGCTGCACAAGAAGTCCTAATAACAACACTGCGTATATAATTCTACCTCTTATACTTGAAGTCTATATTTCGAGATGACGAAATGTGACTCTGCACCTCAAAACAAACAAAAAGTCGCCAGACATGAATTTTTAGTTAAGACCATATTCTGAAAGAGTAGACTTTAAGCTTTAAAAATAATTATGTATAACTCAAATCAAATGGACTCTCCTAACCTATCTAAATATTGGAAAGAAAGCACAAACTCAGGAAAAGCGTGAACTGAGAAAAGAGGCTCTGAAGTACAGTGTCTAGTCAAGCGCTTAATCTTTACCAAACCGTGCTGGCTGTGCGATGCATGGGACAAAAAACAGGAAGTAAACCACCAGAGTAACAACAATGAAGAGATTATCAGATTAAGCTGGAATTAAGCATGCCTCATTAATACATTCTGTCCATAATTAATGCCAATTTTCAAAGCAGTAGCACTATCCTTTCTAAAGTTATTAGAGTTGAAAGTGAAGAGTGTGGACAAGGTTTTTCAGAAATGAAAAAGGGATTCTAAAGACACACCTAATCACACTATTCTACAAATAATGTTCGAGATAAACTGCTAAAAAAACATACTTTCCTGCCCGTTTTATGATACCAAATTTGAGCATAATGTAAAAGAAGACCCCCTCTTTCAGAAAATGTGAAAAAGTCAAGTTTGGCTAGGTTGACCCATTTCACTCATTTTCAGTCCTCACGCAAAATCAGTGTGTGCGACTTTATGTTCGTTTTGAGGTGCACGGTCACAAATGAAAGAGTTCCTAGAAAGAAAGGATATGGCTGTCTTGAAGATTTCTTCTTTTGGCAAATATCTCACCTTAAACTTCAGTAGCACAGCACTCAATATAAAGCCAAAGATTTGGTAATATTGATGACTTTATCTACTCACTGGAACAAGAACAAGAACAAGAACAAGAACAAAATTATCATATCGTGTTAAATTTCGAGTTTTCATATTTGCTACTAATCGGTGTACAAAGTATCATTATGATTTCAGCCTTTGGTGTTTAGTTTCGAGTGCATGCAACTTGCAGCTCCAACTACTTTATGTGAACAACGCCATACATGAAACCATGTTTGGAATCCAACCTAAATACTGAGTTGAAAATTCAGCTCCAAAGCAAGCAAAATAAAAAAAAATGAATAGAATAAACAAAAACAATGATCAAGCCAATAAATAACACAAAAAAGATATTGAATCGTAATTAAAAAAAAAAAAAGCATGAGGAGCACCATAAAGCATGCATATATGCTGTCAATGATCCGTGGGTAATAATGATTCTCTACCTCCGCAGATTCAATGTCTCCAACGCTATTTTTTTCTTGTTTTGTTTTTGCATTTTGATTGAAAAGATGTGATCATGAGTCTCTTTGTTACAAATTCAATACAAAGGAAGAAAATGGTTCAATGGATATAATATGCATGCAAATGCTATGGAGTTTGATAAGGCCATGACTTCAAAGAATGGTAACAATATCAGGGAGAAATGCCAAATGTCAAATGTAAAAGATTCAAAATATATGTCATTATAAATGATAGACATGGGTCAGACTGCTTACTATGTACCCTAACATGTTGAGTTCGAAATTTAAATATGTTTACTTCGACACTTTCACACAGAATCATCACATTACCATCAATCCTTATCTGGTTATAACGTTGTATGTGAAGGAAAGCGATATTCAATTCTTCTACATAAAACCTTGAGATCTTTATTTTCCGTTTTTAGTCTTTTTGAAATAACGAAATAACGATTAACGCAATCTATTTTTATTATGAATGGCATTACTTATAATTGGATAGCTCATGTGTTTTTATTCGTATTAAAGGCATAAATCACCATTTGCAGATAAAACAAAAACCCAGCTTTAGTGCTTCAAAATAGTTCTAAAATGTGAGTTAGGGATAGAAACAATCAATTTGAAAATTTGAACCAGTATAATCGATATCAAGTATTGTTGAATATAAAAAATATGAGCAATAGTTGTAATAAACTTTTTTTTTCCAGATTAAACCGTCTACAGTTATGGTTTAATGAGAAAAATAGCAACATCTCCTTATATTTTAGGCTTCATTGCAAACATTTTATGTGGTCGGATGTTTTGTGATAAAACTGACCCACACATATGCATCAAATTATGTGATACCTTGAACATTTTTTTTTTCAAATCACTGCTCCCAAAGGTAAACAGGACCTTTAAGCGTTGTATATGAAACAATGTAAGCACCTTGAGGTAATGTATATGTATTAAAAAGAGAAATAATAATCACTGTGGTTAAAATTAAGTACAAAGTGCGGTTGGACGAGCAATTTCAAAGAGATTTATCTATTATAATCCTGTTCTTTCATTGGGTTTAATGCTACAATCATTGAATTATTGAGTTCTACACTGCAAAAAGTCCGGTGTTAAATAGCGAACACCGAGCTGGTGTTAAATTTTCGGTGCTCATTTATGGTGTTACTGTTTTTTGAAGAGTTTCTTAGTAACTGCACTTCTTGTTGATTTTTATTTTAAACAAGACAATCAAGAATTTTACATTAAAATACTAGATTTTTGAAAAAAATGTGAAAATAAATTTACACCAAAGTAACACCAGCTGGTGTGGTCTCTTATTGAAGCTGGACGGGTGTTAAACCATTGATATTAACACCAAAAAATATCAAACCAACACCATGTGGTGTCATTTTTGAATTAACACCAGTCCAGTGTCAAAATAACACCAGGTACAGTGTCAAATTAACACCACGAAGTGTCAGGTGAACACTTTTCAACACCATCACAGTGCATTTTTAACACCTGTGGGTGTGGTCCTCTATTGAAGTTTGATCGGTGTTAGATTTAACACCCGTGGTGTTAAATCTAACACCGATGTTTTTACAGTGTACAACAATGACGACAACAACAGAAACAAAAACAAGATAACACAAAACAAAACAAAACAAAACAAAGATTATACCAAACATAAAGAACACGGTGTTATTTTTCCTTGCTTCAGAGAACTGAGTACCAAAAATGATTGTCAGCATTGCAGCTTTTGAAATAGCTCAGACAAGTCAAAAAGAACCCATAATATGACAAGGAAAAACTAACTGGAGAAAAAAAAAAACAACTACAGAGGCCATTACAACCGGCAGGTCTCGAAATTGACGCGACGCTTCACACTTTTCTTGGAAGAGGATACACCTCTCCTTTTGGTGGGAAACAGTCCAGTCCCCCTGATGAATTTGTCGTCTCACATCGTGTGTGATAAAACAGGGCATTGGCTGTTGCGTTTAGACGTTCATGGGTGTACAGGGTCTTATAATCACGTCTGGATCGTACCTCACACAGTAGGCGACGCCTCGTTTCCGTTTACGGTCCTATTTTCATTATCTCATATTTCATATCGCTCCGAATGTTCCCTCAGGAGCATTTAGGCGATCCCAGTTCCCACCTCTTCTTGGGCAATAATGTCTGCACCGCGTTTAAAAGGTTGCGAATTATGAGTGCTTTGGTATCAAACAGTGTTGAGGAGTTTACCTTTTTTAAGACTGTCTAAAAACGGAGACGGATTGGACCAGCCACGTTGAAGCTGACGCGACAAAAGTTGATGATATACCATTAAAGGCATATCGAACCATATTTTTTCTTCTTATTTCATTTCATTTTATCGTGTATGTCTTGCTTGGCAATGTCTGAAACTTTGATATCAGACAAAGAGCACTACCCGACCAAAATGCTGGCTTCGTTATCAGGCACATTTAAAGATAAAACGCCGCTCCATCATGTCAAGTTGGCTGTTATGACTACCGCACCGTCGAACAAAGAAAAAAAAAGGAGACGATTCGACGAAAGCAGGCTTTTAAGAACATTTAAAGTCTGGAAAGAAGCAATTTCACAGATATTTTTATTCTTATTTTCTGTTGTTTGTTTGCTTGTTTGTTGTGCACTGTGCTTTCTTTCTACTTGTATGTCTGGTTTCACTGCACCTGCTTCTAATATTCTATTAAATCTGCTTTATTCCATCTTTTTTGTTTTACCTTTTGATTGTCTTCAATATACTTATAGTAGAGTCCACGAGAATGGAGTAGCAATTACATTAGGAACTCGAAATGTTGCGGAAGCATAAGTTCAGCCAAATAAATTAGAGGTTGTATACACTGTAATTGTTCTATTGAAATGAAATACACAGTGTGATCTATACGCTCCACTTCGAACGCAAAACCAAAGAGGATTGTGGATTGAGTGAAAGCAGCATAATTAGTAGAACACATCAATGAAAGTTTGATGAAAATCGGACAATCGATGCAAAAGTTATACATTTTTAGAGTTTTGGTTTTGGAACCGCTGGGTGAGAAGACTACTAGAGGCTATGACGTATGAGTGGACAACAATATAAAGAAAATTCCACAAAAATTCCTTTTTCATGAAAATTACAGATTCCATCAACTTGATACTGACATAATGTTAAGGGTAGCAATTATTCCCCCTGCTTTCTGAAAGCGGTTAGTCAAGTGCTCTTTTATAATGCTCGAAAAATGAATTTTTGTTGAATTTCCTTTATATTTTCTTTGTATTGTTGTCCACTCATACGTCATAACCTCTAGTAGTTTCCTCACCAGCGGTTCCAACACCAAAACTTTAAAAATTATAACTTTTGAATCGATTGTCCGATTTTCCCCAAACTTTCAGATGTGTTCTACTAATGTTGCTACTTTCACTCAATCCACACTGTTCTTTGAGTTTGAGTTTCCTTTAAAGCCAGGAGCTGAAGTACAAGACATTCTTACTCAGGAAATACTGTTATGTGATTTGTGTTTTGTGTTTTTAACCTTGATATCGCACGTAACATGGACAACATCGATCACTTACGAATCCTCTGATTTCTTTAATCAAGTTTAGCAGCAGGTGTATATCTTTCCCTCAAACTACGGAAAACAGTCTTGGCGGGGTTTTTGTATTGTTTGTATCAAGAAAAAAAAAAGAAAGATACATATCGAAAGATGTTTAAAGAATTCGAATTATTATGCAGTGAAGTCAGAAATTGCACTCGCTTCTCCTCATGTCTAATCGTTGTCTTCTTCTTAATTAGCGCCTCTGAATCTGTGGGTTCTGTTCCATTTATTATCTCTCTCTTTTTTCGACAATTTCTCCACTTTTATAACCAGGTCGGTATGAGATTCTTAAAGACCTAAAGAATTACCACCCTAATGCAGGACCTGCCAAGGTCCCACTTCGTAATAGATGTTAAGATTTGAACTCTTGCTAGAATAGCAACTTCTTTTAGCCACAGCCAATTAGGAAGCAGGATCGTTGTCATTACCATGGCACTCGCTATTACAGCAAGAGCTGTTATCACTGCAACTTATCACAAAAGTGGCCGATGGTTTTCTATGGAGGGAAGTGGGTCAGGTCAGGGATCGAGGTGTCTCACTTCCCGCCTGGTCAGGTGCATTTTTCAGGTTCTGTCCGACCCTGCCAATAGGTGGCGTAAGACGAATAATGCACAATACAAGCTGACTTCAATAGATTCATCAAAAGTATGATACTCGGCTCATCACTTTCGATGGCCAAAAGAATAATGAATTGATCATGATTGTGAAGTATATATATTTTTTCTGCTATTTTTCTTCAGATTACTTGAATACGTCCACACACACACACACACACGCACACACATACACACACACATACACACACACACACACACGCACACACACACACACACACACACACACACACACACACACACAAACAAGACACAAGCACAAACACGCAACTTCCAAATCAAGATTGTCAGTCATTCTGTCAATCACCGGTAAAGAACCTAATATTAACATGGTTAAATCGGAAATAAACTAAAACAATGAATTAACTTCAGATAAGAGAGAGAAAAACAATATTTCCTACAGAACGATACAAAATGACAAAAATCGGATAAGAAATAAGGTAACTATGAGATGTTGAAATATTAGGTTTTTTTTCGGAAAACATTTTTCTTGGCCACGCAGTCCTTCTGAATATTCAAATCAGCAAGTTGACGATGTCATGCTCTCAAAATGTCTTATTTCTACACAGAAGTGGAAAAAAACAACAACAACCATATTTCACATGTATGAATATAAACCTTGCCTTAAAACTACCCAAAATAAAAATGAACCAATGTTAACTCTGATATCGTGATGGGAACTTGCTTTTATTTGTATTATATCTAAAAATAACAATTCTTCCAAATTTCAGATGTGAGGGCATGACATTATCAACTCGCTCATTTTGATATTCATAAAGACTGACATGGTTAAGGAATGTTTTCCGAAACAAAATTGGAATTTCGAAATGCCATATCTTCCTTATTTGTAATCCAATATTTGTTTTATTCTTATATCGTTTGTAGAGAACATTTTTCTCTTTCTTTTGAAGTTTATTTATTTATTTTTTTTTGGGGGGGGTGGATTTTCTTGGAAAAAAAAATCAATCCAATTTTGTGTCACTATGCTTCTTTCGCACTATACAAAATTGGGAAATTTCGAGAATTCATTGACAAACACACAGCAGAACGATCAGTTTTTGCTTTCGTCATGTGCCATCTTGATTTTTGTAATGGATTGCTTTGTGGATTGTCGGTCAAACAGATACAGAGATTACAAGCAATCCAAAACTGCTGAGTATAGTGTCCAAAATCAAGAATCATGAACAAATTTCACCATTTCTAAGAAGATTACACTTGCTACTCGTCAAAAGTCGAATACAGTAAGATAATGTTTAAGAAAACTATTGTAAGTGCTACGAACATTTGAAGGTTTCTATAAATATGTTTGCTCCACATTACAAAAAGTAAAGACTTATTGATTTTGTTATTCCGAACAGAAGAATCAAATTTTATGGAGAACGAACATTTGCTTATATCGCCTCTATCCTATGGAATAACGTACCCCAGAATTTATGACAAATCACTGTAATTAATAGATTCGAGTCTGTTTTATTTTTTGGGTTTTTTTTTTTTTTCAATTACGGTGCAATCTCGGTGTCATCATTGTTCTTGGAATTTTGGGTCTACATCATTCTGTGCTAAGTCAGGGGCGTATCCAGGAATTCCGTAAAGGGGAGGCGCCTTTACGAAATTTAAAGAGGGGGGGGGGGGGTACCCCCCATTTTTTCCTCTTATTTCTTTTGTTTTAACAAAAATAAATGTGGGTGCGCGCCAGGAGCGTCCCCACCTGGATCCGCCACTGTTTAAGATTCTTCGGGCTTAGCCTATACAATAGAAACTAATAACGTTTACGAGTATTGCGTACTGTGGTATTGAAAGAGGAAGGTTTGTAGAGCCCACAAAATTAATGTCTAAATTGCCCGCTTTATCTCAAAATTACCAAAAATGTCATAACCCGTCAACCACAAATGTCATAATTACCACAAATGTTATAACACGGCAACCACATTAATAATGTCAAAATTACCACAAATGCCATAAACACGTCAACCACAAATGTCAAAATTACCACATTAATGTCTTAACACGACAACCACTATCTGATTAACACAAAATGTCAAAATTTCCATTTTTACTGCAAATGTCATAACGCGTCAACCACAAATGTCATTAAAACTCATTGCTTGTATTATGATAATGAAAAAATAGCGAATCAGACTGTAATTTCATCAACGTTTGTTTGTCTGTCCGTCTGTCTGTTTATGGGATGAAACTTGGTGGGCGGATGAAGGTTGATCCCAGAATTACCCGCAAATGTCACAACACGTCAACCGCAAATCTCAAAACTCATTGTTTGCATTATAATAGTGAGAAAAATGATATACTGAAATAAAACGGATTAAAGGGATAGTACAGTATTGGTAGAGATGAAAATTGGGCTTTAACTTTTTTGCAAGATACCAAGAAAACACTTATGAAATAGTACAGTGCATACCATTTTAAGAGGATTTCAAAGTTTATTTGATGAAAATCGGGTTTGGAATAGCTGAAACATCCAAAAACAAAGTAAAACAAAAAGATTGTAATAATATGTGGGTCCCACACTTTATTAGGATCACTCTGTTTTGGATATCTCAACCATTTCAAAATCAATTTTCATCAACCAAACGTTGAAATCCTCATGGAATGACATGCTCTTTCAAATTTCATAAGAGGTTTCTCACTATCTCACCAAAAAATGATAAAAACCTGAAGTTAAGTCTCAACCAAAACTATATGATCCCTTTAAAATACAATGAAATCAAATCAGTGCCTCTGTTTTATGTGTATACGACATATCGTATGATCTGTTTAGAGCAAAGGGTTCTAATTCAATTTGTCCAAGGCCTTGTCACACCTTTCTGGGCAAGCCTTGCGTGTGATTTGCGGAGAACAATTTTTGCTACCCGGAGATCCCTGCAGATGGCCCATAAATGACAGTACCTAGCACGTATCTCGCCCGTAATTGCCCGGAGGTGCGCATGCAAATCCTATTTATCCGCAGCATGTTTAGGCCCTGTCATCAGGTCATACATTTCCGGGCAAGCTACGCGCGGCGGGCTTGTTGCGTGTGGGGATTTTCCTGCATACAGGACAATTTCTGAAGGTGGAAAAGGATTTGGGCGAGTTTTGCATGCGTCTTACCTACTGGACGAGGTTTTACTGCCATTATCTTGGCCGCAGCCGACTCTCAACTAACTAGCAAAATGGTAGTAACTGACTCTCAGCATGCACGCAGTTTGCTCGTATATCACTCCAAAAACAAAAAGTTTTGGTCATGCTCAAAACTTGGCTGCGGGTAAATCGGACTTGCGTGCGCACTTCCTGGCAACTGCGGGCGAGAAACGTACTAGGTACTGTCAGGTGCGGGCCAACTGCGGGGAGCTCCGGGTAGCAAAAAATATTTCCCGCAAATCAACCCGCAAGGCTTCCCCAGACACGGTGTGACGAGGCCTTGAGCATGCTCAAAACTCGTTCCGGATGCCAATCGCGGGGGTGCCTGCAGTGGTACACGCAGAATACCAGTAGGAGGCCCTTAGCGGCAGCACCTCGCAGGCAATTAACTCTCACGCAGGTCACTCGGAACACACGCAAGTAGCAGGTAAGTAGCACGTACGCGTCTAGCAGGTATTTAGGCGCAAGTACGGAACTCGCCAACATATTCTGCAGACATTTTTCCTGCTGGAAAATTCCTACTAGCTACAAACCCGCGTAAGGCCCTGGTCACACCCAGTGCCGTATATTAATAGAGTCTGGCCAACTCGGTTTTCGGCTTATGTGTTTTGGAGCCTGTGATTGGTCAAAAGCTGGTCCCGTGATCTACAGGCGCCATGTCGTTACCAAAGTCAATCACGCGGGCGCGAGCAGAGCTCATACGCAGTGCCCATTGTTCAATATGCGCAGCTACGCACTAACATTGCTGGACTTTGGGACATCCCCAGTATCAGTCACGGTGCAGTGAGGGTCTTGCTGTTGTCTACTTTATTGAAGTAGAACAGTGGCGGATCCAGAGGAGGGCGCAACCGGCGCACGCCCCCCCCCCCTTTATTTTTCGTTAAAAACAAAAGAAATAAAAAGAAAAAAAAATGAAATGAAACCCGAAAGTGGCACCAGAAAAATTAGTCACGCCCCCCCCCCCCTTTACACAATTCCTGGATCCGCCCCTGTAGAAGATTAATAGGCCTACACGAAAGATATTTTGATATCTTACTGCGATAAACTATTCCTGCGCAGCATGGCGTTGCGAGAACTGACCTGGCTCAATTAATGTAACGATGTACCGCTTTCCGACAGATCCAAAACGAAAGAAAAAAGAAGTGGGAAATCCGAGTGCGAGGGGAAAACTTTATGTTTTGTCTTCTTTAGGTTCCTAGCGGTGTCTTTCAGACTATCCAAGTTTTTATTCACATTTGTATGTCACCGCCATAACGTACGAAGTGTCGCCTGAGGCATTAGCTTGTCTTGGTCGTCCCGTCTGTCCTTCCGTCTGTCCTTCATTCCGTATGATCAATTTTGTGAACACCGTTTGTAATGAAACTTGGCATTCATGCATGTGTGAGTGGACGAAGTTCTGTTTAGCTTATAAACTTTTGTGTAAACACGCTCAAACACGGTCAAAATCATGTACATAATGGTCAAATTCCTAAAATATTACTATTTCCCCCATAATGCAATTTCTGAAGGTGAGTACAGTCGTATTTCCAGACGAAAATTACTGCCCGACCGTGATTCTCTTGTGATTTTATGGTTTGTTTGTTTGTTTGTTTGTTCGCTGTTTGTTTGTTTGGTGTTTTTTTTTTTGGGGGGGGGGCGCGAGTCATGGGAGGGGGGGGGGGGGGGCAAAAATCAAGGATCAATGTTAGGTAACATGTTAAAATTCTACTATCTCATTGTTGAAATATTATTTTATACCCAGTTCCTCCATACCTTGGAGATTGCCCAATGCACAAACTCAAAACCAAACACGATATTTGCATGCCACCATTACTACATAATGACGCGTAGGGAAGATTTTGGCTTTGATGGTCAAAGGTCAAGCGAATATACTAAAAGGACAGGATTTTCCATATATCTTTCAAATAAGCGCTCAAAATATTGCCATGAAAATAGATTGGTCAACTTACGGGTAAAAATGCTCAAATGCCTAATACTTGCTCTCTTAAACAATAAAAGTCATCCATTCACAGATAGTTCAATGAAAGGAAACACTCGACGCATTAAATTTTGTGATAAACATGCCATTTTTTTTCTGCCAACTTATGTGAAACTGTCGTTTAACATTGTCAAGACGTACTCTACACCTGCCAAGAGAACATTCGCGGAGGTATACCGGTCGCTATTTGGACATTTTTATCTTATGTTTCTTGACTTATTTCATAATCTTCTATTCAACTGACGTGATCATCGTTTCTTTCGGTACGGATGTCACTGAGGATGTCCCACAAATCATGTTATCCAGGTACTTGTGCTTTCGTTCAATTACAGGTCTTTAAAAGTATTTTTAAACAATCTGAGATCCTTTCACATACCTTGATAAGCACTTGCCGATGACGTTTTATGCTGTACACTGTACATGTGTAGGCCTATATAATTCCTTTTGAATTACATACTAGTATACCTTCATGTCAGTTTAATACATACCTAATAATGGTACTAAATAGGATGGTAATTGATGGTTCCTTATGACGTGCGAAACAGATTTGTCTATTGTCTGTGCACAGCTATAGACTTGTAAATTTATATAATTATCATTTTGTTATACTATACTTTTGTTCCTTGGACAACTTGCTAAATACAATATAGCATACAGTTTAGTGAAAGTTTACGAAACTGCATACTCTGAATTCTTCTTTTATTTTGACAGCAATAATCTATCATATCAATATTCAGGAATTACGTCCTTGAGACAGCCGCCCCATTATTTTTCTGTGTACCTGTGTCTATTTGAATGTGTAAAAATGATTGATTGTTGGCTTTGTTCAACGTGGATGGAATGAAAGAATATGTTCCCCCAACCTACACCCCTCTCTCTCTCCCTCTCTCTCTACTCTCTCTCTATATATATAAAAAAAAAGTCAAGCAACACAGTCTTGCGCCTTTGGGACGCTAACCCCCAAGCGCACACGCTAAAACCATAAGCGCACTGTACGCTGGGTAACGACATGGCGTCCAATTTATGAGTTGGCCAGACTCTCTTAATATACGGCACTGGTCACACCTAAAGGCCGTGTCACACCTTTCCGGGCAAGCTACGCGGGCTTGTGGCGAGGAGGTAGTTTCCAGCACGTAGAAGATTTTCCGCGGGTGAACAAGAATGTTTGCAATTTTCGAATATGTTTCTTACCTACTAGACGCGTGCTACTTAGCTTCTAATTGCGTGCATTCCGTGTGACCTGCGTGAGAGCCAACTCCTGCATGGAGCTGCCGGTAAGGGTCTCCTACTGGTGTTCTGCGTGTACCTCTGCGAGCGAACCCCACGAGTCACTCGGAACAAGTTTTGAGCATGCTCAAGGCCTTGTTATACCGTATCTGGGGAAGTTTTGCGGCTTGACTTGCGGGGAAAGAAATTTGCTACCTGGAGCTCTCCGCAGTTGATCCTCACCTGACAGTACCTAGCGCGTATCTCGCCAGTAGTTGCCCGGAGGTGCTCACGCAAGTCCGATTTAACCGCACCCAAGTTTTGAGCATGACCAAAACTTTTTCCGGGTGAGTCGCGGGGATGCCCGGAGAGGTCCACGCAGAACGCCAGTATATGGGAGGCCCTAAGCGGCAGCACTTCGCAGGCAACTCCCTCGCAGGTACTTCGTAGTCCCCGTATGCAGCCAAGATAATGACATTCCGTGGGACTTAAGTCATTCCTTCAGAGCAATTCCTTCACTGAGTTGTCAGCCCCCACGCGACTGGTACAAAGGTCACACAGTATACCCGCAAGTAGAATTTAAGTAGAACGCGTCCAGCAAGTAAGACACATGCACTGGCTAGCCCAAATCCTTGTTCGCCCTCAGAAATTCCCGGTATGCTGGAAAATCCCTACACGCAACAGAATGCATAGCTTGCCAGGAAAGATGTGCCAGGGCCTAAACATGGTTGCGGGTAAAAAGATTTGCGTGCACACCTCCGGGTGACTACGAGTGAGATATGTGCTAGGTACTGTCATGTGCGGCTCATTCCGGGGACCTCCGGGTAGTAAAAATTGTTCTTTGCAAGTCGCACGCAAGGCTTGCCCGGAAAGGTGTGACACGGCCTTTACCCGGAAAGGTGTGACATGGCCTTAACAAATGAATTACTGAAACCTTTGCTCTAAACAGACAATAATTATTTCCGTATACACATAAAACAGAGGCACTGCTTTGAATTGATTTGATTGTATTTCAATCTGTTTTATCTAATCATATCGTTTTTTTTTCACTATTATAATGCAAACAATGAGTTTTGGCATTTGCGGTTGACGCGTTGTGACATTTGCGGGTAAAGTATCTGGGATCAACTTTCATCCACCCACATTAATCAGACAGACGGACAGACAAACAAACGTTGATGAAATTATAGTCTGATTCTCTATTTTTCATTATCATAATGCAAGCAATGAGTTTTGACATTTGTGGTTGACGCGCGTTATGGCATTTGCAGTAAAAATTGAAATGTTGACATTTGTGGTCGACGTGTTGTGGCATTATTTTGCCGTAATTTTGACATTAAAATTTTGTGGTTGCCGTACGTGTTATGACATTTGTGGTTCACCCACCTCCCTGCCCTGGCCTCTGGTGGTAAATACCAAACTTCGTTAGATTTTGTCAAATTGGTCTTGTCACTGCCATTACATGAGCTGGTTTCATGTCTTGGTTCATTTATCACATCTGATATATCATTTTTGTATTTTGTACTCGCATACACCAATGGCTGGAAACTTGAAACTACAATGGGCAGTAACCGTACTCTATATTATCATCAATACGTATGGTATGTAGGCCTATTGCAATCAGTAAGGAGGGATTTCACGGAGCACGCGAACGATTTGCGAAGGACGCGAAGGACAAAATCCAACATTCGGAAATGTTTTTCTCCGAATGTGTTCCGACAATGCAGCCGAAAACTATTCTTGCGCAATTTGTGCGAAGTTTCCACGACGTATGTGCGAATGTCGTGTGTATCATAACGTACACGAAGAACACGCGACGGAAATGCGAACAACGAAACATTTTTAATAATCATGGGAGAACATGTACCCAAGGAGAGATGGAAGCTGTCTTGAGTTGAATTTTATTTCTTTCCTCTATTTCTCCTTCCTTTTTCTCTCATTTCTCTATCGTGTGCTTGCCTACATTTTTTTCCCCCCTTGGACCTATCTCCACTAGTAAAGCATTTGATTTTTTTTTTTTGCAGTTCCTCCAACACATCATCTCTATAGTTCAAATGACATTTTACATACGTTTGATTAATTTTAAGTGTATTCTGCGATTTTTTTTTTGTATATCAAGCATTTCTTTCTCTTTGCTAGTCTTTAATTTCTTTTCTTACTATAGTTGTTAATAATTGTTTGATTAGATATATGCTACGATTTTTATTTGTAGAAAACGTATAGGTCATACATCCCCCAAACGTGCGCTAAACGTTCGCGAGAATGTCTCAAAAGGTACGCGAACAATTTGCGATCACGTCGTAAAATGATCGGAAAACCTTCGCAGATTTCGCGCAACATACGCGAGACATTCTCCAAAGTTTCGGAGTCTGTTTGGGGTTTCACGAACATTTTGCGAACATCGCGCGTGTCTTGCGAAGGTCTTGCGCATAATTAATTATGGCGAGGCTTTAAAAACACTTTCGAGAACAATTCACGAGCAAATCACGACCAAGTGTGCGGAAAAGGTTCGCAAAAAATTTCAAATTTTTTTGAAAATGTCGCCGAATAGTACGGCAGATAGGTGAAAGAATTGTGGGTTTGGTGAAACAAGCATGAAATTTGGCATGCGTGTAGACTATGCCCCAGTGGTGATTTTTAGATATAGGGCCATCGCAGATTCGGCCTGTGACAAAAATGGCGGCCATTTTCCAAAATGGCCGCCATCGTATATATTAAAGTCATTGATATTGGAGGTTAGATCAATTCTTGGGATGAATATCTTTTTCCATTATGTTATAAACCACACATCAGTAGTTCTGCTGTTCAGATAACATCTCAAATTCGACCTGTTTCAAAATGGCGGCCATTTTTCAAAATGGCCGCCATTTCTCGTTAGAAATTGTTGACATTTCAGTGTAAGTGAGATCAATTTTAGGGGTGAAAATCTTTTTTCATGCATTAACAATCATCCTTCAGTAGTTTTACGTTCCACACAACATCTCAGATTCGAATTGTGACGAAAAATGTCGGCCATTTTCCAAAATGGCCGCCATGGCTTATATGAAAGTCGTCGATATTGTAAAATGTCCGCCATGGCTTATATGAAAGTCATTGATATTGTAAGTTAGATTAATTCTTGGGGTGGAAATCTTTTTTCCATTATGTTATAAACCACACACCAATAGTTCTAAAGGTTACCGTTCAGAAAACATCTCAAATTCGACCTGTTTCAAAATGGCGGCCATTTTTCAAAATGGCCGCCATTTCTCGTTAGAAATTGTTGACATTTCAGTGAAAGTGAGATCAATTCTAGGGGTGAAAATATTTTTTCATGCATTAACAATCACCCTTCAGTAGTTTTACGTTCCACACGACATCTCAGATTCAACCCGTGATGAAAAATGTCGGCCATTTTCCAAAATGGCCGCCATGGCTTATATGGAAGTCGATGATACTGTAAGTTAGATTAATTCTTGGGGTGGAAATCTTTTTTCCATTATGTTATAAACCACACATCAGTACTCCTACTGTGCAGATAAAATCTCAAATTCAACCTGTTTCAAAATGGCGGCCATTTTTCAAGATGGCCCCCATTGCTCATTAGAAATTGTTGACATTGTAGGTGAGATCAATTCTAGGGGTGAAAATCTTTTCTCATGCATTGAAAATCACCCTTTAGTAGTTCTACTGTCCACACAATATTTCAGATTCGACCTGTGACAAAAATGGCAGCCATTTTCCAAAATGGCCGCCATCTCTTATATGAAAGTCATTGATATTGTAGGTTTGATCAATTCTTGGGATGGAATTTTTTTTTTACATTATGTTATAAGCCACACATCAGTAGTTCTGTTTAGGCAACATCTCAAATTTGACTTGTTTCAAAATATATCAAGATGGCCGCCATTTCTCGTTAGAAATTGCTGACATTTCTGTGTAAGTGGGATCAATTCTAGAGATGAAAATCTTTTTTCACGCTTCAGTAGTTTCACTGTCCACACAACATCTCAAATTCGACCTGTGACAAAAATGATGGCCATTTTCCAAAATGGCCGCTATCGCTTGTACATGAAAGTCGTTGATATTGTAGGTTAGATCAATTTTTGGGGTGGAAATCTTTTTCCATTATGTTATAAACCACACATCAGTAGTCCTACTAGAGTTCGACTCTAGCCCCATCCCGGTAGGGACTTCAGAAAAGTTCATATGATATGCTTTCTCAAGCACTTAAAAGGGGTCTTTTGAGGGTAGTTTAAATGTAATGAATTCAGATAAATTTTGGCGAGTGAGCGTAGCGAGCGAGCCGAATTTTTTTATATATTTTTCGGCATCATCATCACGTTTTAATCTCCTCTTTTTCTTCTTTTTTGGATAAATTTTAGCGAGCGAGCGCTGCGAGCGAGCCGAAAATTTATGTATTTCAGCTTACCAAACAGGGAATTCTTATCATTTTTTGGCTTATTAACTCTAACATTTCTAACCAACATATATAATGAAGGCCTTATTAAGATAGCGATTTATACCAACAAACTGAGGAATTGAAAAAAAATACTCCAAATTAGTAAGCAAGATTGAGTCGAAATTTGCATATTTCCGCGCCATAACGTTTTGTTAATATAAAGTTTGGCAGTGAGGGCAGCGAGCGAGCAAAACATTTTGTATTTCAGCTTACAAATCATGGAATTCTTGTCATATTTTGCTTATTAAATCTTACAATTCCAATCAAGATAAAGTGACGACCTTGTAGATAACGATTTATACCAACAAACTGAAGACTTGAACAACAACAACAACAACAAAAGATATGCCCTAGTGAGCCAAAATTTGTATAATGCCGCGTCATCATTATGTTTTGTTATCTTGTTTGATTTGATTTTTTTTTTGCGCCCTCTCCCCCCCCCCCCCCCCCCCCATATGTTCGACACCTTTGGCGCTCTCGTTTGATCCAATGGGCGATCGCTTCAGAACGAAAGAAATAAGATTGCAGCTGGTGCTCCGTGTAACATTTTGCCTTCTAACGATGTCATGTGTGTACACAATGCTAGTATACATTGTCATTTTGTCCGCGTCATCATAATGTTTTGTTCTTATCTTCTTTTTTATATACATGTGTATATGAATTTTGGCGAGCGAGCGCAGCGAGCGAGCCGAAATTTCAGCTAACAAAACATGGAGTTCTTGTGTGAACACATTGTCATTTTTTGTATTTGTGGTTGATTTGGTTTTCTCCCTCCCCCATTCTCCCTGCCCCCCCCCCCCCCCCCCTCTCCTCCCCCCCCCCCCGGTCCGGGCAAAGTTTTTTTCTTCTTCTTCTACTTCTTCTTCTTTTTTCTTCTTCTTTTCTTTGTTTTTCTTCGTTTTTTTCGTTTTCGGCGCCCTCAAGTAGTGGCGCCGGGGCACGTGCCCCCCTTGCCCCCCCCCCCCCCCCCCCAGATATACGCCACTGCCTGTTTGCATGGATCCATGCCGATTTCAGTTCTGAATTTATAATATTCAGTAGTTGGTAGGTCAGAAATTTGGGAGGAAATTCGGGAAAATTTACACAAATATTTTTTCCAAATTGTAGGAGGTTTACGTTAAAATCCCCGTTAGAAACAATGTTTTGTTATTCAATAAAGGGCTCGAGAGAATACAGTGTATCCTGTAATTCATTAAGACAGACTTCAGAACAACTCTGTGGCGGTCTATGTATAATTCCAATTACAATATTTTTGTGGCCGGGAATAACCAATTCAGCGAATAGAGTCTCTAAAGCTTTACTCATAACAGTAAGTTCTGATTTAAGCTTGTATTCAAAATTAGAGGAGATGTATGATATCTTTTCATTTTTGAAGCCCCATGAGCACTGAAAAGTGGACCCGTGCGCTATACAAGTAGCCACCTGGTGCCCGTTGCATAAAACTTACCATTGAAATTCAATGGTAACTATACCGTCAAAATTAGGTGTCACAGCCAATCAGCATCAAGGATGATAAAATTTACCGCTAATTTGAAGACGTACCGCTAGAAAGGAGCGCTTAGTCCAGTGGTTAGGGTTTTATGCAACAGGGCCCTGTCCTATTCCATGTGTATTCAGGCTGCTTAATTTGTAATTGGACTATGATAGCCAGGAAGAGCAAACATGCCGTTGCAATATAATTGTGAGAGGTCCATGTCTCAGTAAGTCAGACCACATTTTTTTTTTATGCCTCCGCCACGAAGTGGTGCCGGAGGCATTATGTTTTCGGGTTGTCCGTCCGTCCGTCCGTCCTTCCGTCCGTCCGTCCGTCCGTCCGTCTTTCCGTCCGTCCGTAATGAATTTTGTGGACAAGGTAACTATCAAAAGCTGTTGAGGTATCCTGATGAAACTTGGCATGTATGTGTATTAGGGGGTGAAGTTGTGCCTATCAACTTTTGGGTGCACTAGCTCAAGGTCAAAGGTCAAAAGGTCAAGGTCAAATACATGAAATTTCACTATTTCCACCATATCTATGCAATGCCTGAAGATATTTTCTTGAAACTTAGTGTATACATGTATTACCCAATTTAAAATTTCTGGTGAAAGCTTGGGTCATGAGGTCAAAGGTCAAAGGTCAAAAGGTCGAGTAAAAGTATTAAAACTTCTTTTTTTTCTCTGTAAATTGGAAAATTGTTCAAGGTATCTTCATGGAACATAGTATATACATGTACTGACTGGCAGTGATTATCTAGAGAATGTAGGGTTCATTGGGTCAAAGGTCAGGGGTCAAAGGTCAAGGGCAACACTTCAGAATTTTACTATTTCCTTCATGTTTATGCAATGCCAGCAGGATTATCTTTTTTTTACACTAGGTGTATGCATGTATAACCTAATAGAGATTCTCTGGAAAGTTTTTTTTTTCTTTTGTTTTTTGCCTGAAGGTCAAAAGGTCAAAGATCAAGTGAAAGTGCTGAACTAACTTTTTCCTCCATATCTCGGAAGTGGCTCAATTTATCGTGAAACTTACTGCATATTTATGCACGTTCTACCTGAAAGTGATTATCTTATGAATTTTAGCGTCAAAGGCCAGATGAACATGGTAACAATTTACTATTCAGTACAGAAATTGCACTTTTTCTCCCCATACCGGTACCATGAAAATTACTCAATGCATAAATGTATGAATGGGTCAAAGTCAAGTTAAAGTCCTTAAATCCCCAAATACATGCTCTCCTATTCATCCAATTAAACCAAGGTCAAGGAAGGTGAACATTCAACACATTTGTGACAAACTTGTCATTTCAGTATTTTGCCAGTTTTGTGAAAATGTAATCACACATTGTCCACATGTACTATCTAGACCTATTGGGAGAATCATGCATTATGGCGGAGGCATACCAGTCGCCATAGCGACATTTCTAGTTGTTTGTGTTATTTAAGAGTAAATTCAAGTGATCAAAATTTTTTAATATTTACGTGAAAAGGGGAAAAATCATTATTCGCATTTTGATGGTCAATTTCCACTTCCAAATGTGCACGTATGCCTAAGAAATGTGTGGAATAATGCTGTAATAACAAGATATGCGATGGTTAACAACGAAAATGCGAAATAAAACCAAAAAGGTTCGCCAGAATCACAGTCTCAGAACTTATCCGTTCGGGGTCAGGCTAAACTCGAATTCGGGGTCAACTCGGCCTCGCTTTGACGACGGGACGAGTTGTCCCTCTAGATTGTACAGTGTTGTACTATGGGAGCGGCCTGTAGTGCTTTGCGTTCTGCTTGGTCACAGTATGGTCCGAGTTGATACCAAAGGCGCTTAACTGAAAAGACAGGAAAGTGCGCGCTAATCCTGTACAAAACAATGGACAGCGCGCTGTCCTCAAGCGTATTGACCGATTCGGTTTCGTTGAGGGCAGCAGACATTTTACGGCACAGGGCGCAGCCATGGTGTGTATCAGCCGAACCCCCCTGCTCTCCCCCACCCCGGGGCAACATGTTTATCACGCACTTGTAACAAAGGTTCGCGCACTAAGCAAGCATTCGCGCACTCAGTACGAGACGCCCATTGGCTAAAGCAGTTTTTCATTCTGCGCGCGTGCTAATGTAGGGAGAGGGGTGGGGGAGTGCGGAGGGGGGGTCGGCTGATACACCCAGTATGGCTGCGCCTATGCTAAAAATACACATAGCGCGTCACAGAATCGGTCAATACACGCACATCACCTGAGACGCGCTGTCTTTGAAAGTGTTTTGTTTATCAAGCGTCTTTGATTGTCTTTTCAGTATGGCGATCACGAACTGCGCGTATATTGTCTGAAATAGGGCCAAGTTTTTCCTAAGACCGAGTTAGTGTGGATCCTTCTGGAATAATAGTCGGTACCGGTATACCGACTTTTATTTTTGATCTCGAAATACTCCAAAACAATTCCTCATCCTGCAAAATCGCGTCAGTTAAGTTTCTTGGTAGACTCTTTCCCTATATTGCAAGCAAGTATGAAATCGTGCCAGACGGGTTCCCAAAGCCTTCAAAACAATAGCTGTAATGACACTACAATATCACCAAATTTCAATAAGTGATGGCGGCCATCTTGCAAAATGTCCGCAGGTCGAGTCTGGAATGTTATGTGGACAGTAAAATTACTGCGGTGTGATTTATAATACAAAGGGAAAACAATCCCTCCCCTAGAATTGATTAAACCTACAATATCATAGAATTTCAAATTAGCAATGGCGGCCATTTTGGAAAATGGCCGCCATTTTTGTCCAAGGTCGAATCTGCGATGGCCCTATATCTAGAAATCACCACTGAGTCATAATCTACCAGCGGACCAAATTTCATGCTTGTTTCACGAAACCCACAATTCGACGAAATTTTGCACCTATCTGCTCTACTAGAAGTAAAAACGACATTCGCGAAAAATATTGACGACGCTTCCGAACCCTCACGTTCGTTTGGCGATCTTTTGCAGACTAAAATACGAATGCTAGATTTTGCCATCGCGTGCTCCGTGAAATCACACCCTAAGGCTGCGTTCACATAGAAGTATTCGGTATTCGGTACCTGGTATTCGGTATTCGGTACTCGGTATTCGCTATTCGAGCACCGAATACACCATCACCCGCACCGTCAACTCACCATCCCATGCAGTGAGGATTTCTTCCTCCTACATCCCAGCAAATCTTATTAACAATTTCTAAACTGCATCAGAATGTCAGTCTACATGCTTATTTTTGCTAAAGGGCAAATCCAGACCAAAAGTGTCATTATTTCATAAACGAGAGACGGTATACGCTGCAAGAAAATCGAACAAGTTCGATTCCCACTTTGCTATACTTTTCGCAGCTATTCGGTACTTTCGAATAGTGCCCTCCTATGTGAACCGGTGTGAGAAAATCCTATCGTTCGATTCAAGCTATTCGCGTGCCCTCGAAAAACGAGCCCGAATACCCGAATAGTATACTTCTATGTGAACGCAGCCCCAGGGTGTGATTTCACGGAGCACGCGAACGATTTGCTAGGGTGTGGTTTCACGGAGCACGCGAACAATTGGCGAAGGACGCGAATGGCAAAATCCAGCATTCGTATTTTAGTCTGCAAAAGATCGCCAAACGAACGTGAGGGTTCGGAAGCGTCATCAATTGTTCGCGAATGTCGTTTTTACTTCGGCGAGAATTTCAAAAAAGTTTGATTTTTTTTTTTTTTTGCGAACCTTTTCCACACACTTGGTCGTGATTTGCTAGTGAATTGTTCTCGAAAGTGTCTTTAAAGCCTCGTCATATACGCAAGACCTTCGCAAGACACGCGCGATGTTCGCAAAATGTTCGTGAAACCCCAAACAGACTCCGAAACTTTGGAGAATGTCTCGCGTATGTTACGCGAAATCTGCGAAGTTTTTCCGATCATTTTACGACGTAATCGCAAACTGTTCGCGTACCTTTTGAGACATTCTCGCGAACGTTTAGCTCACGTTATGGGCAGGAACGGCGCAGTGTTTTCAAAAGTGTGGGGGCCCACTTCCGGGTTTCATGAGCTAACAAAGTGATGACACCTTATGTATTCTTTTGTATGGTGCACAAAAAGTGTGGGGGCCCGAGCCCCCACGGCCCCCACGGCTGCGCCGGCCCTGATGGGGATGTATGACCTATACGTTTTCTACAAATAAAACTCGTAGCATACTTCTAGTAACAAAAGAAATTAAAGACTAGCAAATAGAAAGAAATGTTTGATATGCAAAAAAAAAAAACACCGCAGAATACACTTAAAATTAATCGAAAGTATGCAAAATTTCATTTGAACTATAGAGATTATGTGTTGGAGGAACTGTAAAAAAAAAAGTCAAATGCTTTACTAGTGGAGATAGGTCCTGGGGGCGAAAATGTAGGCAAGCACACCTAGAGAAATGAGAGACAAAGAAAGAAGAAATAGAGGAAAGAAAAAAAAGTCAACTCAAGACAGCTTCCACCTCTCCTTGGGTACATTTTCTCCCATGATTATTGAAAATTTTTCGTTGTTCGCATTTCCGTCGCGTGTTCTTCGTGTACGAAACATGCTGTACTTTAGCAATGATACACACGACATTCGCACATACGTCGTGGAAACTTCGCACAAATTGCGCAAGAATAGTTTTCGGCTTCATCGTCCGAACGCATTCGGAAAAAGACTTTTCCGAATGTTGGATTTAGTCCTTCGCGTCCTTCGCAAATCGTTCGCGTGCTCCGTGAAATCCCACCCAAACAAAAGCATGCTTTGGAATTTTCGCCTCACGCGGTGTTCCATAGATAGCGATTGCATCGCATAGATAGCGATTGCATCGCACAGCTAGCTGCACATTCATACGGCACAGAGGACCATGTGTGCAAACGCAGCGCAAATTTTGAACACTGTGATGCATGCCATGCTTCAGCTGGTACGTGGTGTGTGCACTACGAGTGTGTTATTAGGCCATAGGGAGGATTCTCCAGAATCGCGAAACAGTGCATGATGGATGAGACTGTGAACTTGTCATTCTGCCAGCAGCTTCCAAAAGTGGTATGCATGTATTGTACAATTTAAGTTTTGATGGCTTCTGTGTTTTCTTCGTGTGTGCAGTAAAAATCAATGTTGTTCGTCCGTAAATCTCCGTAGCGTAGTCTAGTCAGCCTGAATTTAGCTGCAGCTGTATACGGTGAAGCGCAGCAGTATTACTCCAGTAGCCCGACCAGACGCTGTGCGAAGGCGAGTGGTGCAGTTGCACTGCAGTTACTGTCGCATAAACCTGCCTGCCATGTGCCAAGCAAGGAGGTACAACAAGTGTACTGAATGAGCGTGATGAGTGTGTGTGTTGGCCGTATGTGTATCTACTATATTAAAAAACCAAGATTGGAAAATGTCATATTTTGGTTGTTTTCTTTGCCGAAATTTTCTTTTAGCCCTCCTCGTTATACATAGATAAGTCAAGGATCTTTTGTTTCCAATATATTGTTGGGGGCTACATGTATTTCCTTCCTTTCTTGCATTTTTCTTTTTCTTAGAACTCATTGAGGTTGCGGGCTAGGGCTCGGCTAAAAAGTGGAGTTTACATAAATAGTGTCCAGGGTAACTCGTTAGTGGTTTACACACGTACAGGTGCACGCCCCTGCAGATTGCCATCGGCATCTGTAGACTGTAGATCGATCATAGACAGAAAGATCTGTCTCTCCGGAGGAGTCTTTTATTTTTTTTTTTGACGTTATTGCTCTCCTCCAATCTGCGAAGCCAGACGTAGTCCGCGCCGGCCGCTCCCCGCGGAACATATCCCTGACGACCAGATACAGACCGATCTTTGGTCAAAGTCAATCGTAGGTCTAGGCTGTAGGGGTAAATATACACATTCTATGTACACCCCTGCCCTGGATGTTTACACGGATCATAGGCCTTAATACTATTCTATAGTGTAAGATTTGTGTGGCGTGTAGGGCCTACTACAGTGTGTACATACACCTGTTATCCAAAAAAGTGAAAATGATAAAAGGCGACATGCCACAACTTTATTAGGATCTCTTTGTTTCACCTTGTTTTGGGATATCTCAGCCATTTCAAAACCAATTTTCATCAAATAAACTTTTGATACCTTGTAGAATTGCATGCTCTTTGATATCTCATAGAGTGGTTTCTGAATATCTTGCAAAATGTTAAAAGCTAAATCCTCACCTCAACCAGAACTGTACACACCCTTTAACTTGGCAGAAGGGCATAACATACCATTGCATTGCTATTGTATACGTATGCTGTCTAGGCCCTATACTGTAGATAAGGTTATCTGGGTAAACAAGCATGCTAGAATCTCATGGAGGTGGGAAGATCTCTTCCCACCTCCCTGCTAGAATATTGCTCATGATTGATTTGCCAGAAGGGTTTATCTGATATGCTCTTTTACTTACGCAGTTACTCATAAATTGACAATGAATTAATTTGGCAGAAAGATGTGCATGTGTACATAGATGCACCCTTTTGCTGAATAAGATGGTTGGCAGTGCCCATACTGAATATACTGGGACATATGAATAAGCAATGTCAGGGATGCCAAGTTCAAACAATTTTTATGAGTGAGATTTTCATGACTCGGTATCTCGGCGCGCGAATGTGCGCGCGAGCGAGGGTGTGGGAGGGTTTTTCCCCCTGTGGCCTCCCACGGTAGGCAGCTTTTTCAATTTTTAGCTCTTAATGGTGCGATCAGGTGCACACTTCAGTGATTATTTTTTACTTATTTTGAAAGTCAAAAGGGAAATATACCTTCAATTGCAACTATCACTTTAATCTTTTGAGCAATGCTCATTATTATAGGTCCAAGTTGCAGACGTCGCCCTATGCGTGAGAAAAATGGGTGTCATGCGTGAGATCTTGAGATGGCCCCTAAATTCTTGAGTCTCACGCAGAATGCGTGAGACTTGGCAGCTTTGCAATGTGATGTGAATAAAACCATTAACAAAGAGATTGGGAGTTTGAGATTTTTAATAAAAAAAGTACATGTAATCAAAAAAAAAAAAAAAAGTCACCAGATAATGAAAATATTATGTGTGACCCTGCACCTCAAAACAAACAAAAAGTCGCCAGACATGAATTTTTAGGGGGGGTTCCAGTTCAGTACGCCTACATTGTAACAATAGTTAATTTATGCACTGATAAAACAATGCGCCTTACTAATTGTGTGCTATATTCCATTAAGCAATTTGAATTAACTTTTCTTATTGTTCTAGGAAGCCCCCCAATTATGGCTGATGTAAGTTACAGTGTTTTGAAACTGAACAGGTCTGCAGATTGAAGAATGTCTTGTTTGATGTACATAGCAAGGAACAATGGCTAAATGGGTTCAAATAGAGCACACTCAGTAAAGTTTGTATTTGCACCAATATGTATACATGTGTAATGATCAAAGAAAAACAGTGATCAAGCATTGATCATAGTAAAAAAAAAAAGAGAGAAAAAAAAAACAAGCGATGGTAAATTGATAAGTATTACACTCCGTGGTGTTAGAACCAGTCCTGAGAACTTCAGCTGCATCTTTGGAGTAGATCAACTGACAAGTTTGCCTCTGAAAGGACCCACCTCATCTACATACTAAACAGCCTACCTGGTAATCATGAAATTTCAAATGTCACTCATCAAGCACACTGTCATACACTTTACTTGACCAGCATGCCAACATTTGAAAGTTAAAAAGGAGATACACATTACAGTTATGTTGATTTTGCAAGTGATCAAAGCAGACGAGGTGTGGGGATGCCCCTGGCATGGTCTGAAGCTTTTTTTTTTTTTTTTTTTTAATGTGAAGTTGTGTGTTTTGATGTATGATTTATTATCTGGTATGAGCTATTATTGGGTGAAACACACAACACACACTTCTTTTAAACAGCTAAATTGAGCAAAACGTGTGCTTCTAACCTGCAGTTTTCATATATTGACTGCAAATCTAATTGTTCTTATCACCAGTGTCACAAAAAAAGTTTTGTGCTTGAAATATCCCAGGAATAAAAACTCCTGTACAAAAAGTTACTTTTGGTTTCCCATTGAAATATCATTGCATACATGCAATGATATTTGTACCTTATCGATCCCAAGTTCTACATATCATTGATACGATTTGTGCCTTTTTCCCCCACTTCTAGGAGCTGCATGCACATCTCAATGGATCCATTAGTCCCAAGACCATGGCAGAGCTTACGGAGAAAAAGACAAAGTCGCAAAACAGCAGCCTGGAAACTACTGTTGATGCAATCAGGAGGTGGAATGAATCAGTGAAGAAAAGGGAAAAGAGAATATTGAATGAGTATGTTCCTTGCAGTTCTCAGTTTTAAGCTTGAAACTCTGTTTCCATTTAAAGGACAAGTTCACCTTCATAAACATAAGGATTGAGAGAATGTAGCAATATTAGTAGAACACATCATTGAAAGTTTGAGGAAAATCAGACAATCCATTCAAAAGTTATGAATTTTTAAAGTTTTTGTGCAGTAACCGCTGGATGAGAAGACTACTGCAGTGTAAGAATAACTTAGATGTCACATGCGTACAACAATATAAGGAAAATATAAAGAGAATTTCACAAAATGCCATCTTTTGAAAAAAGTACACATTCCCCTGACTCGTTACCGACAAATGTTATGGGTAATATTATTCCCCCTGCCTTTAGAAAGAGGCAAGTCAAGAGCTCTTTTATTATGCGAAAAAAGTGAAAATATGTTGAATTTTCTTTTACATTTTCTTTATACTGTTGTACGCATATGACTCACAAGCTGTAGTAGTCTCCTCATCCAGCGGTTCCAACACAAAAATTTTAAAAATTCATAACTTTTGCATCGATTGTCCAATTTTCCTCAAACTTTCACTGATGTGTTCTACTAATATTGTTGCATTCTCTCAATCCTTATGTTTATGAAGGTGAACTTGTCCTTTAAGATTATGAATGATGATTACTTTACTATCATACCATCATCAAGTATAGCTTGCCAATCACTAGACTTGCATTGGAACAATTTTAAAGAAGAGATAAATGCAATCTAAGTTGTTTTCCCCACTATTTACATGTGTGTGCAGAGAATAGTAGTTGGACAATGGGTTCATCTTTTCAACTTAAACTAGGAATGTGCATCAAAAAGCTATTTTGAAATGGCCAGCTATTATTAACCCATTTAGGACGGACTGATTTTGCTACAACACGCATTTCCCATAAGACAGCTGCCCGAGTATACTCGGGACTCGTCCTCAACGGGTTGAAGAGCTCTGTTGTACTTTGGACCAGAATTCAAAAGCAGATACTTGTACCCCTCTGTGGTGCTTTGTATCTCGACAGATTTGGGATTTGTTTTGTTTTTTTTTTTGTTTTCTTTCTAACTAAATGTACTTGAACTATTACATTATGGAAACTTCAAACTCCAGGAATGTAACTTTTGGGGGAATGGGTTTTGAAGCTGAGGGTATGTTACTGACTTAAACTTTCAATGTGCACAGGAAAAAAAAAAGATAAAAAAGAAGATACAAAGCCAATGCAATGCAATGCAATGCCAAATTATCTTGAAACTTTGCATTTTACGGTCTATACATGGCGATTACAAGTACCTTGTACAAGTGCTTTTCCTTACCACTACCCACTTTCGAGTAATTCTTGCATGTTATGCAGGTGTGTTCATTTCCATCTTTCAAAAATACAAAGACTTTCATACGTGGAAGGAACATGGATATTTCTTTTTTGTGTATTACTTTTTGCATATTGTTGTTTCAGACTTCTAAACTGTCAAACTTTAGATTAAGCTAGTATTGAGGATTACCCTGACAGAATGTACCAACAATGGAAGTCAACAAGTGTTTATGAAAGAAACAGACTGATTTTTAAGCCTACCAAAAAACTTTGTACCTGTGTGATTCTTAGAATATAAGGTCATTAATCTACATTTGTAGCCTAGTGCCAGTACATCATAACGCATGATAACAGTAAATGTGCAAATCAATCTCTTTACAGATGTTTTGAGACATTCAAGCACATCCATAAAGTTGTGACCGACGTTGAAGCAGTGAAGATGGTAACTCAAGATGTTATTCGGGAATTTGCAGAGGATGGTGTCCGATACCTGGAGCTTCGCAGCACCCCAAGAGACATTCCCGAACATGGTGAGACTAGTGGGCAGTATGTATGAAAGCCGTACAATCATGGCGAAAGGTTTGTGCGGCACAGAGACGAACGCAACACGCTTCCTCCCCCATTCTGTATCAATGTTGTAACACCGAATGAGAATAGCGTTGGCTCAATGGGTCAGCGAACAACACTGGGCCTCAAAATCACCTGACCCAAAATGGCTGTCCGAGCCACATGAGCTTCCGAATGGACACACACTCATAGTGCGCATGCGCATGAAGAGAGGCCAAAAGAGCCACGCGTCTTCAGGCCTCTCTCCTCCAACCACCGCAGCTCGCGATCACAATGTTTGTGTATGATGCACACACACACACACATGTGTCTCAGTGGCAGCTGGTCCCACACGTTTATGGATGTAGCACTGCAGTCTGGCATTGCACAATTGCATGCACAAACTTCGTTCGTTTGGGAGTTTACGTACCATTAGGGGTTACGATTGTCCGACTTTAAAGGGTGTGTACAGTTCTGGTCGAGATGAGGATTGAGCTTTTAACATTTTGCGAGATATTCAGGAACCACTCTATGAGATGTCAAAGAGACTGCGATTCTAAGGGGTATCAAAAAGTTTATTTGATGAAAATCGGTTTTGAAATGGCTGAGATATCCAAAATCAAGGTGAAACAGAGATCCTAATAAAAGGCATGGCTTGTAGTCTTTTATTATTATCACTATTTTGGATATCTCAGCCATTTGAAAACCAATACAAAACTAAACCATTACTGTACAGTCCCTTTAAAGTGGGTAAAATAAAAGTTTTATTGGCTGTA
The DNA here is from genome assembly GCF_040938485.1 of Diadema antillarum. Classification (NCBI taxonomy): domain Eukaryota; kingdom Metazoa; phylum Echinodermata; class Echinoidea; order Diadematoida; family Diadematidae; genus Diadema; species Diadema antillarum. The sequence goes on along the minus strand of NW_027272324.1, from coordinate 320,995 downwards.
GTTAGTATTGAAGCTTGTATGCAGATTTAGCATGCATCACTCAGAATAGTCATCATGAGATTAGTATATTTCACCAAAATGAAAGGGGGAGGGGGTGGGATGAAACTTCTGCAGAGCAAGATTTTTGTTTTCCTTTTCTTAGCAGCAAACTGTGAAAAGTGTGAAATGAGTGTCCACTCAGGAGTATTCCTCTACACAATCGGGACTTCCCTACGATCTCGCGAGTGGTTGAATTTGCGATAGTTGAGTACAGTACTGAACTAAGAAATGTGTACATGTATGTTCACTTCAGTCATATTGGGATCAGAGTCTCAATTTTTTTCGCGTGTCTTGAAATGTGCAAATAGCACCTGACTCGTGAAATTTGTGAAAATAAAAACCTCTTGAAATATTTGGCATATGGAGTATTACACAGAGCACATCTTATTTCCAAGTAACAGCACGGCAAGGGGTGAAGCAGGAGAAATTTTAGGGCATTTTGGTATGAATTTCGTATCTTCACATTATTATGCTTTTTCGTGATTTTTTTAATCTGAAATGTTACCAGAGAGATGCCAACTGTTACTATTTGCAGGATAAAGTATTGTTTGTTTGTTTGTTTTTTGTTGGTCTCAGAATACTTAACCCTAACTAGGCCGGGCTATTTAGGTAGATCATAGAGCTGGAGGGGGGGGGGGGGGGGGGGGGGGGCTCCCAGGCTCCGAGCCCCCCCACCCCTTCCCGGCCTAGTTAGGGTTAAGTTTTTATGGGAAATACTGAACATTTTTTCTCCCCCAAATGTCATCAAGGTACATTTCTATTGCTGGAAAGGTGAAAATACTGTTTTTCCACCAAAAATTCACTTTTTCAGCCATTGGAAGACTGCAGTGTCGTCTAGAAGGTTTGCATCCCCGGTAGCAGCCAATCAGCAAGCTTATTGCTTGATCAGACTACATTTGGTTGGCTAATCTTATGAAATTTTCTTAAATTTCAATTATGGCGAATAGAAGCCTCAAGAGTCTGTGCCTGTAAGTGCCTAGTCAAATAATGGAGGATTCTATGACAATACGTTAAATCGGGACTGGTCGATTGCCCCACATCTGGTGAAATTCCATACTAAGCATGAATTATGAATGGATAGACCTTCTAATTTATTCATCAATGCATATTGAGATGAAGTAGTTATAAGTCTGAAAAGATTGAGTGGTTGATACCACTTGAATCCGCTTTCATTCCTTGCCTCACTGCTATCCACTGAACTTGCTATTCAATATCAAGTCGTATGGTGGAATTAAAGAAAGAAACAAAAAATAAAGAAAGAACCCTAAAGCCAAGTGTCCTGACAAGAGGCTAGGAAGAGAGCAACATTCATGTTTTTCAAGATCTGTGAAGTTATATATATCTAAGCCTTTCCAGCAAATATTTGCATAAGCCAAAAGGTGTTCATGGCTAATGCATGTAAGACACTGAGAATAATGATGTTATTCTAATTTGTTTAGTGTGCAGGGGTGGTCATTTGCAGTCATGTCAAGACTTTTCATGCTACATACACAGCAATATAATCATGCTTAGTGGCTTTTAACTCTGTGTGTGCCATTTTTGCATGCCCAACTCAGTCAACAGCTTGCCCTACGTAACTTCCCTGCAATGCAAAACTGCGTGCAGACTGATCAATAGACCACAATGTGTGACATTACATAAAGTGATAAGTTATGAGAAGTTACCTAGCTTTTATAGAAACTAAATGTTTTTCAAAAGCATTTCATTCGTTGGGATCTGTCTCAGAATAATGTGGCACACAGATGGTTTACACCTGGGCACACAGATAGTGAATATACAGTCTTATAATTGAGCACAATTTGATTTTGAGTCATCATCAAAACAAAACCCTAATTTCAAGTGGTTTGTCCCAAATCCTGTATTGTTTTGTCACTCTCTCTCTCTCTCTCTCTCTCTCTCTCTCTTTGTATCTTCTCAGGAATGACGAAAAAGCTGTACATTGATGCTGTTCTGAAGGGGATAGAGATGTGTGAAGCAGAAGGCCTGAATATAATAGTGAAGTAGGTAATGTTACACGGAGGAAGCCCCTTCAGAATCACAATTTTGTCGGCAAAGGATTTTATCACTGCTTTGGTTATGCTAGGCAACACATAAACCTTTAATACTGTTGATCACAAGATCATAATAAAACATCTAAAATCCGTTGGTGTAGGCAAAACTACCATCACCTGGTTTAGTCAGTGTATGTCAGACCAAACACGGTGTGTAAAATTTGTTTGATGTACTCCAAGGTTCTGTTAGTGGCCTACACCTCTGTCCATATTGTAGTAACAACCAATCAGAAAAATCTTCCTGAAGCTCTGCATTGATTGCTACTGTTTGACAGATAATCCAAATGTATGTTTCTTCCAAACCTTCACTCCCATCCCTCTTAGAGGCAATATGTTAACTTGATAAATGTATACATGTAGATGGACTCAAACTGTGGTTGACATCAAATGTGACTCTGCACCTCAAAACAAACAAAAAGTTGCCAGACATGAATATTAATAGTTAAGACCATATTCTGAGAGAGCAGACTTAAGCTTTAAAATGATGTATAGCTCAAATTAAATGGACTCTCCTAACCTATCTAAATATTGGAAAGAAAGCACAAACTCAGGAAAAGTGTGAACTGAGAAAAGAGGCTCTGAAGTACAGTGTCTATTCAAGCGCTTTGAATAATCTTTACCAAACCATGCTGGCTGTGCGATGAATGGGACAAAAAACAGGAAGTAAACCACCAGAGTAACAACAATGAAGGGATTATCAGATTAAACTGAAATTAAGCATGCCTCATTAACACATTCTTTCCATAATCAATGCTAACTTTCAAAGCAGTAGCACTATCCTTTCAAAAGTTATTAGAGTTGAAAGTGAAGGAGTGTGGACAAGGTTTTTCAGAAATGAAAAAGGGATTCTAAAGACACACCTAATCACACTGTTCTACCAAAAATGTTCGAGATAAACTGTAAAACAACACACTTTCCTGCCCGTTTTATGATACCAAATTTCAGCATAATGTAAAAGAAGACCCGCTCTTTCAGAAAATATGAAAAAGTCAAGTTTGGCTAGGTTGACCCATTTCACTTATTTTCAGTCCTCACGCAAAATCAGTGTGTGCAACTTTATGATCGTTTTGAGGTGCACGGTCACAAATGGTCTTTGATTGAATGGGGGGGGGGGGGGGCACCTTAATTCTTGCTTCGGATCAAAACAAATGCTATCCAGAAGAAATTACCAATCTTGTGGAGCTTATTCAAACTCATGAAATTCTTCCCTTGAGATGTTTTCATTGCGACTGATTGACAAATTGCCTTGCATCGACGTAAGTGCTTATGTCGACATAAGATATCTTTCGAGTAATGCTACTGTTGATTCATATGACTTTCATCATTCAAGATATATTTTTGTATAGATGTTGTTTCATTACTTTTATCACCCCTTGCTGTTATGGTGGGTACTCATGTCATGCTTTTTCTTGGTAGAGAGTGATATACATAATCAGGTATCTCATTCCACTTCCATGGTTGTTGTAAAACTGAACCATCTTTTTCTGGGTGTGTAATGACTCCAAGATAACAACAGATCTTTAATCTTTGCATTGATTGCCTGCATCCAGATTTCTGCCATCTATAGATAGAAGGATGTCTGTGGAAGCAGCAGGGGAGGTGGTCAAACTTGCGCTGGAATACAACCAGACTACAGACAGTAAAGTGGTTGGGCTGGACCTCAGTGGTGACCCTTCAGTAAGTGATCATGTGACACTCGGGTACTAGTGCCCAGCTGGGGATCAGCAAATTCTTAACCCGTTGATGAGGACGAGTCCCAAGTATACACGGGCAGGTGTATATGGAAAATGTGTCGTAGCCAAATCAGCCCATCCTCAGTGGGTTAAGGTTCCCTATTAACCCTCAATCAGGAGACATGCATCTACTAACATAGTTACGTGTAACTGTCAAGATATCTTATTGGACATTCCTTAGGTCCTCCCTTCACTCCCCTACATGTATATCTAGAGTAATAGTTAGCTTGAGCTAATCTCTTACTTCTGAATATAGTGCCGTAGCATCAACATAGTGCTGTTGTATCAACACGTCAAGTGTCATACATAATTATCTTTGTACTGTTGTACTGGTGTGGTGCAGTCTACGATATGTAAGATAGAGGTTACATATTTCTCATCCATTTGCAGCTTGAACAAAAAAAAAAAGAAGAAAAATCACCATCCCTTCTAAGAAAGCCCAGTGTGGTTTGTAACCAAATGAGGTCATACAAGTACCAGTAGTTACTAGAGTGCTAACTCGCAATATGCCCTGTACAAGAGTGTGCAGAGTGAGGTAGCTTTAAACAATACCCTTCATGGTGGATAGTGCTCCTTGCAAGCATACGTGTACTAGCACCCAAGGAGCTGTGGAAGGGTGCAAAGGAGTGAATGTTCAGATTGGAGTCAAGTTAGCAGCGGAATTCCGCAAGGAAGTGTACTAGGACCGATTCTTTTTGTTATTTTTATAAATGATTTGCCAAATATAATGAATAACTAAAGTTTTTATGTTTGCGGACAATACCGAAATCATCGGTGATGTCAGTACAGCTGTGAAACAGAAATCGCTTTGAACTGACCTAAATCATTAGTAAATGTAAGAATCTTCATATTGGAAGAAATAACCCAAGGGAAAACTACAGAATGAATGATGTAGATTTGGAAGCAACCAAGCAGGAAAAGGACCTTGGTGTTATTATAGATGAAGAACTTACTTTCCATCAACATATCTCTGCAGCTGTTCAGAAGGCAAACACTCAGGATTATACACAGGACTTTCTCACAAATGACAACTGAAATACTTCCCATTTTGTTTGTAGCACTGGTTCGACCGATTTGGAGTATGGCAACATTTTATGGCATTTGAGATATAAAATGGACTCTGACAAAAGTTGAAAGAGTGCAGAGAAGAGTGACTCTTATGATTCCTGAACTCAAATGTTTGTCATAAATATGAACAATGCCTAGAAAAACTCAACCTGCACTCATAATACTGGAGACGAAGAGGTGATAACTGTTTATAAGTTGCTCGATGGAAAGTTGGGGATTTCTGGTGACATGTTCTTCGAACCAGCCATTCACTCATCAACAAGAGGTCACAAATTCAAACTCTTCACCAAATGCTTACGGTTAGAACTGCGAAGTACGTTTTTCAGCCAGAGAGTAGTTGCCGACTGGAACAGATTGCCTCCTAGTGTTGTTGAAGTTTCCTCAGTAAATAATTTCAAAGATTTTGGATAGACATTGGAGCGGGGAGAAATTCAAAACCTCTGTTCCTCAACGCACCTAAAGCAATGGAGTTGAAGTTAATTTTATTATGTTGAGACCAGAATACTACAGGACCAGTCCTCTATGTACTTCCGTATCAGATGTGATGTGATGTGCAGACTCAAAGTACACCCATCACAGTTGTTCTGTCAGTGCACAGAACACATGCACACTGAGTGAAGTCCACCACCACTTCTACTATATCTCCTTGTAATCACAATTTCTTTTTCTTTTTTTTTTCTTTTTTTACATAGTCCTTTGTCCACTTTCTATAGATAGTGAGTACATGTATATATTATAACCTCTATGGGTGAACAGGATCAGATAAGTAGCAGGCAAGTTATTCATTCTGATGACTATGTGTCTACCAAATTAATGTGTGAAAAAAATTGTATTTTCAGTGAAATTGCAAACTTGAAGTAGATGTTCGTTATTCTTTTTAAAATCATGTGATGGTAGTTTCATACAATATCATCCGAAGAAACTGGAATTAATGTGGGAGACTACTATTTAGCCAATAACCATAGCTACATTTACCAGTAATCCTACTTTATTTTTCTTGCCCATACAATGTAGCTGAAATGAATTTATTGCAAAGTTCCTGTTGTGGAAATATTTATCTGATAAGACATGCATCCTATTTAACAGATGTCTTGTCATATCCTCAAGCAGCAATGGACTCTTTCTTCCACTCATAGAAATGTTTGGAGGACAATTTCCTAAGTGATTATGTATTTTATGAGAATTGTCAATGTTGAGTATTTCTTTACATTTTAAGAATGCTTTATTTTTTTATTTTTTATTGTTTTTATTTTTTGCTGGTGTAAAGTAAGAAGTTCTCAGTCGTTGTGATTGCTCTACAGCTGTGCATGTTTTTGAATTGCTTGACCATTTTGTTTGGCTGAATAAAAAAAAATGATAATAAAAATACTTATCTTTATTTGGGGGAATTATGAGGCAGAATGTTTCTTCATTAACAATTTTGTAACATTTAGAAATGTACCAAACATGTGAGTGAAAATTAATACTCATCAGAAGTAGCGTTTGTCAAAGCGCCATTAATGATTTTGTTGTCTTACAGAAAGGGAATATGGAGAACATAGTTCCATTGCTGAAGAGGGCTCGTAACAGTGGATTAAAGCTGGCCATACATGCTGCAGAGGTAAGTCACATGACGAACATGAATCAATTAAAGCATGAGCTCAGCTGTGAGATGGCAGAACAGCATATCTACACGCTACCTCTTTTCCTGTAAATGGAGCTTAAGATTTTGCAAACTTTACAGCTTTTTTTTTTGTGTGTGTGATATTTTGTTATAATATTTAATATTCTTCCTGAGAAAGACCAACAATATTTTGTACTAGTTGTGCAAGTTGTGGAAATGAACTGAAAACAAAGTAATGAAATATCAGTGATATGTTGAATGCAAATTGATTTCAGTAGAACCCTTGTTTCAGGGAATAATTTGCATAAATCAAAACATACAGTACCTTGTTTTACCACATGAACCTAGCCAAGCAATTGCTACTATGGCAAAACAATGTAAGTCTCAATCAATGACATGTGTACATGTACATGTACACGTACCACAAAATCATTCTGTGCATGATTCTGTGAACTGTGCATGGCTGTACAGCTCATTACTGTGTACATTAAGTATGTATGGCGATACAATGTATTGTATGTTGAGACAGTGTTTTGCCAAATTCATGATAGGTAAGTGTCGTGAAGAGGTCATCGTATCACTGCTTATGTTGTTTTGTCAACGAAATTCTACCATTTTCATTGGGGAGGGGATGTCATACATATCATGTATCTCTGGGGTTCTCATTTCAGTACAGTTGAACCTCTATTATCCGGCCTCCCTTTATCCGGATCTCTCTATTATCCGGATGCAATCTCGCCGTGATTTTTTTTTCTTTTTTAAGAATTACGGGAGGAAAGGGGGATTCCCAACTCCTTGAGAACTCCTACACAAACACACATGAATTACATATACTTGATACATTTCTTGATAATTATTTAGGTAAATCATCCCAAGAATTTATAAAAGACAATGATTTCATTCTTGGAAACACGAACCTCTATTTTGGGGTCTGTTACTGAGTGTAACAATGAAAAGGTTGCGGTATACACATTACTACATGTGGTACTACAATGGGCTACATCAGTACATGTGTATGTACATGTACATGTATAAAGCATTGAGTCTCCCGTATCCGGCCAAATCCCTTATCCGGATGAGCCCCGGTCCCGACTTGTCCGGATACGAGAGGTTCAACTGTATTTGGTTGAGAGGGTAGATTGCACTAAAATTAATTGAAATACATGTATTCATGTGAATAAGTCAATTTTTCAAAATTGTCATACATTATTTTCCCATCTCATGGCTGAGCTGTTACACTATCCTTTCACTCTCCATTCACAGATAGTTCACCAATTACGATGTGTGCTACCAGTGTATGCTTGTCATCTTATTCATGTTTTCACATTTTCTGGAGAGCACATTACATGAATTCATTGCAGTTTTGCCTCTTTTAATTGCTTGATATTGCTTGGAAAAAAAAATGCCAATGATGAAAATGAAGGAAGAATTAAAACCCACAAGGAAGAAATCATCCAAGTGAACACAACTGAAAAGAAAAAAAAAAAAACTTACAGAGAATGTTGGTGGAAGATTGTTGACAAGTTGATTCTGGAGAAAAAAAAAGGTTAGTTTTTCCATCATGTGCATCTACATTGTGTGCTACCCTAAAGATTGAAAAAAAAAAATGAAACATAAAACATTAACCCACATTTTAGAGATAAGTACTCTTGACATGTGCATATATTAGTGTTCCCCCCTTTTTTTTTTTTTGGGGGGGGGGGGGGGGGGACGGGATGCTGTTGTTTTTGAAGCCACTGCCACTGAAAGGCGTTGGATGCATTAATTTCTCTGTGTGTCTGTCCCCCCGTACATTTAACCCAGATCTTGTTTGTGATAAGTTTAAAGAAAAGGTACGAATGGGACAGAAAAAGGAAATAATAAAAAGAAAAGAAAAGAAAAACTAGAGACACCTGGATCCCCAGACATCTGATGTATGAGATGTAGATCAGCTGATCACAGTTGTGATATTTGGGCTACCATCTGTCAAATTTACATGTAAAGCTCTCTAAGCTTTAGCGAGTACCTAAGTACGTACTGGTAATATCAATTGATCAGCAGCTAGACTTCAGGTGAGAGCATCCAGTAGTAATCAATTTAGTAGGGGATGGGTAGCAAAAAAAAAGACTATCATACCACATATGAAAATGATAAGAGTGAAACATCAAATCTCAATATCTTAACTTCAGCTTGCAGTGGCCAATGGCATCTGTCATGTTGATAGGATGGACACAGTTAAAGGAAAAAAAAAAACCCACAAAGAATGAAGTTTAGATAAATTGACAGGGATGATAGTTCAGACCTGAAGGGTAGAGGTCATTCTAACCTTGGGTAAGATTTTTATTTTTATGTATTTTTTTTTATTTCCTGTCACAGATTCTGCCAGAAAAGCTCAGTGCAAATGCTATTATGCAAGAAGAATAGAAATGAAGATGGGAATATTCTATTGTGCAAATATTGGTGGAAGTCTTGATTAGCAAACATTGTCAAGTCAAAGGCAGGTTCAGTGATCACTTACCATACTACCATACATACAGTACCATACTATTACTAAGTAGTTCACTGCATGCTACAGTCCAATTGCTGTAGCTATTAAAAGCAATCTTACATTCTGTTATCAAATAAGACAGTTTGCAGTTCCACTTTGCGCATGAGCAGAAGAAAGACCATTCGTACCAACAGGCATGCTGGTTTTTAAATTCACTGGGATAAGCATCTGTGATGTAATGATTATATTCATGTAATCCTTATAAATACTGCTTGCCAGCACATCCACCTGACAGCAAAAGTGGTATTTTGCAATTATCAATAGAAAGAGATTGTTAATACATTCAATGCAAAATAATGAAATGGATGCTTTCCCAAGTGTTAATTGACGGATCATTCTGGTCATCTGGTCTATGCAAGTTCATTCTTTGTTAGAATAGGATCAATGAATTCCATAGATTGTTATGTAAAGCTTACACATCATGTCGCTCTAAAACAAGTGAAGTGCCCCAAACCGACTGAGAAAAAACAGAAAGGTCATTTGGACCAATGTGCCCATGAGCTAACTCCGAACTGGCTTATTATCATGTCATACATACAATTTGTACATGCATACTACATATTCAAATTTTGTAAGCAATTACATACGTGTATGTTACCCTTTGGAATACTTTAACTGACTTAATGGAACTGGGGCTATTGTGATGACAACGTGTACTTAACCATGGTGCATTTGCTGACCAAGTGAATTTACACTACTCAAAAAAAGTTAAGGACCACTTTTTAACGTACATAAAAATTTTATACAAGGTGTTTTATTTCTGGAAATACCTCAGTACAACTGTCCTAAATGTCCTTAAACACGCTGTAATCAATTTCACGCATGGGTGGTTTCAGTTGTTGCACAATGTCTCTCGCATCACTGCACATCCTGAAAAGTGGGCCCCGAGGGGTATCAGCTACCGACATGAAGTGGTAAAAACGAATGTCTGAGTGTCTTTCAGGCAGTTCAGTAACGAGTGTGACCACCTCCTGCAGCAATAACGGCTTCACAGCGCTGTCTCATGGAGCTGATGAGGCGATTGATGTCTCTGACATCCAGTGCATCCCATGCAGCCTCCAGAGCAACACCCAGCTGCTGCAGTCCAAGTGGATGGGCTTCGAGCTGCTCGAGACTCCTCCCCATCATGTCCCAGACGTGCTCTATCGGGTTTAAGTCCGGGGACCTCGCTGGCCACTCCATACGCTCAATCCCCTGGCCCTCAAGGAACTCGGTCACCACCCTAGCTCGGTGGGCACGGGCATTGTCATCCATGAAAATGATGTTTTGTCCCACATTTTCTGCAAATGGCACCACTATAGGTTCAAGGACCTCATCCCTGTACCTCACTCCTGTCATTGCTCCCCCTGGGACCACGTAGAGACGAGTACGGTTGGCGTAGGTGATGCCTCCCCACACCATGACGCTGCCTCCCCCATAACGGTCATGTTCTGCAATACAGGGGTCTGCAAATCTCTCCCCTGGTCGCCTCCAGACTCTCGAACGTCCATCATTGTGGTCAAGGGAAAATCTGCTCTCATCTGTGAACAGAACTCTACGCCATTGCTGTCTGGTCCATCTGACATGCTCCCGGGCCCAGTTGAGACGAATTCTTCTGTGAGCAGGGGTGAGTGGGACACACTGAGCTGGCCGTCTGGCATGCATATTGGCTCTGTGAAGTCGGTTACGGATTGTTTGAGTGGAAACAATCACTCCAGTTGCTGCAGCGAAGTCATTGTTGAGGCGTCGTGCACTGTGAAAGCGGTTGCGGAGGCTGAGATTCGTCAAGTAGCGATCATCTCTAGGGGTTGTCGAAACTGGTCGGCCACTGCGGGGTCTCTCGGAGTATAGCCCTGTCTCTCGGTGTCTTTGATTTGCTCTGCTAATGACACTGTGTGACACGCCCATCATTCTGGCTACTCTTCGCTGACTGAGGCCAGCTTCCAGCATCCCTAGGGCTCTGGCTACATCTGTTTCACTTAGGTGGTGTCTTGGCATTGCTGTTGTCGGCAAGTTGTTGATTGTACAGACTAAAGACAGAAAATGCTTTGGAAGACACTTGTCTTATGGCCCACTGCAATGATGCCAGAGACATCATGAAAGAACTGCATGTGTGAAATTGATGTCATTGTGTTTGATGGCATTCTGGACAGCTGTATCTTGGCATTGCTATTGTCAGCAAGTTGTTGATTGTAGAGACTAAAGACAGAAAATGCTTTGGAAGCCACTTTTGTACGGGCACATTGCAATGATGCAAGAGACATGAAAGAACTGCATGTGTGAAATTGATTTCATTGTGTTTGATGGCATCCTGGACAGCTGTATCTTGGCATTGCTGTTGTCAGCAATTTGTTGATTGTAGAGACTAAAGACAGAAAATGCATTTGAATCCACATTTGTACCACTTCACAATGGGCCCACTTTTCAGGATATGCAATAATGCGAGAGACATCATGCAACAACTGAAACCACCCATGTGTGAAATTGTTACAGGGTGTTTGAGGAGATTCAAGACAGCCATATTCGGGTATTTCTAGAAATACAACACCCGGTTTGAAAATTGTATACACACATTAAAAAGTGGTCCTTAACTTTTTTTGAGTAGTGTATATTGGAAGTGCTGAGGTGGGCAGAGTGACCAGCTGGTTGCCCTAGTCTCGTCTTCAACTAGACCAGTTGTATACGAGGGGTAAAAACAGTAATGATCATCATTTAATATCAGTCAGGTTTAAGCTACAAATGTATCTCTAGGCTGGCATTGAACGTCTCAAACTGCTGGTAGCCAGTCACAAAGACGTTCAAGCGGTTGCTTGGCAAACTTGGTAGTTTGTGTTTACAAGTCTCATGCATACAATGGCTCACTTTTGTTCTCATACTTTGCTGATTGCATTCAGGACGAGTGCCAGATGAATAACAGTATAACACACATGTTAAGATGGTGAATGGAAATGTAATCTTGTATGATTATGTTCACCAAATTGTAATCTTTGTACAAGGTATGTTGATCTTGTTCGTCTCTATCAAGCGAGAAATGTGCAATCTCCCCTTTCAAAGTCATCTTGTGCCGTGGCTGTCGGGGGGGGGGGGGGGGGGGGGGGGGGGGGAGTCGTGTTTTATTCCTGGCTCCTCTCCTGAAAATCTGACACAACATCCACAGATCACCATGGCCCATTGCATCTTGTCTCATGCCTTCACAACTTTTTGCGACGAATGTTGGTTTGTGCATTGCTGAAGTCATGAGGGTTTTTTTGGTTGGTCATTTGCATTTCAAACATTTCAAGATGGCATTTAATTTTTATCACATCTTGTTGGACTATACAACAGTGAACACATCTTTGTTAAAGCTCCATGATTTTATCAAGTATCAAAAATAGAGAGAGAGAGAGAGAGAGAGAGTGAGTGTGTGTATGTATGTATGTATGTATGTGAGGGAGAGAGAGGAAGAGTGGAGACAAATTGTGTGTTTGTGTTTGTGTGTGTGTGTGTGTGTGTGTGTATGTTGTGTGTGTGTGTGAAATGTGAAATTAAAAGAAGATAGAAAAGAACAATTTTCTGAACATGTAAGCTTACTTGTCATTAGTATTGTATGGTCAACAATCTAATACATGTATTCATATATAAATGCACTCAAGGTATGGCTTACAAACCCCCTTACATGTTTGTCACTAGATTGTCCATTTTCACTCATGTCACGTGATGAAAGTGCCGGTGTGCGGATTGGACAATGTTCTGTACTTAACAACACAAATAAGTTGTCTCATATATGCATACATTGTAGGTACTTACACCCACTAAGAACAGCTTAGGTTCATATTCTTCATAATTGCTGTTTATATATTGTTTTTTGATTCTTTGCTCAGTTATTCAGTTAATTGATTAGTTAATTTATATATTTTATTATCAATATTATTATCATTTATTTATTTCATATACATGGATATATATATATATATATATATTTTTTTTTTTGATAACCAAATGTAGGGCCTACAACTCATGTGTTTGTCTGTAAGAATCTGGCCGCTTTTATTGCGCCTTGATCCAGTATGTGTAAGTGTAATGGGCAGCCTGACTGGAATACGAGTCCCATTCCCATGATGTCAAGAGGAGTGAGTGAAATGCAGGCGAAGGCTTGCTAACAGTTATGCGTCGTAAATTACTTGAAGCACCACCACCACCAGAAAAACAAAACAAACAAAACAAAAACATAAAAACACGAAAAAAAAAAAAACAACCGAACAAAACACAAATCAATAAACATATTAACAAACAAACAATGACAATATTGAATATGGTGATTATGGAATACATAAAACATGAAAGCATCATTATTTACATGTACTTACATCTTGTACATAAATCTTTTTACGTTGTTTACCATGACACGTTTAAACCTGTCCCTCTCTTACTGTGATTTAAAGGGTTCAGTTATCATAATCAAGTTTCGCCGAGTCTCAGTTTCAAGTGCGTGTTTTTGTTTTTGTTTTCCTTTTTTTTCTTTGTCTTTTTGGCACGTTTTTCCTGCCCGTTGTCTCTTCAGTGAATTTTTGTAAACCTCTTAACTCTTAAAATGCGCGGCGGGTAGGAATGCTCGAGGCAGAACGTAGTATAAACATATCAACTGTCATCTTGTTTCCCCTTTTCTCTGGCCATCAAGGTACAGATGCAGCCAGATGACTGACACGGCTCTATGTTTGGCGTGTATCGGATGAGTCAATGACGTGTTGTTTGAGCTATTAAATTTCCCACCAGGGGGCGCTCTCGGACGGTCCGCTCGTGTCTTCTGTATTGACAGAAGAACGATAGTCACTGCTGGCGAGATGAATTTGCAGTGGAGCGAGCGCTCATGAGGCCGAAGCGACATATTGGTATTTGATACCATGGCCCTTTGGGTGTTTGCCAGCGCAGACCCACTTCATACTTGAGATGTAATGGTGTTCTTTTTTAATGGCACGATCACCGCGTTAGCACATGCGAGTACAGATCCAGCAGACGCCTTGAAGTTTCCTGTTACCGCTCGTCAGTTGACACTAAAAGGAGGCGAGCTGGTAGCGTGCATGCCTTCCAAGCAAGGCGAGGTGCCTGGTTCGAATCTGTGGTGACCACCGGATCTATTGTGTTGTCATACTGTCTTCATTTTGAGAGGCCAAACCACTCTCTGTCAGATACAATGTAAAGTGGCGGCCAGTGCACAGAGGAGGCAGAGCCAAAGATCACGCACTTTAAACATCACACCTTGCTCCCACTAGAGCAGGGTTCAATCCCGGTGATGAAGATCTTATGACACATGTATGCAAACTCAGTGAAGTGGTATGTTTGACATTCCGGGAAGCTCGCAATGACAACCCCATGTTGTTCCCCCAAGATTGCCCTCGAGCTAAAACTGGCCAGCAAGCGGCAAAGACATTCACAACTAGGGCCTACAATAGTAGAAGTAGCAATCCACTCGTGGAGCAAGTTTGAGATCCACAGCGCACTTTCAGCACTTCTCGTTCTTTGCGGGTATAGCTGGTTTTAAACCTTAGAACACTTTTCTTTAGTAAATGTGGCTGTCCCACTGAGTGTTGGGATTATTCAAAACAGAGAAAAAAAAAAAACGAATGAAAAAAAAGGAATGAAGAATAAAGTTCTTTGAGCCAAAGTACCGGTTCTTCTGCCATCACTTAGATTGCAATTACCTGAATTGTTTCTCACTGAAATAATCTCAAGTTCTGAGTGCTTGAGATGGACCTTCCTCTGGAAATGCTTGTGATAAGAAATAAAATGAAACAAAATGATGATGATTGTGGCAAGACATGTAAAAAATATTCGCACCCGACAGCTGCAAGCCCGTTCCTTTTAGGTTATAATGACTTATAAGTATAGTGTACGACTCGTATCTTATGGAGTGAGGGAAAGACAAGAACAGATAGCCTAAAGGAGAAAAGGAGAGAAAAAAGTTGGTGACACTGTTGCATAATATATTTGTCGGCAACGCTTCACAAATCAGATGAATTGCGATGGCATTTCTCATGAATAATTGTACGTCAAAATGATTTCAGCTCGTGTATGTTTTCAACGTGTATCATTTTCGTTATATTCCAAATGTTCGTCCTCTTTGTGCGTTTCAGGATAAAGAAAATTTCTTGATGACGAGTTGCTAAAAGTAAATCCCAAGTGTCGGACGTGGTTAATACGGCGAATTGCATGCAGCCTCTAGAGGATTATCATGGCCGTCTTCAGTCAAGCGGCGAGGACCCTGTATTTGACGAGATGCCGGGCAGCAGCGATTTGACAAGCAGCGCCATATTTGACAAGACGCCCCTTAACAAGATACATAGTAGCTAGTAAAATGCAAACGTTCGTATGAAGGTGCAGGTGTGACAGTAGCAAAAGGCTGATTATTGATTTTGTTCAGCGCCACTGCGATTTGCATGGTACACGGGCTGTGGATCGCTGGCTTTATTCTTGTTATTTTTGAAATGATACGGAGTCATCGTTGATAATTGAAATTCTGAACAGTGTTCTTTCTGTTGAACAGCAACTAGTACAACTTGTAGGTGGCAATACCCGTAGACAAGGAATAAGTCAAATCCCACTTACGGCTTCACACACGTACTTTACAACTCGGAAGCGTCCGTAGAATTTATTTTATCTTTGACATGCTGACGAGTGTGTATTTCAAGGGGGCGTCTTAATTACGGAGAGAATACCTACATTTTCATGAGTTTCGAGCGCATTATCATTTATATCATTTTATCATTTGACTGTACTTCAGTGTGTAAAGAAACAGTAACGAAACGAAAGGTTGTGTCGTCAAAAGGAACATACTTTGAGAATGTTTTGAAAATAATTGTCTTCTTACTTGTTTTCGTGAAACGGCTTCGTGAAACGGCTGGTCGTCACGACTGCAAGCATGCCGTTTCTTCATTTTATACCATCACGTCGGAAGTCTCCCATCTTTCATCACATTTTTCTTTATTCGACGAGGAATAAACGAGAAGAGATAATTATAGTTATTTTAGAAAGGATTATGATAGATTATAGCACTTACGAGAATGACCACTTCCGAGTTGAAAGGGGTGGATCACTGTTACTAAATTGTAAAGCATGACTTTCACATTGTGTATATGTATACTTTTTTTTTGTGTGTGTGTTGACGCCAATTTAACCCTAACTAGGCCGGGCTATTTAGGTAGTTGATAGAGCCGGGGGGGGGGGGGGGGGGGGGGGGGGGGGGGGGGGGGGGGGGGGCTCCCAGGCCCCCCCCCTCCAGATCTCGGCCGTCGACCGCGCGATCGCGACGAAAATTGGCACACACATTGCCTATGATGTAATCTAAAATACCATGAAGTTAATTTTTCAAAAAATCATCATTTATGCTAAATTATGCTAATTTATGCATGATGATGCATAAAATCAGACTATTTGGTATAAATCACACAAAAAAGCTCAAAACAGGCACATTTTTTGTGTAAATATTCTTTTTAGTGTCCTTAGCAAATGTGATAAAAAAAATTGTGATATCAGAAAAAATTCTTAAGTATTTTATTGTTTTTTTTTTAATTTCTTATGTATTTCATTGTTTTTTCGACTTTATGTTTTTCATTGTTTTTTCGATGAAATTTGTCCGCGACATCGCTCCGAACAAGAAAATATGTTATTCATTGATTTTAATCAATAAAACACCAAAATAATCATGCTTTTATGAAATTTGCCAGTAAGCACAGTTTGCATTGAAATTGTACACGAATTGACGTTTTCAAGCAATTTTTGGTCTGACATGCATGTACATATTTATGCGTAACTTCGGAACCGCGCGCCCGGGTGTCGCAAATTTGGTGTCAAAAGATGCGGGAGACTCGAAAGAAAAAAGTCATGAAACGTCGCGGCGATAGCTTTTTGCGATTGCGATACATCGCGCGGAACGTCGAGGGGGGGGGGGGGGGGGGGGGGCCTCCGAGGCCCCCCCCCCCCCCCCCCCGGCCTAGTTAGGGTTAAGAGTTGTGACGGCATGTCATCATCACTATAATATTTAATTTGCATGGAATTTGCAGCTCATAATCTGTTTGATGAAATAATTCGGAGTATAAAACTTGAATAATAATGTATGATTTTGCGGCCCAGTTTAACGAAGTAGATGGATAGGTCTATCTCTCTTTTTGCTCATAGGTCAACGTGAATTTTGAATGGAGTTTGCTTTCATGTAGTTTTTCCCGCATGGATACAAAATACATGTAATTAAGATCTAACCCAACTTACACTTACGTGAAACGATGTGATAATATTATATATCTTATATTATCTTTGTTATCAGTTACAAGGGAAGATACGTGGTTGATAAAAAGATAATTTGATTTTGTGTGGGTTTTTTTTCCGGGCATAGTATATTCAACTATAAACTCTCCCGAAATGAGTACCTACAAGTGTTGTTTGTTTTTTGGTGTGATAGTTCATATTTTAAACGTTGTTCAGTTTCAAAGGTTCCTTCAACACCAAACAACAACACCGCAGATCTTGTGCTTTGTCTAGTTTCTAAACGGTGATTCAACATTTTTGGTAATTGATTGTACTGCACAATAACAACCGAACTTGATTATTTCTGCAGCCGCTCTTGTCCCCACTTATTTGTGTGTTCGACACCACGTTGTTCGGGAATTTGATACTTGTCCGATAGGCATTTCCACATACTCCACGAAGAAATAGAACAAAACAAAAGAATGGAAGGGACTATCTTGCGAAAGCCAGAGCTTCCCGGAAACAAGCGTGTTTATTCCAGTGTTCGAGGTGCACAAATAACGCGCCAGATAATATAGTACAGTGTAGGCAGAGAGATATTATATTCGCCATGCACCATTGCAGATCTTCGTCACAATATGTATTTTTGTTTTTCATATTCAGACACCGTCAAAAGCCGTTGGCTTGACTGAGTAGCAGGCTCATCTTTCGGTGAGACATATATGACACGCGAGGAAGATAACAGAATAAGAAGAAGGGAAAAGGTTGTTGCCCCGATCACAACAAAATACTCTACCTCTGGGAAAAAAAAGTACCTTTCGCTTTGATCTGTCAATAAACAGATTTCAGAAGTTGAATATCTATTCAAACTTCAAAAAAAGAAAAAAAAAAGAAAAAAAGTGAGAAACCATTGCAATCCAATTCCTTATCTTCATGCAAGAGAAAACAATATAAACAAGTATGTTTTGAGACCTTTGGATATGTACATTGTACCAGTACCCTTGCATATATGGTGGCTTGAGGACTTTCTTATTAAAAGTCGATGAACGTTCGTAAGTTATTGCTCGATATAGCTGATTGCACTCTTATATGAGGTGCTCAAAGATTAACGCAAACCAGCGGGTGAATATGGCACAGGAATAGTATGAGACAATAATTATGTTAAGAGATGACATGATGATGCATGCATGAGTTGAAAATTCATCCAGTCAGGTGAATTAAACTTCAAAGGAATATTTGATGTAGTGGTAGGTGTGCATACAATGTTCTGACTGTACATGAACCTGATGGTTGCTCATGAACAGGACTTCTCAGATCAGGACACACCCCACCACAAACGCACCTAGTGACACTAACCAGCAACTGCCATGAACAACTTGTACGACCTTGTGTATTGGCCAATCATGATCATAGATGGCTGTTGCGTAAGAAATGCTATTTAGGGGCTTAGCATGCCTCAGTCCAAGTTTGTTTGTTTGTTTGTTTTTTTCATCGTCAAGTTCAAATGATCGTCCTACCCATGGAGCTGCTTTCTTTGTGTATCGTTTGGATGTTGCATTTCTTGATGTTCAGATTCTTGCAACTCCTGACTGGCTTCATACGATCAAGCAATCACCGTCATCTTGTAGTTGCTCGTACTTTTTTTTTTTTCTGCATTAATACCATTTTCAAAGCCACCGCGACTGAGCACAAAATGGAGCGGACGCCACACGGTGTCATGCTCAACGATGGATCACGTCGGTCACTGTAATAGGCCAATTAAATGGCGACCTCGGTCACTGTAATGGACCAAATAAATGGCGACCACGTGTAATGTTTGCATGAGTGTGATGTACTTTCGCACCTGGGTGCGTCTGACTTCTTCTTCCCCCCCAACCTTTCCTGTGTTCTTGTATTTTTTAAAACATTAGTGTTTATACCTGACTCACACTCCCCCACACCAAGGCACAAACTGCCACTGCTCTTGCATCAACTGCAGCAGATGTTTAAAGTGTCAGCCCTTCTGTTGGCGCATTTCTGTGAACCATCAATACATGTATTTATCAACCCATACTCATAAATTCTCATACACACAAGCGCGCGCGCGCGCGCGCACACACACACACACACACACACACATACATGCAATATGCATGAAATGATCGCGTGAAATTCTCATAATAGGTTTACATTAAAAAAAAACGAACTTCGTGTATGTCGAAAATTATAAGAATGACATATCAAAATCATATCGCTGTGAAACATTGAGTGCTTGTGATGGTCAACAATACGGCTAAAACCCTTTGTGACTATTTTCCGGTGAACAAAATTTCATCGTGCAATTATATACGAAGAGTTCTAATGTTCAGCTCATGACGCGAAATTTATGTTGTTATGTCGGTATCATACTGTCTTGATATCGTCACAATCAATGAAGAAAATGCCACAGTCTCTCTCTCTCTCTCTCTCTCTCTCTCTCATTGCATGACACGTAAATAAGACAAGCTCGTTGATTCCTGTCTATGTCTATGTTACTAAAAAAAAAAAGCAACTCTTACAACAACAAAAAATGGGAAAAATGCTGCAGTCGACTTTGTCGCAGAATGTCGATCATCTTTGTGTGACAGAGCGACTATAGTTGACAAGTATTGTGATTGATACGTGTATGTGATGTATGACGTGCGATAACCCGTTGATTGCAGAGCACGAAGTGCTTAACAGGGTTCAGACGGGGTGACTTTTACCACCTTTAAGCCGAATTATTGTTTGCTTGTCACTTGCATCGGGTGTATTTCAGCCCCTTTACCCCTCACATGCTCGCTGGTTTGCATCGACATAGTGCCGGCTGTCAGAATGTTTGGTCTCAATCTCGCCTGTAAACTTTAATAATGAATGCCCTGCCCTGGGGACTATTTTCACGCGCAAACTACCCGGCTTTCGGAGACAAGAGTGATTACATATTTATGTTCTCATTTTTTTTTTCGTAAAAACTAGTCGGCCACTACAAAAACAAATACACTGCTCAAAAATACTTGACGAAAAAAAAAAAAGAAGCTTCCTCAGAAGCACTGCCACGGAAATGGAGTCATATTTTACAATAAAAGCCAAACAAACAAACAAATATCAAACTCTTAAGTGACATACTCTCTAAAAAAACATCGAGTGAAAGTATTCACTCCTTCAAGAGTGAATTAAAAAAAAAGAGCGAATTTAGAGTGAAAACGAAGATCGAAGATTTTGGAGTGTCCCCTGAGACTCTAAAACGAGTGAAAATGAACATTTCACTCGAAATTCACTCCAATTTCACTCTAAATTCACTCTTTTAGGAGTGAATATTTCCCTCGATTTTTTTTTTTTTTTTTTGAGAGTACATTTTGCTGTAGATGTCTTTCCTGTGTGTGTATCGTGTATAATGATAATAATAAATGCCGGACAGCTCTGTGCGAGACGCATTGTATATCCCGAAGTACTCGAGCCTGCATTATTTATAAGCGTCATGAAAATGATACTGATACTGATATAATATCAGCATCATCCATGTTGCACAACTCCGTGTTATTTTCGGTCGTTTGAGTCACACAGTCTTTACGAAGTTGTTGTTTCCATGATAAAATGGCTTGTCTTTGATGAAATCGCATAACGTTACGTGGAAACTGATTTGATTTTTGTGTGATCCAGCGAACATCCAACTCAGTCTCCTTTGCTCACGCTTCTATCTCCCTTTCTGTTTCCCTCTTTCTTTGTCAGTGCTTCGAGGCGAATGATTGGATAGATGATACGGGAGGTAGGAACCTATGTGCTCAAAGCCACGCGGTTATTCACCGCGTAATATCCGGTGAAAACAGGCTATCTCTGAGCCAAGTTAGAGCCAAGACCTCGTACATGTGTGGCATGACAGGGATTCTATATCACTGGGAAAGGAATTACAGCTGGAGCTCTGATTTCTCCATGAATGTTGCATACATGCGATAACCAGGACTCTTATGGAGGGCCGTGCGATCCATAAACATTAAGACTGCACGGATGAATTGTCAGGTTTTAAAAATCATCAAGATGCAAGGGACTTCTTCCCTTCCTTTATGTGCGACACACGCACGGCAGTGACATAAAATCCTCCTGTACTTCATGTGGAACTCACAACGAAAATTGAAATCGCTTTGTCATCCACATTGCACTACTGCATGTTTATTCTTTATTTAAAGGAATAACATAAGTGATAATTAATAAATTGGTTGAAGTTATCACTTCGATCTACTCAACACCGAGAAAATACAACTGTACTTTGCTGCTTTTGGTTTGTCACCCTCGCCCGCGCGGCCTTACCGCATTGTTCAATGCACTCTATTGCAGGTACTTCTCTACGTACACCAGATGCAGAAAAGTTTGCCCAATCCAAAATACAAATTCGAACTTAATTATACCCCCGCCACACATAGTGTGAAGGGGTATATAGGAATCACCGTGATGTTGGTCGGTCAGGCGGTCGGTCGGTCTGTTGCAAAATCTTGCGTCGCGAACTCCTACAGTTTTGAAGCAATTTAAGTGAAAATTGGTGTAAATGATGATATTGAGGTGTAGATGTGCAAGACATGTTTTTGTGTGTTTGTCGGACAATGCGTTGCCATGGTAACCATAATTTTACCAAAACCTTGTGGATTGAATAACTTCCATAGTATTTAAGCAATCAATTTCAAAATTGGTATCTATGATGATCTATAGGTGTAGTTATGTAAGACACTTTGTGTTTGTACTTGACTAAGCATTGCCACTGTAACCGCATGTTTTCTTCAAAATCTTGTGGAGTGAACAACTTCCACAGTTTTGAAGCAATTGAAATCAAATTTGGTAGGCATTATGGCCTTGAGGCATAGATGTGCAAGTGCAACACATAATTTTTGTGTTTGTCAGACAAAGCATTGCCATGCATGGTAACTATAATTTTACCAAAACCTTGTGGATTGAATAACTTCCACATCATTCGAGCAATTAAGATCAAATTTAGTTATGCAAGACACCAATATGTTAATATAAGGAAAATGTGTTGTCATGGTAGCCACTCATTTTTGTATCAAATTGAACCATTTAATCTATGAAGGTGAAATTTGGTGTATCGGACAATGCGTTGCCATGGTAACCGCATGCTTTTTTTTTAATCCAGTGGAGTGAACTTCTTCCACAGTTTTCAAGCAAATGAAACCAAATTTGGTAGGCATTATGACCCTGAGGTATAGATGTGGATCACATAATTTTTGTGTTTGTCACACAAACCATTGCCATGGTAACCACAATTTTACCAAAACTTTGCAGATCGAATAACTTTTCCATCATTCAAGCAATTAAAGTCAAATTTAGTATGTATCATGATCTAGAAGTGTAGTTTTGCAAGACACCAATGTGTTAGTTTAAGGAAAATGTGATGCCATGGTAACCACTCATTTTTTATCAAAATGAACCATTCAAGCTATGAAGGTCAAATTTGGTGTGTATGATTGTCTTTAAGTGTAGTGATGATGGGGGAAAGCATGTTTCCATTTGCTGTAAGTTTTATACTCATTGTCAAAGCCTCTCTGTAATTGTACTGACTACAGTAAACTAAAATTATTCTGCTTCCAATTCGACAAATGCACAAACTTGGTATTAACGTCATTGCCCTCATGACATCACATACTATAAAGCAACACTAGGGGCGGGGGTATTGATCACCTTCAGTGATAATTCTAGTTTGGTTTGTCTTCTTGGCATTTTTTCAGTTCTTGGTGAAGAAGTTTTAAACGCGAAATGATTAGCGCTTGGAATGGATCTGCTGTTCCAGGTACACTATTTTGTGAATAAAAAACAAACAAACAAATGAAATACACTAACAGGTGCCCGTGCATCTTGGAGGGATGAATGTACAGTTTTCTGCACCTCGACTGATTGAAACCCTTCTGGCCTAGAACCGGTAGTTCATATTAAATGTGTAAATGTATGATTGTCCATGCAATGGTTCTTCTGCCGTTCATGTATTCTATAGGGCTCTTCAGTATATGTAGCACAGTTGCATCGTTGCATAATTTCAAGTGGCACACTGTAAAAACATCGGTGTTAGATTTAACACCACGGGTGTGAAATCTAACACCGATCAAACTTCAATAAAGGACCACACCCAGAGGTGTTAAAAATGCACTGTGATGGTGTTGAAAAGTGTTCACCTGACACTTCGTGGTGTTAATTTGACACTGTACCTGGTGTTATTTTGACACTGTACTGGTGTTAATTCAAAAATGACACCACATGGTGTTGATTTGATATTTGCTGGTGTTAATATCAATGGTTTAACACCCGTCCAGCTTCAATAAGGGACCACACCAGCTGGTGTTACTTTGGTGTAAATTTATTTTCACATTTTTTCAAAAATCTAGTATTTTAATGTAAAATTCTTGATCGTTTTGTTTAAATTAAAAATCAACAAGAAGTGCAGTTACTAAGAAACTCTTCAAAAAACAGTTTAAAATTTGGAAATGACACCCGTAGGTGTTAATTTAACACCATAAATGAGCACCGAAAATTTAACACCAGCTCGGTGTTCACTATTTAACACCGGACTTTTTGCAGTGCATGGTTGCATGCTTCTACCGTTTTGCGTGTTCTGGTTGGTTAACCAACCTTTAGTCCACCTCACGTACAGCACATCTGCATAGTCATATATTTTTATGGTTTCAGTGGCCCACCATAGACTTCCATCAATGCTCCGATTGGACTGCTCTCCTGAACATTACAAGTTGTACTTGGGGGTGTTTCATAAAGCTGTTCGTGAAGTTACGAACGACTTACGAGCGACTGGTGATAAGTTCTTGTGCTGAATTATGGAAATTCTGATAAGTAAAGCACATCAGAACTGATCACCAGTCGTTCGTAACTTGTTCGTAACTTTACGAACAGCTTTATGACCCCCCCCCCTCCGAACTGATATCATAATCAGCAGCACACTTTTTTTTTATGTTTAAAGAAGTCATTTCCACAATGATATTAAACTAGAATATTTCATTGCCGATGTCCTTTTAGTACCAATTACGTATATTATGTCGTTGCAATACTGGTATGAATTCTGTTATATGCACGGAGATTTAATGGCAGTTGTGGTATTTGTAATACGTTTCGTTCTAAACTGTTATCATTTTTCAGTTAAGTTGTACTTTTTCAGTTGTAATATATACCATTATTTTCCGTTGCCACTTCTTTACCGTATAGGCCTACCCTCTCTCTGTTCCTCGCTCTTTCTCAATATTTGCGACTGACGAAAAACCAGTGCAGTGGGTTGCAGAGAAATTGCTAACTTTTGCTTTTAATTGCCGATCGTTTTACCGGTCTTCGTCAGGGTTTTTAGATACAACATGACAGAAAGCAATTTGCAGCAAAATTTGAACAAAATCATGGTAAAAGGGAAAGTGCACATTTCGTCTACGTCGGTCTGGTTCCTCCTTCAGTCGCCATTATATTAGTTGCAGCCCCGTTCACGTGTGGCCAAAACATCTTCACATTCTGTATTCACCTATTTATTTATAAATCTAAGAATGCGATGTCATAATTGTTCTCATTTGGACTTCAAATGTTACTATGCCGTCAGCCCTATATACGCATATTACACAATCTGCAATTATTCCCCGAACCCTGTCACGTGACTAGAAACATTTGCAGTGGGATACGAAACTAGAGATCATTAGGTGCGATTCAGTATGTGGCCCATAAAGTTCATCAATGCCCAGTGGGTCAATCATGTATAAGTGCGAAGAGCATCGAGACATCAATCAGTGGTCGAGATTCAAGCTACCACCATGGAGCTGTATAACTCCATGCTATCGCCACTCCCGTGGCGCCCCTATTCAGTGAACCAGTTTTCCCTCGTGGCAGTCTGTGTTGTCGCGAAGGAAGTGCAAAAGGGTGCCCTACTTTCAGCGATAACATTCATCACCCTTTTTAAAAGTTTGTTTTTTACGCTCGCGCTTAATGTGCAATTCACTTGAGATAATATCCATAAAATACAGGCACGCAAATACGGGTCCAAGATTGACACTTTGCCAACTGGTGAAGAAAAGTGGCAACTTAAGAACGGATGTTTACGTGTGGTTGTGTGGGATCAGTCGAATGGAAAACAGATACAGGAGAGCAAGTTTGATACGATTCTGCCCTTAAAGTGCTGGGAATTTCTGATCTCTTATTTTGGTCGTGACTTTAAAGTACACTGATAAAGGACACATAATGTTTATTAAAGGAAAGTATCTATACCCAAGGAGGTACTAGTCAATACCGCAGTGATGGAAACCCGGCAGAAACAAACGGACCCAGAAAACAAGTGATATGAGTTCGGCGATTGATAAGATTAAACCTTTCGTCTGTGGCAAAACGTCGCTGGACACTTTGGACAGATCGCTCTGAAACCTGATTTTAGCGCCTCATTTATGTCCTTCGAAGTGTGTAGTGGCCAACTTAAAGTAAAGTTATCACTAAGCTTTTGGGAGCTTGGTAGGGAGGGCCATTTACACTACTGCACATGTAGGCCTAGCCGTTATGTCGAGGCACACAAAAGGGCGATAACCTATCCATTGACGCACATGATACTTGTTTCCAAGATGTCCCTTTCACCATTTTATTTGTTTTTATGCCTCCGCCACGAAGTGGTGCCGGAGGCATTATGTTTTCGGGTTGTCCGTCCGTCCGTCCGTCCGTCCTTCCGTCCGTCCGTCCTTCCGTCCGTCCGTCCTTCCGTCCGTCCGTAATGAATTTTGTGGACAGGGTAACTATCAAAACCTTTTGAGGTATCCTAATGAAACTTGGCATGTATGTGTATTAGGGGGTAAAGTTGTGCCTATCAACTTTTGGGTGCACATGCTCAAGGTCAAAGGTCAAAAGGTCAAGGTCAAATGCTTAAGATTGCACTATTTCCCCCATATCTATGCATTGCCTGAAGATATTTTCTTGAAACTTAGTGTATACATGTATTACCCAATTAAGATTCTTTAGTGAAAGCTTGGGGTCATAAGGTCAAAAGGTCAAAGGTCAAAAGGTCGAGTAAAATGTTAAAATTTCACTTTTTTCTCTGTATCTTGGAAATTGTTCAAAGTATCTTTATGGAACAAAGTATACATGCATGTACTGACTGGCAGTAGTTAGCTAGGGAATTGGGGGTTCATGGGGTCAAAGGTCAGGGGTCAAAGGTCAAGGGCAATACTTCGAAATTTTACTATTTCCCTTATATTTATGCAATGCCAGCAGGATTATTTTTTTTTAACTTAATGTATGCATGTATATTACCCACTAGAGATTCTCTGGGATTTTTTTTTTTTTTTGCCAAGAAGGTCAAAGGTCAAAAGGTCAAAGATCAAGTGAAAGTGCTGAACTTACTACTTTCTCCATATCTCGGAAGCGGCTCAAGTAATTTTTAAACTTAGTACATATTTATGTATGTTCTGCCTGACAGTGATTCTCTTATGAATCAAAGACCAGATGAAAATGATAACAATTTACTGTTCAATACAGAAATTGCACTTTTTCTCCATACCTTGAAAATTACTCAAGTGCGTAAACTTATGAAAGGGTCAAAGTCGAAGTTAAAGTACATGCTCTCCTATTCATCCAATTAAACATAGGTCAAGGAAGGTAAACATTCGATACATTTGTGACAAACATGTAATTTTAATATTTTGCCAATTTTGTGAAAATGTAATCACACATTGTCCACATGTACTATAGACCTATTAGGAGAATCATGCATTATGGCGGAGGCATACCAGTCGCCATAGCGACATTTCTAGTTTATTTATTTATTTATTTCTAATCTTTTGTCAGGGTAGTCCATTCACCAATAAATAGTGGTCTTCCATGGAGCCCTGAATAATATCGATGAACATATGTACATTAAATAGCAAAACGTATATACAGAAGATGACATAATACAGTGTAGATACATACCAGCATACTGTACATTGCAAAGTAACATAAAAAGTACATGCCACAGCAAGAGTTCACCAGAATGCCGAAATAACAATTAAAAACGCTATTATACAGGAATGATAAAGCCCAGAATGAATTTCGTGTGTTACTTACGAATACTTTGCTTAAACAATCTCTTAAATGAATATATGGAAGAAGCTGATCTAATTGAATGATCTAGCCTGTTCCATTCAAGTACAGAGGATACGATTGGGCTGCACTTGTGACAATCAGAGCGAAATCTTGGCACACATAGATTTCCACTGTCTATTAGCCTTGTATGATGTTCATGTACATCACTAGGCTTAACTAAGTGCACCTGAAGGTACGAAGGTGCTAAGTTATGGACGCATTTATATATCATCATAACGCGGCTGAAATCAAAACGTTTGTCTAGTGTCATCCATTTAAGACTTTTGAATAAATCAGCCGACGGTGTGTCATATGTTTTGTCCAAAATTATTCTTGCTGCCCTCTTTTGAATTTTTTCTAGCTTAGTTGTATGGTATTGAAATCTGTTTGACCAAACAACAGAACAGTAATCAAATTGTGGTAACACTAGACTATTATAAAGTAATTTTAGGGATTGTTGGGGCAAAAAGGCCTTCGCTCTCTTTATCATGCAGACACTTTTTTGGGTACGTTTACATACATTTTCGATTTGTTTAGACCATTTCAGTTCTTCATCTATTAAAACACCTAAACATTTAGTGAACTGAACTCTTTTAATCCGACTACCATCTAATGAAATACTGAAATTTTCAATTTTCCCGAGATTAGCACGGGAGCCGATAATCATGACAGAAGTTTTGTCAATGTTAAGGACGAGCCGATTTTTCTTAATCCACCCCATTACTTTATTTAGTGCAACAGTTATCTTTTCTTCTAAAACTGTTGCGTCATTAGCACTGACAGTGAGGGTCGTATCGTCAGCGTACATATCTATAACACCTTCTGAAGTACACTCGGGTAGACTGTTGACATATATTGAAAATAAAAGGGGACCAAGAATTGACCCTTGAGGTACACCCAGTTTAATAGTTGAAGAGTGGGACTTGGCTCCCTTGAATTGCGTCACTTGCTGTCTGTCACTTAAATAGGATTTAAACCAATCTGCAGTCGTCTTACTACACCCTATACACTTTAATTTATGTAAAAGTAGGTCATGATCTACAGTGTCGAATGCCTTCCGAAGATCTATGAAGGCAACTCCAGAAATTTGATTATTATCTATATTCAGAGACCACTGATTCACAAGTTTTGCAAGAGCAGTTGATGTGGAATGAAATGGTCTAAAACCAGATTGATTAGGGTGTAGTAAATCATTCGCATTCATGAATTCGCTCAGTTGTAGATGTACGGCCCTTTCGATAATTTTACTCACTGTTGGTAAGATTGAGATGGGGCGGTAGTTATTCAACGAAGAAATATCTCCTGCTTTAAATATCGGTACTACCCAAGCCTTTTTCCATTCACGTGGAACAACTCCCGTAGACAGGGATTTGTTGATAATATCGCAAAGAGATTCTGCAATAACATTCTTTGTCATCTTTAAAAGTTTGCAGCCGATGTGATCTTCTCCGGTTGCTTTATCTATGCCAAGAAGCTCGATCTGTCTCAATACAAAATCTCTCGTTATCATACTTAAATTAAATTGAGAATGAGATGGAACAAAGCCTTTGTCCTCATCAAATATCATTTGCGAAGTTTTCTTTCTTTCCTCTTATTTTTTTTTTATTACGAAATGGTCAGATTCGATCAATACGCTTTAGAGTGTGTGTGTGTGTGTGTGTGTGTGTGTGCGTGTTTGTGATTGATGCGTCGTCTCCCAGTTTTAATCCAAGTTACTTGAATTTTCCATTTTTTTTTCTTCATACCCCCTCCCAACACACACACACCCTTGGCATATGTAGGCCTACTTAATGTTTGCATGTATAAACACACATGTGTATGTAATTCATTCTTTATTGCGTTTCCAGCGAGAGAATATGAATTCCGACAGCCGTATTCTCCTGGGGACACCTCCAGACCGCATCGGACACGGGACGTTCCTCCACACTGAGGTTGGAGGTCAGCTAGAACTAGTGGATATCGTGGAACGGCACCAGATTCCAATCGGTAAGAGCAATTATAATTCCCTGAAAGGTGACGAGGTGGTTCAGTCTGATGCATGTCATTCTTTCAATCACATCGCTCGGGTTAGAGTCCTGTGGAGTCTAACTGAGCAATGTTGTAGTGACAGTAATAGTAATAGGAATTTTAGTAATAATGATAATTGTATCCCCCGAACAGAGTTCGGAGGATACTATGGATTTGGCCTCGTTGCGCCGCGTCCGCCGCAGAGATTTTCTTGTGAGCGCTGTACTGGCTGCAGTTCTTCTTCGATCATCTTCAAATTTGGCATGAAGGTGTATTATGGTAAAACGAAGACGCCTATTGTTTTTGGTGATGGCGCCTTCGCTTGTTCCGTCTTTATACATGAAAAGGTAAATTTAACAGGGTCTGCTTGTGTGTGGGACGCTGGCCTTGTTTCTTGACCGATTTTTTTTTTTTTTTTTCAAATTTGGTGAAATGTATCATAGTCAAATCTATACACCTATACGTATTGATAATGCTGCCCTCACTGTTCCACCTTTTACAGGGTCAAAGGTCACCCTGATCATGTCAAAATTTGCAAAAGTGCTTATTTATGCAATAACGTGATTGTTACTCAACATATTTTATTCAGACTTGCTAAGGAGGTGTATGGGTGGTCATTCTACATGAAGGACACAACAGTTTGTGGTGACGGCACCCTCAGTGTTCCGACTTGGATGCCATTGCACATTTCTTTTATATGCTCTATAAGCCACATTTCCTGTCGGATTTTATTGAAACTTGCTATGGAGGTTTGTGGGGGGTTATTCTAGGTAACAAAAGTTTGCATTTATAGCGCCCTCATTGTTCCGACTTTTAAGGATGCCATGTCATATTTCTTGTATGTGCTATGCTACATGTAACCTCATTTCTCGTGGGATTTTATTCAGACTTGCTAAGGATCGGTGAACGGATGGTCATTTTACATGTACATGTAGGACACAACAGTTTGTGGTGGTGGTGCCGTCAGTGCTCCAACTTGGATGCCCGTCACATTTCTTGTGCATACTCTATCAGCCACATTTCCTGTCGGATTTTATTCGAACTTGCTATTGGGGTTTATGGGGAGTTATTCTAGGTAACAAAAGTTTTCATTGCCTGCGCTCTCATTGTTCAAACTTTTATAGGATGACATGTCATATTCCTTGCATGTGCTATATACCAGCCTCATTTTTCGTCGGATTTTATTGAATACTGCGACAGTTGCCATATTATACAACATTCTGGCCTAAAAAGTAATCCAGATGGGGTATGGGGGACGGGTTCGGGGGATACAATGTGCTCGAGTGCTAGTGCTCTAGTTTATAACTTGTGATTCTGAACGATTGCAACCGAGGAATATTCGTAAAACAACGTCGTTACGGCTAGCCGACCAAGACAAGCTATTGGTAGGCTCCCTGTATGAAGTCTGTCTCGCTGAATTATAAATCCGTCTTTTTGTTACATCCAGGTTTATCTCAATTTGTGAGTTGTTTTGTAATTTTGGCATATTTTCATAAAGCAAAATGAAAACAAAAATGCGTTTCCATTCTGAATAAAGTGGCATTCAAGTTATATTCGGGTAATATTATTCGTCATAGATATATAATGTACACAATTTGCAAGCACGTTTGGTTTATGCACGTTTGATTTATGCTCTTGGCCTAGTACAGGTGGATGTGTGGATACAACACACACACACGCACGCACACACATATACACCGTACACATTTACACACACACTTTATTACGTGTTATGCTGATACGCATTTATCATTTTCAGTTGTGTAATTACGGATTCCTTCCGCCGTGCATGTATACATGCACTGTAAGTTCGTCTCTAGAGAACGATACAAGATCGAATCCCATCTGCATTTTTGCCCACGTGTGCAGAAATGTGCCTCACGTCGAACTTCATCGGTGGGACCGTCCCTGTGCTGGAGAATCATCATCTCCGCTTCTGGCATAGGAAAAGTCATCCATGTGTGATTTGCGTAAGTCCTTTGATGGTGAGCCTCTCGTGTAGTGTGGCGGTATACTTGATAATACGATCGCTAAGTTTGGAACGGAATGATTAAGGGATAAAGCTCAGGAACTCATTCCTCCGGAATCCTCGAGTGGGATGTCATAAAGCTGTTTACCAAAGGACATCACGTTGTATTAGAACGAGGAATGATGCATGTGTGTGCGAGAGTGTGTATGTCAGTTAAAGATATTTGGAAGTAGATAGGAATATCGATTTCACTTGTTTTGTGGGTATACATGTACATTGTTGCTCCTCAAAAGGCAGTGTTAAGATTAAAGAGAACACGTCAAAGCCAACCAAAATAATCTATTTTTTACGTAAATATTATACTTGATTTTTTTTTTTCTTTTGCACGTCTTCTTTTATGAGGCACATTAACTTTTACATTAACTCATTATTCTGATATTGGTGGTTATAAATACATGTATCGATATTCCACTGGTATCATGGGCAAAGCATTATCGGTAACGAATTCAGTGATTACTGTATTACACACACAGGTCAGTTACAAAGAGAGACACAATGCAATGCTTATTGTATGACTGACCCAATGGTGCCACAATGGCCAAAATTACGTACTTAGAATGTGTGTTAAATCATATTGCAGGTCAGTTTCAGTTCCATTTAAGACTCGGGTCCTGTAGCGTATAAGCGAAAATAGAAACGCCAGTCTGTGGCCATTTATATAGAATCTTCTTCCTTCTGATTATGTTGAAAAGCTCTTAATGCACCAAGATGACGAACTCGTGCGAAATTGTATGGCGTTATTTTGAAAGCTATAGAAAGAAAATATTGCCATTTTTCTGAGGACGAATCATTTCCGGTTTGCCAGTCGTATAAACAAGCGACAGCTGAATTGGCGCTCTCGCCAAGGCTAAACAGTGACAAACACTCGGGAAGATGGCAAGAATGATTGTATGAATTCAGAGTGCAGTCTCTGCTTGACGTTGGAATATCCTGGTAGGCAGACAGAGCTTTCCAGAAGCCCGCTTTAACAAAAGTGTGCATTGAACACGATTGTCGCTTTTATTCTGTGATTGCACTATTTATCTTTGATTTTGGAAATATTTCATAACGCTCTTTGGTAATTTCTTACAATATTTGTGTCCTAGGTGTACTTCTGTTATTGAAGCGACAATGGCATGATAGTAATTGTTGCGCAAGTCATCTTATTACCCAGACAATGTAGAACTTGTTTCAATGATGCATTTATTTGCAAGGAAAGTTCCATTAATGTTAGTTCCGTTTTTACATAAGACATGGCTTATTTTCATTTTGGAAGGCTCTCGAGACCGTAATCTATCCTGCGAAAAATGCGTATTTCTACTCTGAGCTATTCGCGTGTAACACGCGGTAGATAGGTGGTTAGCAAAGTAGCGCCAATAAAAACAAGTTAACATACTACAGTGTAATGGGAAATTGTGTGGCGCAATTTTCTTTCGCCAGACCGATGACAAGGGCGTGTTCTCAACAACCCTTTCAGAAGAGTACCTCCTCGCTGCAACGACATTCGGCATGTCGCGGCGAGACCTATGGTCACTCTCAGAAGGGGCTATCGACCACGTGTTCGCTAGCGAGGAAGTCAAGGGCCTACTCCATCGGGTCTGGAAAGACACAAGGATAAGACTTGGACGATGACTGGTAGATACTCTCTCCCGATTATTGTTGACGTAATCTTTGCGAATAAATCATCATCAATTCACAAACAAGTATTACAGTTAGAGTAACGAGAAGGCAATCGGCAACTTTCCCCCAAATCAAGTTTTGCGTACAACCTGCAGAGTTGAATTGCTGCAATTTTATTCCTATATGTTTTCTTCGTTGTCTGCAGACTGTAGTACAAACTTTCAGTGAAGATTACAAAATAGAAAATGGACATTGAAAATGCCTTCTTTGATTATGTTGGAAAGTAAATGCCAGCATAAAAGAAGGGGAAAAGAACCCCATGAAATGGGTGAGATACACAATGTCATTGGTGCTAATGATTTTTTTTTTTTTTCAACTCACCCGATTCTAATGACCTTTCGGTTGTTTCTCTCAATCGTCCTCCCCCCCCCCTTTTTTTTTTTTTTGTATTACATGTGTCAGCACAAAGGAAAGTGTTTGGGTCTTCTATTTAAGTATTACATGTATTCGTTTTTGTTTTTGTTTTATTTTGTTATCTGCAGAATGTTGGTCACTTCCACTCTACGCCATCGCCCAGGGATGTACAGAACTAGCGACCTGCCTCCCCACCTGAGCAATCGTCGACCACTTTACTTTCCCAAGAAAATAATTAGTATTCAGTTCTTGTCATCGATATCTGATATGTGCTGCAGATTTGCAAGCCGGAAAAATTCAGAAAGTGCCATTGCCTGGTCTTTCGAACAAAGTTTTGCTTGGGTGACTTGTCAACACCACTGCCGAGTTTGAAACCTCAAAAGATTCATGCAGTGGAAGGGATGCCGGTCACTCTGGCAAAGTTTAAGTGTAATCCGTGGAGTTACAGCCGTCGACTTTGTAACCACAACACGTTACCCGAAGGTGAATGGATGTTGCGGTTAGTCCAGCTAAAGTGTTCGTGCATACACTGTATGCATATTTATCCACTTTTTTGGCTTTTTGAGGTGAGCCACCGCCATCAACGGAATCGCGGTAAGCTTCTCTTGACCTTCCGGCTCTGCTTGAGTTGTGACCTTTGAATGTGCTCCTTATAATAGCACAAAACCGCCACCAATAGTTACCTGGAATAGTGTATGAAAAGTAAGAAATAAATGGAAGAAACGCAAGCCTAGGAAAAGGGAAAGAAGACGAAGTTGACGGCAAGAAGGAAAATCAGGAGTCAGTGTAACGTCTCCGTCCATCCGATGCCGATATCGTGTCTGAAGAAGTTGACGAATCCGAAATCCCAGGGTACCTTTATTAAGCCTATCCCCATGACCTTACCATCAACTACGATGACACAATTTCTTGTAATATTTACGCCCTTAAGTTCATCATTTTGCAAACACGATTGACACTTTCATAATTACACATTGCATTTATCATTATGGCTTTGTTTTTGGACAAAGGATACAGGAGTAAAATACAGCAGGGTTCAGACCTGTCTACAGTCTTGCCTGTAAACATGTCGCTGAGAACTAATTCCATATTCAAGGTATTAAAAGAGTTTGCCATGTCAAGGTACACACAATGTGCATTACTTATGATAACTTGTAATTATAATACCCAAACTGGGTCATGATTACTACGGTACAAAGTCAAATAATATATGATGATCGTATATATTAATAATTATGATAATACTATAAGAGTAATGTAAGACACACCATGAAATATATAAGATGACAAGCGTGTTAGAGTGTTTCTTCCACCCACAATGTTCTAACATCACCGTCACCTATATCGGCTACATACATTGTACTATAATGTCATGCCTTATGTACTAACTCTGCTTATGAAAATTACGATTTTTTGTTTTGTTTTGTTTGCTTTTTGATGTAAATAGACAGTATTGACAGTGGAAATGTCATCTACAGTGATCACATCAGTGATGTCATTGCGGCAGAGTGTGTGGGTCGGCGCATATCCGCAAGGTATCCGTGGTGTGTGGTTATAACCAGTTGTGTATGGGACAGGGGTATTTGGATACCGTTTCAAGAACAAAAGACATACCAGTTATCACACAGTTGTCATGTAAAAAGGGAGCAATCTATGGTGTCACACAAATGCTGTCATCTATACCAAGATGCACGATCGTTTCGCCCATATACATGTACAAGGCGAGTCAATTCAAAAACACGCACACATGTGTACATTGTCCTTACTTCCGTAGGCCGAAATATCCTGAAACCAACAAGCGTACGTGTATTTATCCCATACGCAGCTTTCGTGTACTAAAATAATTTAAAGCCTAAATGGATATGTAGTTTTCAACCAGTCAAACAACTTCACGTCAATTTCGCCCAGTGTTATACAGTTATAAAGCGCTCACCACAATCAGAATACTCGACATGATATAATTATGTTCTTTCATGTCACTAAGCAAGCAGTACGTATATGTGAAGATTCTAGCTATCAGAAAGACGGTGACGAGGAGACATTATCAGCCAAGCGCATGCGTAGCATTTTGTCTGAGATCTACCTCAAGTATCCTAAGAGGAATTAGCTTTCTTCTTCGGAGCTGCTTTGAAAAGAAAAGAAAAATATAAATATGTGTATATAAAACCTAATGTAATTTAATTTTATACTTTCATATGCATTTATGATATACTATGTAAAAAAAGGTGGTATCTGGACTAATAGAAAAGGATATATAGTAGAAAAGGATTACTAGTACCATACGACTACGATGCAACTCCATGTGTACATTGACAGTGTGACTAGACGCGTGGTTTACACGTTGCTTGACATATTTTCTGTGTTCCTGGTTTTCTTTGCCGCACTTGTTAATGTTTTTCCCACTGCGGAAAATAGCCGGTAGTTTACATGCATGTTCCCACGATGGTGACATCTCATATTCGTTAGTCTCTATCTGTTTTGAAACATTTTTGATCACCTGCTAGATGTTCTTCTCTGCACCAACAGTGAGCTTGTTGACTTGCAGCTTGCTTGTCTCTGCAGCCCTGCAGATGTCCGCTGCCTTCGCTAGTGTGAAGTACCTCTGACAAACCAAGAAGTACACTGTACCTCTGACAAACCAATCTCGCATTCGTGCGATCGTCTTGTATTCCAATAACAATGCGGTCTTTTATTAGGTATCGTAAAGCGATTTGAAGGCAAATGATTTTGTCTTTGTCTGAAGATCTCTTCAAGGTTTTTCCTGCGATCTGAATGCTGGTTTAAACGCATACCTGTCATAGGTGATGTTCATCTGTGACTCAATGGTTAGCATTTTTTTTTTTTTCAGTGAAGACAATTCACTAGGATCATCGTCGGCAAACTGGAATGTGTTCAGTATTTTCAGCGCGTCGTCGCGTGTAACGTTTGGCAGGATGCAACCCTGAACTGAAATCTCCAAAAAATAAATGCTATCATTCGGAGAAGACACACCTTTTGTGATGCTGACACTACAATATTGTCATTCTGTTGCAAACTTATTGTTGATATACATGTCCAATGTAGCTACATGCTTGCAAGTAGCGTCCTGGTTTTTTCCTACCATACTTGAAACTGTTCATTCGTCTTCCAACTCCCTCTTAATTATGAAAGGAAGTCTTGCACTACAATTTCTTATCAGTGCAAGCCTTATCACATAGGGAACAACTCCTTTCAAAAGGTCATGCGTGGGATCAGGAGGTAAACACTCTGTTACTTCAGAATGTTGCAGCTCACTGAATGGGAAAGTTCTCACTCCCCGTATACTGAGGCGTTTTTATGATTAGCTTGCACAGCCGTCTTAATGTAGGTGTGGACAACAGCTATTCTGAGAAAATTTTCAGATTCATCAAAATTTATGGGATATCTCCTGTTTGCTTGCCATGCAGGAGTGGCATATGCGTCCTGATGAGAAGCATGTAGAAAATCTACCCAAAGTATGTAGGGACTGATAGACATCACACAGAGGTCATTCATATCTGGCATATTCAGTGCCATCAACAGTCCCTCTCATACGCTCCTGTTCCTGGCTTCTTCTGATCAGTTAAACTGGTCTGAAATCAACTTCTTATGTCCACCAACAAGGCGAGGTGAATGTTTCTCAGTGTCGATCTGCATCTTGATGCATTATTCTCCAGGATGAAATATACATGCATGACAGCAGTTTCTGTTGACTTCGTTTGGCGCCAAGAGAATTTTCCACCTCAAACTCATCGGTGTACAAGGCGATTCTAAGGGCATTGGGATGTATGTGACGAAGGTCACTGCTCTTAAAATGAACACTGATTTGTAACCTCCTAATATATACTTCTTCGTCTTAATGCCCATGTTGATTTTTAAGACGTACACTCTTCTAAAATATATTGTATTTTGTGGGCCACATTTTGGCATTCTTAATGATGGCAGATTGTTCCTCTGTTAGGAGAGAGATCTATCTGATTCCAGACAATTAGATATACAGCTGTATGTTAAAATATGACATTCAAGTTTTAATGGAATTCATTATGAAGAGCAGATGGAAGGATATCCCAAAAATATTGCACTGAACGTGCAACGGCCCAGTGGTCTTGATTATACATTGCATAGGAAACTGGATTTCTATAATTGCTTTCAGTATAATTGCTTTCAGTATAATAAGTGCCCTCTGATGCATACTCGGCTAATTATGGGACTGTGTCATCCTGTCCATGTCCCATCCTGCAAGCTTTAGACGATACTTTGGTATCGGTAAGAATCTTTTTGTTCACCTGTGACCAGGTCTCTTCTCCCGCTTATTATTATTATTATTATTATTATTATTATTATTATTATTATTATTATTACTATTTTGATCATGTCCTGCCGGATGATGGATATCGATAAAATGAGCGTATGCATAACTTACCAGCTCTAAGGCATTCTCTGCGGAAAAAAGAAAAGAAAAAGTAAATATGATATCCATGTGCGTTGGGGGATCTCCTTCCTTCGCAGCTTTCAAAACTCGGTTGTCGTAGTAGTTGGTGGGGTAATAGTAACATTGTTGTCCCTCTGTGTCTCTCCCTGTCTCGGGGACAACCTCAACGCTGGTTTATCGGCTTCCAGCCTTTTTTTTTTTTTTTTTTTTTATTTCTATAAATTGTTTTCCGTGTAATAAGTGACCTATGATGCTTTACTCGACTAATTATGGGAATGTCCAATCCTGTCCATGTCCCGTCCTGCGAGCTGTAGGCGATACCTGGGTGTCGGTGAGAATCTTTTATGTTACTCTTCTGTGACCAGATCCCCCCCCCCCCTTATCATTATTCCTTTGTTATTCTTCTTATTATTTTCATAATTATTGTTATTTTGGTCTTGTCCTGCTTGATGATTGGTATCGATGAAATGAGCTATGCATAACTTACCAGTGGTAAGCCTTTCTTCGCAAAAAAAAAAAAAAAAAAAAAGGTAATTAAGATATCCATGTGTGTTGGGGGATCTCCTTTTTCGCCGCTTTCAAAATTCGGTTGTCGGAGTAGATGGCGGGGTAAAGGTAGCACTTATGTCCTTCTGTATCTCTCCACGTCTTGGGGACAACCTCAACACTGGTTTTTCGACTTCCAGCCTTTTTTTTTTTTTTTTTGCTATTATTATACCCCCGCCAAACGAAGTTTGAAGGGGGTATATAGGAATCAGCGGACGGTCGGTCGGGCGGTCGGTCGGGCGGTCGGTCGGGCGGTCGGGCGGTCGGGCGGTCGGGCGGTCGGGCGGTCGGTCGGGCGGTCGGTCCGTTGCAAATCTTGCGTCGCGAACTACTTCCTCAGTTTTCAACCGATTCCCATAAAACCTGGCACAGATGTGTGCCTTGGGTTGTAGATGTGCAAGACGTATTTTTTGACAGTACCCAAAAGTACGTTGCCATGGTAACGGCATATTATGGGCAAAAATGGGTACAAATCTTGCGTCGCGAACTACTTCCTCAGTTTTCAACCGATTCCCATAAAACTTGGCACAGATGTGTGCCTTGGGTTGTAGATGTGCAAGACGTATTTTTTGACAGTACTCAAAAGTACGTTGCCATGGTAATGGCATATTATGGGCAAAAATGGGTACAAATCTTGCGTCGCGAACTCCTCCCACAGTTTTTGATCAATTTTTATGAAATTAGGTACAGATGTTCATCTGAATATGTTAATGTGCAAGACACATATTTCCGCAGTGGCAAAAAGTGCGTTGCCATGGTAACGGCATGTTATTGGTAAAATATAGGGCAAAATGCTTCATGGCAAAACTGCTTCATCAGTGTTCTTCCAATTCTCATGGAATTCATATTGAATGTTTGTCTTAGGATATAGGTCAGCATGACACATTTCTTGACAGTGACAAAAAGTATGTTGCCATGGTAACAGCTCACATATTATGAGCCACAATGATGGAAAATTTTGTGTTGCAAACTACTTCCTCAGTTTTTGCCCAATTTCCATGAAACTTGGTACAGACGTGTGCCTTTGGTTGTAGATGTGCAAGACGCATTTTTCGATAGTACCCGAAAGTACGTTGCCATGGTAACGGCATATTAATGGCAGAAGATCAAGGAAAGATCTTGCGGATTTAACTACTTCCTCAGTTTTTTGACCAAAGCTTATCAAATGTTGTTTTGACCAAAGCTTATGAAATGTTGTTTGACGGGGGTATAACCAGTCGCTGTAGCGACATTTCTAGTTTCTATAAATAATCACTGTCTCATCCTATCCATGTCCCATCCTGCGAGCTGTAGGCGATACTTAAAGGTATTGATGAGAACTTTGTGCTCCCTTTATGTGACCTGGTCTTCCCCCCACGTTGGCTGTTTCTTTCGGAAACGGGTGAACATCACACACGACATCCTTTGGATATTATGAATTGAAATCTTAGGAGTTGGATGGATTACCATCATCGACTTCCTCTCATTGTGTATAGACACCATCACTTGACGCATCAGCACCAAGGGTCTCCTTTGGAGATCTTGCTTCATAGAGGTCGGACTCACCGTGGAGCAATCTGCTGTAGTATCATCTTGCTCACGATCAGTTTTGACAGCAGGGACAAAATCTGTATCAACCGTACCTCTGTTCAATGGATGGATACTGTAATATTTTGATATGTCAGGGCAGGAGGACTAAGAGATACAATATAACTATAAGAAGTGCACGCGTTGATACGTAGTTGAAAGATTGATATACAGTAATTGTCTTTATTCATGAATCATTCTGATATCTGTCCAAACATTTCATAGTGCATGGGCGTATCTCGACAATCTCCCTGCACTAGAAATTCAGTTCTCATTTCTCGAAATCTTCTTTCATAAATTCTCTAAAAAATAAAAGCCATCATTCGGAAAAGACACACCTTTTGTGATGCTGACGCTGTAATATTGTCATTCTGTTGCAAATTTCTTGCTGATATAAGTACAGGCTTGCAACTAGCATCATCTTTTTTATACCATACTTGAAGCTATTCATTCGTCTTCCAACTCCCTCTTAATATATAACGAAGCCTTGCACTACAACTTCAACCCCTTCCAAATGGTCATTGCATGGGGTCAGGAGGTAGACACTAAAAAAAATGTTGCAGCTCACTGAATGGGTAGGGTCCTATTACCCGTATATTGCTCAAGGCGTTTTGATGATTAGCGTGCACAGCGGCTTTAATGTTTGCATGGACACCAGCTGTTCTGAGAACATTTTCAGATTCATCAAAATTTATGGGATATCTCCTGTTTGCTTGCCATGCAGGATCAGCGTATGCGTCCTGATGAGAAGCATGTCGAAAATCCACCCACAGCATGACTGGACTGATAGTCATCACACATAGTAGTACTTAATCTGGCATATTCAGTGCCATCAACAGTCCTCAAACGCTCTGTTCCTGGCATCTTTTAATCACTTATAGCTGGTCTTATAAAATCAAAACTTCTTGTATTCACCCACAAGGCGAGGTGAATGTTTCTCAGCGTCGATCTGTATCTTGCTGCAGTATTCTCCAGAATTTAATAATAATATGCAAGCATTTTCTGTTGACTTCGTTTAGCGCCAAGAGAATTTTCCACATGAAACTCACCGGTGTACAAGGCGATCCTAAGGGTATTGGGATGTATGTGACGTCAGTGCACTGCTCTTAAAACAGTGATGTGTAACCTCCCAATATCTTCTCTAGCCAAATGCCCGTGTTGATTACGATGATGCACGTGCGTCTAAACATGTGTGTGACTCCTGTGCCCCGTTTTATCAAAAGATAAAATCGATTTTAAATGTCTTTACTTCCCAGGCTGCCATAGACTTACAGCTGAAATCAACTATATTTTTTAACTCATCATAAAACAGGGCTCAGTACTGCTTCAAAACAGCCAAAATTGGTTATTACTGCACAGCCATTCCATTGTGACTCGCGTGACAGCCCTGTGAATTATACACGCCAGGAAATGCGTCTTCTGGTTCTGCAGTCTAACTTTTTTACATCATACTGCAGTCCTCATAAGATGAGTTAGATCTAGATGTGCTGGAGCTAGAGACCAACAATGCAACCTCATATGCTCTCTTCCAATTCAATCCAAGTAATGCCCTCGATTAATGGAAGCTTATGCCAAGGTAAAAGTTTTGGTTTTGCATTTACTTTCAAGTT
The DNA here is from genome assembly GCF_040938485.1 of Diadema antillarum. Taxonomy (NCBI): domain Eukaryota; kingdom Metazoa; phylum Echinodermata; class Echinoidea; order Diadematoida; family Diadematidae; genus Diadema; species Diadema antillarum. The sequence goes on along the minus strand of NW_027272324.1, from coordinate 279,498 downwards.
AGGCCTAGGAATATGTCTAGGGGAAGCTTGGATTCCTAATCTAACGTTAGATCCCACGTTACTCGCATCTAGTAAATTAAACATAGTTTAGTTTGTAAAATCTTAACTTATATGAAATGGAGGCCTACCCAGTAGTTTTACCTTTTCCTTACGAAGACACAGCAGATGATCCATATATCTGTGCGAGTTGAGAGAGATGTCTAGCTAGCTCCACGCCTCCAGCAGTTTCTGCTAGTTTGTCATTTTATCGATAGCTAGCGATCGCCGGGCCTGCGATATGGGCGAGATGACGTCACGCGTAGAGTTCTACATATCTGGTGACATCTCCGACAGAAAATTCGATGGGTGTAAGAGATGGCGCTGTTCAATCTTTCTCCTTTGTCGAGGTTTCTGCTTGCTCCTATCCAACTGATGACTATGCTCAGAAAACAATATAGTTTGAAGATCGACTCCACAGGGGGTTCCTCTTCTTAGATTTATGCTCATTGACAACTGATTACCAGTTTGAAGGTGTGTATCTATATGCATGTCACCTGTTTGAATGGGTGCACGAGAACACGCACACACACACGCACACAACACACACACACACGCATCCAAACGTCATATATCATACACAATACCAAAACTCGATGCAGGCACTTGGCTACCTGCGTAATGAATATTTATAAATGGCTAACCTTTGGCAAGGGAAAATAGCACATTTGCGGCTGCGCGTAGGGAACATTCATGAGATAATCTCTTGCTGGTTATGGAAAAAAATGGCGCGATCGGGCAGCAGAGTTCATTTTTTATGCAAGTAAATTTTATCCAAGTTGGGAGAACTCATGGTCACTCAATGAAGCTTGGGAAATGGTATGTAATTAGATTGGATGTGAACAAGTATTTTTTTTTTTTTTTTTGCCAATATTGGTCCATATGTAGAATTCTCTGAAGATGTGGTCCCAGCAGGCTCTGTTAATGCTTTTAATAATAAGCTGGACCAGCATTGGAAAAACTATGCATTTGATTACGGATAGGTTCTAAGTGCTATGTAGAGTAACATGCCCAAGTTTGGTACACTTCATGATTTTCATGCTTTTCACTTTCCAAAATAGATTAAGTCCTGAATGTATCTTCCAAAAGATTGTTTGTCAAAACTGTACATGTATAATGACATTCTAAATGCATCTTCGAGATATAAGAATTATATAAGAAATTTTTAAAAAATGGAATTTATAATACCTTCTCCTGTGCCATGTTAGGTACAAAGGTCTTGATAGTAAATATTTCTCTGAGCTCACTAGTCATTTGTAAGAACACTTGACTTCCCTCTTTCAGAAGGCAAGGGGGAGTAAAATTACCCTTAACTTACGTCAATGGTGAGTCGAGGAAATGTCAACTTTTTTTTAAAGTGAAATTCTTTTTATATTTTCTTTATATCATTGTTTGCATGTGACATCACACACTGTAGTAGTCTTCTCAATTAGCAGTGATTGTGCAGAAACCTTAAAAATCTGAAAATTTTTAACGAATTGTCTGATTTTCCCCAAACTCTCACTGATATGATCTCCTTTTTGTTCTTGCATTCACTAAATCCACATGAATGATAGTTAACTTGTCCTGTAAGTGGCACAAATATCGAAACAACGAAGTAAATGATCCTCCTATTAGAATAAAACTGTTACTAGGATTTCTTTGTTTCTGGATATCTAAGCCATTTCAAAACCAATTTACAACCAATAAAATGTACATTCTTTTTAAATGTCATTTTTTGGTTTCATAATTCATAACAGGTTTGTCATCTCACAGAAGATTTGGCAAACTGCAGTCCCATCTCAACACATGCAATAACATTCATGTTATAACAAAGTACATTAAAGAATTAACACAGGTTAGGTGCTGACATTTGTTGTGGCAGTAATGACATCAAGGGAGTTTGCGATTCTTTCAAGGTGAGGATTTTGCTGCCGCAAAATGATCAGTCGCTCTCTTTCCAATTCAACGAGCTGCTGACTAGCAGGTGGATGGATCGTAGGGGGATGTGGCGTAGGGACAGGAAATTCAGAGGGGCAAGTTGCAGGAGGACGAGATGCAGTTGGATGGGTTACATGGGGATCAGATGTAGGGGGAAGAGAAGCTGGGCGATCTGGAGTGATGGTGGGTGGTTGCACTGGAGTTGAAATCGTTGAGAGCACTGGGGAGGATGCCGCCCCTTCAAGCAACTGCCTCAAAAGGTTTGAGGCAGTGTCGGTTCCACTTTCGTTGGTGCTCTATTAAAGGGACAAATAGTAAACAAAATCAAATTGGTACATGTAATAGCTCATGTTATCTATTGAATAGGACTATTTAAAACAATTATTCATTAAAAGATTATCTTTTGGGATTTACTAACAAAACTAGCCCTAGGCTAGGGCTAGGCCTGATACAAGGGTTTCTGCAGTGTCGGCCCTATAATGTTTTCTTTCAATAACTTCTACGACAAGCGCAAGTAACGTCAGACGATTTAGACCCTTCATTTGGAACGGACTCGGCAGATATTCACGCAGGGACGTAAGCCGACACTCGCAGGCCAAATGAAATCACTAAGAAATAACGTTCGAAACTACAGCCAGTTCTAGCACATCAGCATCTTCACCCGTACTACCGTGCGATCGTGAGCACGTAACTATAGGACGTATTAGCACGTGAAATGCTTATAGAACGAAAAGAACTTATCGATGCTTTCCATGTACGTTAAATACTTGAAGCTGTTAATAATTCACTCAAAATACCATCATTTCAACGACTAAAATAGCATGTATTAGTCGACTTCAATTTTACCAATACTTACCGGTGGAGCAATAACAGGGAGCAGACGATGGTTAGAGCTACGCTGACTAGAGACGTCCGCGCGTTCCGTTTTTTTTTTTTTTTTTTTTTTTTTTTTAATCCGGGGAAATACCGGAAATTAGGCTCGTCCATGACAATTCAACGGAGCGCAAGTATCCTACGCAAGTTGCGGGTGATACTTGCGTAGGATGTGAGTTGCGTTTAAACGCAATTTGAGTTTCTAGCAACGGGGCCCTGGATAGTAACATTCTGTACCTCATTTTACAAACAAGTCATGTTCCTTCATTCAACCCAATTCTCTCACAATTATATTCACATTATTCAGTAAAGAATATCGTTGATATTGCCCCTATTGCTCTTACTTTTTTTTCTTTCTCTTGTTCCCCTTACACGTTTCTTATAAATATTATTTATCTTATCTGTAGTGTTCTCTATAATAGGAATCCCTTTAAATCCGGGTCTCAAATTGTCGACCATGTTCGATTAGCTGGTTTAATAGAGAGATTTGTCACTGGATGTGGAGGGAGACCGAAAGAGTACATTTTACTGAAGGGGTGTTTCCCCATTATCACTTCGTATACAATGTCCAGTCGAGACCCGCATCGAATCGGCGATGGGGAATCGTGTCGGCGGCGAGGCAAAAATCCCACCGATTCGATGCGAGGGATCACATTCTGGCCAAAGTCCGCCGATTCGTTCCGGCGGAACGAATATCCTGGCCGGTAGATTTCCTGTAACACCCCTACTCAGCAAGACGCCAAATAAAAAAAGAAATGCCTCTTGGTTTTGTGTCCTCTGCCCCCGATTCCGTAGTTTTTTGAAGTGCATCTAAAGGGATGGCATCATCTGGATCCATGATTTCTTCCGTCTCCGATGCCGGAGTCGATATTTGCTCTTCATTTGAAAACGAGGAACTTCGTAGTGTTAATATCATTACTCAAAATAAAGAGAACGATTTTGAACATCAACACCATTGATCCGTTTATTTCATGTTCCTTCCTTCAATTCAGCTTTCTCTCATACTTTAATTCATATAGGGCCTAATTGAAAATCCTCATCAACTCAAATACTTGTATTTTCATTTTTCATAGTTTTGTCGTGTATATTCATTGTTTTCTTCCTTGCATTTTTATTTGCAAAGGCATCCTTAGTTACAAATTTGCCCGGGTAAGTGTCCAGGTACTCTTGGTTAGCCTGCTTGTAGTACTTCTTAGCTGAGTCACATGGTGTGAATGGGCCTGTAGCCGATACACAATGTTTTTTCTATAGATTGTGGTCATAATTTCCCCGATTTCTGATCAGCTCTAGTGCAACTATTTTGCCATTAGACTTCGGAGATAGAGCAGCGGTATGGGCAACGCTTGGTTTGTCAATGTGCACGTGCGAGAGCTACTGATCTTGGATAATAGCGTTCCACAGTATTAACAGGCCTGACGTTTAGTATACACTCTCTTGCCACTTTGGGCAGAACACGTAAGGGATTTCCTCATCCGAGTCTTCTCCCACTGCTGTCTCAGGCTTGATACTCTGGTCACTATACTTGATGTCGACTCTATGTGTTTTTTATAGTGTCTCCAGAATTCCATACAGCAAGATACAAACAAACCAAATTCTGGTTGTTTTGTATTCATGCCATAAATGCAAGTTATTATATCGTTCCAATAAATAACACAAACTGGATGCCCTTTAAATATTTGTTGTCCCTTTTGGCAACCTACAACAATCTAAAGACTAGAAAATGTTGCTATGATGACTGGTTATTGAAAAAGAAAATTGTGTACCTCTTCACTCCAAGACCAATGTTTGTGCCAAGTCCTATGAGCATTGGTCAGATGCCGAGGAAATAATTTGATCCACAAGACTTTACCCTGATTTATTGCCATAATATGTCATTACCATGGCAATGCAGTTGCCAACACATTCAAAATATATCACTGAAGGTGATAAATTCCCCCGCAGAACCAACCTGTAATGATAAACAAGAGACCTGATTGTCTCGCGCTCACCTGAAAGTTTCTGAAGCTTACTCTATAGTTTACATGCAACATAATTAATGATCTTAGAAATTGAGTGAACATTTGATAATAACACGAACTTTCAATAGTTCAATACTACACTTTTAATATCTGTTCAACACTGGAGAGTGTTTCGTGGATTGTTGGGTCGTGGTCCTGTATGCGAACAAGACAGCACTGATTTTTTCGTCACAATCATCTTGGTCTTCACCAGTCACCTTCTGTAGAGCGGTAATTAGCGTTTGGTTGAATCGTTCCACGAGACCATTACTTTGTTGATGGTAGGCACTGGTTACCAGATGTTTGCATCTGGTCTGGCTCAGGAGGGATTCAACTGATGTATTGAATTCCCGTCCCTAATCAGGGATGATCTGCTTCACAAACCCTGATCTGTACACGAACAAGACAGCACTGATTTTTTCGTCCTATTCATCTTGCTCTGCACCAGTCACCTTTTGTAGAGCGGTAATCAGCGTTTGGTTGAATCGTTCCACGAGACCATTACTTTGTTGATGGTAGGCACTGGTCACCAGATGTTTGCATCTGGTCTGGCTCAGGAGGGATTCAACGAATTTAGTGTTGGAACTCCCGTCCCTGATCAATGAGGATAATAATGCTTCACAAACACTTATCTGTGTGCAAACAAGACAGCACTGTTTTTTTTTTTTTTTCGTCCCAATCATCTTGCTCTGCACCAGTCACCTTCTGTAGAGCGGTAATCAGCGTCTGGTTGAATCGTTCCACGAGACCATTACTTTGTTGATGGTAGGCACTGGTTACCAGATGTTTGCATCTGGTCTGGCTCAGGAGGGATTCAACGAATTTAGTGTTGAACTCCCATCCCTGATCAGTGATGATAATAATGCTTCACAAACCCTTATCTGTATGTGAACTAGACAGCACTGATTTTTTTTTTTTTCGTCCCAATCCATGCTCTCCACCAGTCACCTTCTGTAGAGTGGTCATCAACGTCTGGTTGAATCGTTCCACGAGACCATTACTATGGGGATGATAGGCACTTTTTTTCCAGGTTTCCAGATGTTTGCATCTTGTCTGCCTCAGGAGGGATTCAACAAGTTTATCGTTGAATTCCTGTCCCTGATCAGTGGTGATCTGCTTCACAAACCCTAATCTGAAATGTTCAAATATATAGACATCATTGTTCAATGCCAGCCAGGTTCAAAAGGATAGAAATATATTATGTCTATTGCCAATTAACCAATTTACATCTAATAAAATGTTAATTCTTTCAAAATGTCATTTTTTTTTTGTTTCATAATTCATAACAGGTTTGTCATCTCACAGAAGATTTGGCAAACTGCAGTCCCATCTCAACACATGCAATAACATTCATGTTATAACAAAGTACATTAAAGAATTAACACAGGTTAGGTGCTGACATTTGTTGCGGCAGTAATGACATCAAGGGAGTTTGCGATTCTTTCAAGGTGAGGATTTTGCTGCCGCAAAATGATCAGTCGCTCTCTTTCCAATTCAACGAGCTGTTGACTAGCAGGTGGATGGATCGTAGGGGGATGTGGCGTAGGGACAGGAAATTCAGAGGGGCAAGTTGCAGGAGGACGAGATGCAGTTGGATGGGTTACATGGGGATCAGATGTAGGGGGAAGAGAAGCTGGGCGATCTGGAGTGATGGGAGTGGGTGGTTGCACTGGAGTTGAAATCGTTGGGAGCGCTGGGGAGGATGCTGCCCCTTCAAGCAACTGCCTCAAAAGGTTTGAGGCAGTGTCGGTTCCACTTTCGTTGGTGCTCTATTAAAGGGACAAACAGTAAACAAAATCAAATTGGTAATAGCTCATGTTATATATTGAAGAGGACTATTCTTAAACAATTATCCATTAAAAGATTATCTTTTGGGATTTACTAACAAAACTAGCCCTAGGCTAGGGCTAGGCCTGATCAGATACAAGGGTTTCTGCAGTTATCTCAAGAATGTCTTTGGATTTGCTGGCATCTCCCGTGAAGGAGGATCGGGGTGAAGGTGGAAGGTTTGCATTAATGAAGAAATGAATGCGTTCTCGTCTTTGGTGCACCGAGACCATTTCCTTTTCTTCGTATTCTTCTTAATGCTCTCCTTTTTAACGCTCTTTCTTAACGCTCCCGCTTCCTCTTTGTTGAAGTTTATCTTCTTTAGCAGTATTGGCTGCACACTCGACACAAACTTGTTCAACTGACAGACGACATGCCTGCATGCCTGTGTTGTGTACCCTAAGCATACCACTGCCTCGATTTCAAATAACACTGATGCAACAAAGTTGAAGCAACCCCTGCAGAAATGCTGGTGCAGGTGCAGAGAACTGTTCCACCTCCACATGAAGGCCATCTTGTGCGAAAGGGTTCCCACAGATTAGGGAATTGTTGATAGAGTGGACGTGGCCGCCTGTCTTGTACAAGAGCTGTTCCAGACGGCTACAGTCCATTTGTCACATCCGGGATGATATCGCTCACTTTGATTTTTAATGCACGTCGGTCACTACGTACTGCTATCACGTCTTGGCTCCTTTCCCGCCAACAGGCTGGCGAGTGGTTGCACTAAGCGATGACATCACTCACGTTCTGAATATAGGTGGCCATGAAATTCCTGGCAGACGCATTTGCGATTCAGGCGTTGGATGTACTGGAGAACATGGAGTGTTCACATTTCCGTAATAACGACGTCATTACCTCGACGTCAACGTTCAGGAGGTGTAATGGAAAAGTCCCTATAGTAGGATTTAGTCCTACAGGTTCCTGTGCAAAATAGTTAGGAATGAATTCACAACTAATTTAATGACAAACAAACTTTTCTTCATATTTTGTCAACTGCAATCAAAAGTTTAAAATTCAAAAACATGAAATTATCAGACGTGGCGAACCAACCCTTTAGATGCATACAGACTGTGAAAAATTAAAACTACAGACTTAATAGTAAGAACATTGTGAAACTGAAGACGCAACTATAGCAGGCGTCACTGTCGGGCCACCAAATTTCAAAAATGTAACTTTTTGTGGTTTGAATGGCTAACTTGTAGTATGTTTCAAGATGGATGGCTATGTTTCCTTTTATCTGACTTTTACACCACCACATTTTCAAATTCAATGATTTTTCCAGAGAAAAAACAAATAGTTTCGAAGCCTAGTTTACATTAGAAATGTTACTTCATGTATTATCTGTGTTCAAAGTGACCTACACCTTATTATTTCAGATTGATGTGGGGGAAAAAAAAGAGATCTTAACAGCATAATTGCAAAACATCAAATTTGCTTCAATAATAGCTATCAATTTTTTTTTTTTTTTGGAGGGGGGAGGGAAATTAAATAACTTACAGCTCTACAAACGTATAGTGTCCACAAAACATTTGGAGTGTAAAAAAAAAAGGCTCTTATGAAATATCCAATTAAATATGGACTCATTCCCTTTTCAAATCATATTCCACTTTACACAAACCTGTGGTATTACAGCCAGGGTCTTTCAAGATTGGGGCCTTTTTGATGAGAGTCCTTGCAGCTTCAGAGTATTGTAAGGGTGAAGAGAACCCAAGTGTGAATTTATGGACAGAGAAAAGAAAAGAGGGAGCATAATACACTTTTCTTTTATTTCTTATCACATCAGTGTGCAAACTGTAATTGGGTATTAGATATATTGTTTGGGTAAAAAGGGGGCAGTTTACCTTATTCGAGATAAAGGAATTGGTTACTTTATATGTTGATAATTTATAAGAATTACAACCATGTCATAATATAGGCCATACATATAATTTTATTAGGAAAATTCATAATTTACAATATTTGAAAAGTCAATCTTTGTGCACGTGTCTTATAAGAATAGCAGTAATTCACAGCCTGTCATGCACCATACATGTATCTTGCCACCTATTTAACTGATGCTACATGGATCAGTCATGGGACCGTCATGCCACGGCCATACAATTATTAATGCTGGTAAGTAGACCCTACCCATTTTATACTACAATGTACGTGTATCCAAAATGGGCATCCATCTACAGGTGTAACAAGTCACAAAGTCAAATGATTGTATGACCCAGGGCTAAACTACACATGTAACTACGTGTACGTCGTGCAGTGTGCTCTGCATGGTTTCTTCTCGTTTTGACTACAGTACTTATGTGTCATTAACAAACGTACCATTACCAAATATGCTTGATAATATCCTTGAAGAGTTCTTGAATAGTCTTTTTCAAGTTGTATGTTCATATTTATTCATTTACAATAACAATGAATACGTTTTCAATACCTGCTGCACACTTCGACGACCTCAGCTGCTAGGCGAGGTAATCCAGTGCAGTCACTGAGGTGTAAGCCGTCACCGGCCCAACACTTTTTTTTTTATTTCTATGTTTTATTAATTCTTACCACAAACATAATCAAATTATTTACAAATGATTTTTAATGATAAGAAAAAATATGAATAAAAAAAAGTGACAAGACGTTGAAAATAACCTCCAATATCGAGTAAGTAATACACGTGTACCAAGCCACTGACACAATGAATAGACTACATACATAAATTTAAACAAATATTATTATCACAAAAAGGGGTTCTTCAAACTGACACTGGACTGGCAGCCCTAAATTAGAAATAGAAGGAAAACCAAACCTCAATCCATCAAGGGTCAATGAAAACAGGACACACTCCACGTGCTGAAACGCATATACCATGCACTAATATCACACGTTAAAACCAACCCTACTTATCAAACTCTGAACTCATATTTTAACACAAATAAACATTCAATTGTAGAGCGCGTCCTGACCCTAGTGACCCAAGGGGAGAGAAAACATAATTTATGGGCCCAGAATTTGTAGCTAATGTAGGCCTTGTCAAGGCCAAAACTATAATGTTACTCTCACTGGAAAATCACGGTGGCATGGTACTGTACACGTATAATCTGTATAATTTCTTACAATGCACTGTACGAAATATATCAATTAAACATAACTTTCAGACAATACAAAAGAACACAGTGAGAGGAAGACAAACTAGCTTCTACATAATTATAAACTGAATCTCCATTTTCTGAAATGCTTAGGGAGCTTATTGTTCTTCTTAGCCAAGTAATATTCTATTTCCTTTTGTTTGTTTAATGATTTAAAGGCAGTCACATTCGGTAACTCATTTTTAAATTTGCAAAGATATATGTAATATTTCACCAATAAAATAAGATATGTTACATATTTGTCTTTAGGAACACCAAACATTTTTTTTGTTTTTTTTTTTTAAATTTGAGAAAATGAAACTGGCATCATAATGTTGCAATAATAACTCTAACAAGGCTTTCCAAATGGAAGAGACCTTGTCACACTCACTGTCATTAACAGATGTACCATTACCAAATATGCTTGATAACATCCTTGAAGAGTTCTTGAATAATCTTTTTTTTTTTCAAGTTGTATGTTCATATTTATTCATTTACAATAACAATAAATACGTTTTCAATATCTGCTGCACACTTCAACGACCTCAGCTGCTAGGCGAGGTAATCCATTGCAGTCACTGAGGTGTAAGCCGTCACTGGCCCAACACCTTTTTTTATTTCTATGTTTTATTAATTCTTACCACAAACATAATCAAATTATTTACAAATGATTTTTAATGATAAGAAAAAATATGAATAAAAAAAAGTGACAAGACGTTGAAAATAACCTCCAATATCGAGTAAGTAATACACGTGTACCAAGCCACTGACACAATGAATAGACTACATACATAAATTTAAACAAATATTATTATCACAAAAAGGGGTTCTTCAAACTGACACTGGACTGGCAGCCCTAAATTAGAAATAGAAGGAAAACCAAACCTCAATCCATCAAGGGTCAATGAAAACAGGACACACTCCACGTGCTGAAACGCATATACCATGCACTAATATCACACGTTAAAACCAACCCTACTTATCAAACTCTGAACTCATATTTTAACACAAATAAACATTCAATTCTAGAGCGCGTCCTGACCCTAGTGACCCAAGGGGAGAGAAAACATAATTTATGGGCCCAGAATTTGTAGCTAATGTAGGCCTTGTCAAGGCCAAAACTATAATGTTACTCTCACTGGAAAATCACGGTGGCATGGTACTGTACACGTATAATCTGTATAATTTCTTACAATGCACTGTACGAAATATATCAATTAAACATAACTTTCAGGCAATACAAAAGAACACAGTGAGAGGAAGACAAACTAGCTTCTACATAATTATAAACTGAATCTCCATTTTCTGAAATGCTTAGGGAGCTTATTGTTCTTCTTAGCCAAGTAATATTCTATTTCCTTTTGTTTGTTTAATGATTTAAAGGCAGTCACATTCGATAACTCATTTTTAAATTTGCAAAGATATATGTAATATTTCACCAATAAAATAAGATATGTTACATATTTGTCTTTAGGAACACCAAAAAGTTTTTTTTTTGTTTTTTTTTTTAATTTGAGAAAATGAAACTGGCATCATAATGTTGCAATAATAAATCTAACAAGGCTTTCCAAATGGAAGAGACCTTGTCACACTCACTGTCATTAACAGATGTACCATTACCAAATATGCTTGATAACATCCTTGAAGAGTTCTTGAATAATCTTTTTTTTTTCAAGTTGTATGTTCATATTTATTCATTTACAATAACAATAAATACGTTTTCAATATCTGCTGCACACTTCAACGACCTCAGCTGCTAGGCGAGGTAATCCATTGCAGTCACTGAGGTGTAAGCCGTCACTGGCCCAACACCTTTTTTTATTTCTATGTTTTATTAATTCTTACCACAAACATAATCAAATTATTTACAAATGATTTTTAATGATAAGAAAAAACAATATGAATAAAAAAAGTGACAAGACGTTGAAAATAACCTCCAATATCAAGTAAGTAATACACGTGTACCAAGCCACCAACACAATGAATAGACTACATACATTAATATAAACAAACATATCATTATCACAAAAAGGGGTTCTTCAAACTGACACTGGACTGGCAGCCCTAAATTGAAAATAGAAGGAAAACAAAACCTCCATCCATCAAGGGTCGATGAAAACAGGACACACTCCACCTGCTGAAACGCATATACCATGCACTAATATCACACGTTAAAACCAACCTTACTTCTCAAACTCTGAACTCATATTTTAACACAAATAAACATTCAATTGTAGAGCGCGTCCTGACCCAAGTGACCCAAGGGGAAAGAAAACATAATTTATGGGCCCAGAATTTGTAGCTAATGTAGGCCTTGTCAAGGCCAAAACTATAATGTTACTCTCACTGGAAAATCACGGTGGCATGGTACTGTACACGTATAATCTGTATAATTTCTTACAATGCACTGTACGAAATATATCAATTAAACATAACTTTCAGGCAATACAAAAGATCACAGTGAGAGGAAGACAAACTAGCTTCTACATAATTATAAACTGAATCTCCATTTTCTGAAATGCTTAGGGAGCTTATTGTTCTTCTTAGCCAAGTAATATTCTATTTCCTTTTGTTTGTTTAATGATTTAAAGGCAGTCACATTCGGTAACTCATTTTTAAATTTGCAAAGATATATGTAATATTTCACCAATAAAATAAGATATGTTACATATTTGTCTTTAGGAACACCAAAAAGTTTTTTTTTGTTTTTTTTTTAAATTTGAGAAAATGAAACTGGCATCATAATGTTGCAATAATAAATCTAACAAGGCTTTCCAAATGGAAGAGACCTAGTCACACTCACTGTCATTAACAGATGTACCATTACCAAATATGCTTGATAACATCCGTGAAGAGTTCTTGAATAATCTTTTTTTTTTTCAAGTTGTATGTCCATATTTATTCATTTACAATAACAATGAATACGTTTTCAATACCTGCTGCACACTTCGACGACCTCAGCTGCTAGGCGAGGTGATCCAGTGCAGTCACTGAGGTGTAAGCCGTCACCGGCCCAACACTTTTTTTTTATTTCTATGTTTTATTAATTCTTACCACAAACATAATCAAATTATTTACAAATGATTTTTAATGATAAGAAAAAATATGAATTAAAAAAAGTGACAAGACGTTGAAAATAACCTCCAATATCGAGTAAGTAATACACGTGTACCACGCCACTGACACAATGAATAGACTACGTACATAAATTTAAACAAATATTATTATCACAAAAAGGGGTTCTTCAAATTGACACTGGACTGGCAGCCCTAAATTAGAAATAGAAGGAAAACCAAACCCCAATCCATCAAGGGTCAATGAAAACAGGACACACTCCACGTGCTGAAACGCATATACCATGCACTAATATCACACGTTAAAACCAACCCTACTTATCAAACTCTGAACTCATATTTTAACACAAATAAACATTCAATTGTAGAGCGCGTCCTGACCCTAGTGACCCAAGGGGAAAGAAAACATAATTTATGGGCCCAGAATTTGTAGCTAATGTAGGCCTTGTCAAGGCCAAAACTATAATGTTACTCTCACTGGAAAATCACGGTGGCATGGTACTGTACACGTATAATCTGTATAATTTCTTACAATGCACTGTACGAAATATATCAATTAAACATAACTTTCAGGCAATACAAAAGAACACAGTGAGAGGAAGACAAACTAGCTTCTACATAATTATAAACTGAATCTCCATTTTCTGAAATGCTTAAGGAGCTTATTGTTCTTCTTAGCCAAGTGATATTCTATTTCCTTTTGTTTGTTTAATGATTTAAAGGCAGTCACATTCGGTAACTCATTTTTAAATTTGCAAAGATATATGTAATATTTCACCAATAAAATAAGATATGATACATATTTGTCTTTAGGAACACCAAAAAGTTTTTTTTTGTTTTTTTTTTTTTAAATTTGAGAAAATGAAACTGGCATCATAATGTTGCAATATTAAATCTAACAAGGCTTTCCAAATGGAAGAGACCTTGTCACACTCACTGTCATTAACAGATGTACCATTACCAAATATGCTTGATAACATCCTTGAAGAGTTCTTGAATAATCTTTTTTTTTTCAAGTTGTATGTTCATATTTATTCATTTACAATAACAATAAATACGTTTTCAATATCTGCTGCACACTTTGACGACCTCAGCTGCTAGGCGAGGTAATCCATTGCAGTCACTGAGGTGTAAGCCGTCACTGGCCCAACACCTTTTTTTATTTCTATGTTTTATTAATTCTTACCACAAACATAATCAAATTATTTACAAATGATTTTTAATGATAAGAAAAAATATGAATAAAAAAAGTGACAAGACGTTGAAAATAACCTCCAATATGAAGTAAGTAATACACGTGTACCAAGCCACCAACACAATGAATAGACTACATACATTAATTTAAACAAACATATCATTATCACAAAAAGGGGTTCTTCAAACTGACACTGGACTGGCAGCCCTAAATTAAAAATAGAAGGAAAACAAAACCTCCATCCATCAAGGGTCGATGAAAACAGGACACACTCCACTTGCTGAAACGCATATACCATGCACTAATATCACACGTTAAAACCAACCCTACTTCTCAAACTCTGAACTCATATTTTAACACAAATAAACATTCAATTATAGAGCGCGTCCTGACCCCAGTGATCCAAGGGGAAAGAAAACAATTTATGGGCCCAGAATTTGTAGCTAATGTAGGCCTTGTCAAGGCCAAAACTATAATGTTACTCTCACTGGAAAATCACGGTGGCATGGTACTGTACACCTATAATCTGTATAATTTCTTACAATGCACTGTATGAAATATATCAATTAAACATAACTTTCAGGCAATACAAAAGAACATAGTGAGAGGAAGACAAACTAGCTTCTACATAATTATAAACTGAATCTCCATTTTCTAAAATGCTTAGGAAGCTTATTGTTCTTCTTAGCCAAGTAATATTCTATTTCCTTTTGTTTGTTTAATGATTTAAAGGCAGTCACATTCGGTAACTTATTTTTTAATTTGCAAAGATATATGTAATATTTCACCAATAAAATAAGATATGTTACAAATTTGGTGTCTTTAGGAACACCAAAAAGTTTTTTTTTTCTTTTAATTTGAGAAAATGAAACTGGCATCATAATGTTGCAATAATAAATCTAACAAGGCTTTCCAAATGGAAGAGACCTTGTCACACTCACTGTCATTAACAGGTGTACCATTACCAAATATGCTTGATAACATCCTTGAAGAGTTCTTGAATAATCTTTTTTTTTCAAGTTGTATGTTCATGTTTATTCATTTACAATAACAATAAATACGTTTTCAATATCTGCTGCACACTTCGACGACCTCAGCTGCTAGGTGAGGTAATCCAGTGCAGTCACTGAGGTGTAAGCCGTCACTGGCCCAACGCTTTTTTTTATTTCTATGTTTTACTAATGTTTACCACAAACATAAATTATTTACAAATGATTTTTAATGATAAGAAAAAATATGAATAAAAAAAAAGTGACAAGACGTTGAAAATAACCTCCAATATCGAGTAAGTAATGCACGTGTACCAAGCCACCAACACAATGAATAGACTACATATATAAATCTAAACAAACATTATTATCACAAAAAGGGGTTCTTCAAACTGACACTGGACTGGCAGCCCTAGATTAAAAATAGAAGGAAAACAAAACCTCAATCCATCAAGGGTCAATGAAAACAGGACACACTCCACGTGCTGAAACGCATATACCATGCACTAATATCACAAGTTAAAACCAACCCTACTTCTCAAACTCTGAACTCGTATTCAAACACAAATAAACATTCAATTATGGAGCGCGTCCTGACCCCAGTGACCCAAGGGGAAAGAAAACATAATTTATGGGCCCAGAATTTGTAGCTAATGTAGGCCTTGTCAAGGCCAAAACTATAATGTTACTCTCACTGGAAAATCACGGTGGCATGGTACTCTACACGTATAATCTGTATAATTTCTTACAATGCACTGTACGAAATACAGTCAAACTCGGATACCTCGACGTCGGATAAGCCGAATATCACTTACCTCGGGGGCAAAATGAAAGTCCCGATTGTTCCTATGGAGTTTCCGTGTATTAAAATTCGCGTATCTCGAAAAAGATAACTCGAAGTTCGGTTACCTCGAAGGGAAATCTAATGTCCCGATCTTAATTAACTTATTGTTTTTCCCAGCATGTTGCTCGAATCGAAATTGCAAACATCACTCAGCATCTCCGATTAAGCGCGCGTGGACAGCGAAGACATGTCACAAATGTTTTCACACTCGATTGTAAATATTCTGAGACCAGAACAATCGCGCGCCCAAGGAGAAATACTAGTACATTGTACCTGTACCCGATACACAGCTGACAAGGAAAATCCCCAACACCTACCAACACACGTACATGGTATGCACATAGCACCCGTGCCAATGGAGTGCTTTACGATAGCACTACGCGCTGCCCCATCATTTGCTTTTCTTTAACCACTGTGTTTTGATTTTTGATCGAGACAGTCATACCGTGCGCGTAGATTTCTCAACCGTCGGGGCGCACCTGCTTACGTTGACAGTTATATCTTTGCCATTAATCACGCTCCACTGTCAAAACATCAATCTACCTCGTAGTGCCTTTTTTTAAACTATTTTTTTTTTTGTTTTTCACGAAGTTTACTTCCCCGAGAACGCAAACACTGAAACTTTTTTTTTCCAGCAATGCGATTATGAAAATCTGGAAGTATAGGCCGATCACAATGAAGAATAGAATACACATGGCTCCGCACTAAGTTTTATCGGGCCACCAATATCATTGATTTTTATTTTCTGGTGGTCGAAAGTAAAATCTGGTGACAAAAAAAAAATCAGGAAAAATATTAGAAAAACTAAATCGGTCCTACTAAACATAGACAAATTAATATTAAGCATTATTGAAGTGATACAGATGCCCATGTCTAAAACAAATGAATAGAAAATTCAATCATCTTACTCTGTGTTTAAAGATTTGACAAATAGGCGTAGAGTTTATTATAAAAATTGATGCCCATATATTGAGGAGGTCAAAACTTACGTTTGAAATGAGAAAATGGGAGCATTTGCTGACATTTGTTAGCATCCGACATTCGTTTTAGCATTGTAAAAAGCCGAAAGTTACCGTTATTAATTTTTAAATGTAAAAGCAAACAACCGATATTCATTTTAGAATCTTACGGAGCTGAATACTATCCTAATCCATTTCCAAACGTGAAAGCAAACATCCGCTATTTGTTTTAGCATCTAACTGAGCGGATTAATACCATTAATCATTTCCAAATGTTAAAGCAACAATCTGTTATTTATTTTTGCATCGTACGGAGCAGAATATTACCGTTATTCATTTCAAACATCCGACATTTATTTCATTATCGAACGGAGCCGAATGTTACTGCTGTCCACTTCCGAAAGTGAAATGAATCATCTGACAATTTTTTTGAACGTCAAGGCAGACATCAGACATTTTGGACCATGAAACGTATAGCTGAATGTTACTGATATTTATTTCGAAGTGTACCGTAGCAAATATCCAATATTTTTTTATCATCGTTTGGGGCAGAATGTTACTGCTGTTCACTTCCAAACATGCCAAACGTAAAAGCAATCATTCGACATGTATTTTAGCATCTTCCGGAGCTGAATGCTATTGACATTTACTTTCGAACGCAAAAGCACACATCCGGCATTTATTTTATCAGCGTACGGAGTTGAATATTATTGTCATTCACTTCAGAACATCAAAGCAAACATTCGACATTTATTTTAGCATCTTCCGGAGCTAAATGTTATTGCAATTTACTTTCGAACGTAAAAGCAAACATCCAGCATTTATTTCATCATTGTCAGGAGTTGAATATTATTGTTACTCTTTTCCAAACGTCAAAGCAAACATCAAACATTAATTTTACTATTAAACGCAGCTGAATGTTACTGTTATTCATTTCGAAATTTAAAAGCAAACATCAGACAGTTATTTTAGCATCATATGGACATGATGGAGCAGAATATTACTGCTATTTTCTTCCGAACGTAAAAAAGATCATCTGACATCTATTTTAGCATCTTCGGGAGCCGAATGCTATTGCTATTTACTTTCGAAAGTATAAGGAAACACCCGACATTTATTTAACTATCGTATGGAGTTGAATGTTATTGTTTTTCATTTCCGAACGTCATAGCAAAAATTCGAAATTTATTTCAGCGTCTTCCGGAGCCGAATGTTATCCTTATTCATTTTCGAACGCAAAATCAAATATCTAACATTAGTTTTAGCACCATACGGAGCTGAGTCTTATCGTTATTCATTTCCAAAAGTATGAGCAAACATCCGACATTCATTTTAGTATCATACCGAGTCGAATATTACCGTCATTCATTTCCACAATTAAACGCAAACCTCTGACATTTATTTTAGCATCTTACGTAGCCGATTGTTACCGCTGTTCATTTTCAAAAGTAAAGGCAAACATCCGACTTTTTTTTTTTTTGGTGGCGCGATCGGACCACCAAAATCTTTATTTCTGAAATTTTGCGTTCATTTCCGATTTTCACTCAATTCATTCATATAAAAGTTGATTAATTCAATTCAAATTGACAAGCATGCAAACAATCAGTAGGCACTATAACAGACACCATGTTGAACATCGATAAACGTCGAACATCGATAAACATCGGATAAGTCGAAGAAAATTCGACGTACGCGTACCTCGAAATTCGCGTACGTCGAACCATTTTCTTCAGTCCCGACGAATTCGAGGTATCCGAGTTTGACTGTATATCAATTAAACATAACTTTCAGGCAATACAAAAGAACATAGTGAGAGGAAGACAAACTAGTTTCTACATAATCATTAACTGAATCTCCATTTTCTAAAATGCTTAGGAAGCGTATTGTTCTTCTTAGCCAAGTAATATTCTATTTCCTTTTGTTTGTTTAATGATTTAAAGGCAGTCACATTCGGTAACTCATTTTTAAATTTGCAGAGATATATGTAATATTTCACCAATAAAATGAGATATGTTACAAATTTGTCTTTAGGAACACCAAAAGGTTTTTTAAAATTTGAGAAAATGAAACTGGCATCATAATGTTGCAATAATAAATCTAACAAGGCTTTCCAAATGGAAGAGACCTTGTCACACTCACAAAATAGGTGGACCATAGTTTCTTCTTCTCTATCACAAAAAAAAAAAAAACAGATTGGTGAATCTTTCCGATTGATTTTATGGAAAAATCCATTCAAAGCTATGGATTTATGAAATATTTTAAAAGAAAACGAACGTAGCCTAGTGTCAATTGTACAAATAAAATTATTCTTGTGTATATTTTCCCATATGTTGTCCACAGGGATTGTTATTTTGTTTTTCCAATAATCATATCTTTTATCAGGATGATATTGAACATTCATTAATTTACAAGCGTGAGACGGTACTTGTATATAGCAATCAACTTTGTAATTAAAATATCCTGAACATCAACATTATGTAAAAATGTATCATTTAACCATTCCCCTGGGATTTGTTTCATTAAAAAATTGAATTTTCTCCTATCCGTTCGAGGGATATCAAAATCCAGAATCAATTCTTCAAACAATTTATGGCCAGGAAGGGGAGGGTTCAATAAATCAGAGATTGTCAAAACATTCTTATCAAACCAAGTATCATGATAAAAATACTTTTTAGATTTTGATCGGATGAATTTATTAAACCAGAGTGACTGACAAGCGCCCATCTCCGAAAATTTACAATTTAATCTATTGTAGCATATTCTCTGTAAGTATACCACGTTCGTAAAGAATCCGCTATTTGAGAGTTTCCCCAAGGACTGTAAATTTGTGTCAGGGGCATATGATTTCCATAGTATAAAAGGGTCTCGGTGAAATTTTTCCAAAACAGATATTTCAATTAATTTCCATGCTCACTTGAAATCATCATCAAGTAAGTGTTTAACCCATGACATTTTCTGAGCTAAAGCAAATACATATGAATCAATCATCCTTAAACCACCATTAATATAATCGTTACGCATATATTTCCTTTGGACCCTGTCTTTACCGCCACTCCAAATAAATGTAAAAAACAAGCTATTCAACTCATTAAAAATTTTTGTGGTATCTTAATACTAAGAACAGAAAAAAAAATACAATAATTGAGGAAGAACAAGGGATTTGATAACACATATTTTACCAATCAAAGACAAATTTCTAATTCGCCAACAGTTTACAGTCTGAATATCAATTCATTTTAACTTTTCTTTATAATTTAAATCAAAAATTAATCCCAGATTTAATGAAAATTTAACTCCCAAAGATTTGGATGTAGAAGTTCATGTAGTCCATTTAATTCCTTGATTTTGTATTAAGGAAATTCTTGACATCCTCTCTTCGAGCCTATCCAAATTGCTTCGGTTCTATTTACATTAATTCTACATTCAGAATATCTACCAAATGTCTCTAAAATATCAAAAAGAGTGTTGAAGGAATCTCTTCTTCATCAACAAAACAAACTGAGTCGTTGGCAAATAATGATATTTTCACTTCATGATCCGTAACTTTTATCCCTTTAACCTGTTCATTCTGACGAACATACAAGGCCAAAATCTCAATAACAAATAAGAACAAGTACGGTGAAATGGGACATCCTTGAAATGATTATGCCCCATTGCACTGAAATGCGATTGGTTAGAAATCCATTATTCATAACGTATGTCAGATTTGTATATAAAGTTTTTATCCAGTCAATGAAAGTAGATCCAAAGTTAAGTGTTTTAAAATGTTTTAAAAGTTAAGTGTTTTAAAGTGTTTTAAAATACGAAACAAAAAAAAAGACATGATTTATGCCGTCAAAAGCTTTTTCAATATCAAGTAATATCAATGCACCTTGGATATCATTAGACTGAGTATATTCAATAATATCAAGAATTAATCGTACATTATTACCAATATTTCTGTCTTTTAAGAAACGAGATTGATCTTGGATTAACCCATTCATAAACTTTTTTTATGCAGTTTGCCAAACATTTCGCTAATATCTCATAGTCCACAGTCAATAATGTTATTGGTCGATAGTTCTTAGCTAAAAGTGGGTCTTTATCCTTCTTTGGATGGAGAGTTATTACACCATTTCTCTGAGACATAGATAACAATCCATTTTGCAAAGAATAATTGTATGAATCAATTAACATATTATTAATATCTGACCAAACTACTGTGTGGAATTCAATTGGAAATCCATCAAAACCAGGAATTTTATTCAACTTCATGGATTTAATAACATCAAATATCTCTTGCTTTGATAACGGATTCTCTAAAAATTGCTTTTCTTCGGATAGTTCCAAAGGGATAACTACTTTGTCGGGTAATGCTTCATTAATATCTTCATTGTGTACTTCTCTCTCAAAATTGGAATAAAGATTAGAATAAAAAGAATGAATATCTTTCAAAATTATATCTGGATCTGTTATCACATTACCTTGTGAATCCTGAACTCTACTAATAGTTTTCTTTTGCCAAGATCTATTTTCTAAATTACAAAAATATTTAGTACATTTTTCCTTCTTTTAACCATCTTACTCTTGATCTTATTAAACCTTAGTTTCAAAATCATAAATTTTATTCAGTTTTTCTTCCATCTCTTCAACCTTTAACGATTGGGGATCATCGTTAGGAATGCCATTACTAAGCAAAGATTTTATCTTATCTATATCATCTCTTAATTGGTCCTTTTCTTTCTTTCTCTCCTTTTCCTTGTAGTATACTCAATACAAATTCCAGATAAAGTACATTTTAAAGAATCCCATACGATATTAGGATTACATTAAGAATCTTTATGAAATTCTTTCCTTATCCTTTATCAGATTAATAAAATCACTATCATGTTGAAAATAAGAACAGTTTAGTTTCCAATATCCTCTGCCTCTCAATAATTGAATATCATTAAACTGAATAAAACAACTGAATGATCTGACTGGATACCTGGTAAAATTTTGGATTTTACACAGTTACTCAAAAAAATTATTAGAAACCAGAAAAAAGTCTAACCTGGATAATGCTCGAGGTGTTTTTTGATGTCTTGTATATTGTCTTAATGTTGGATGACAGTGTCTCCAAACATCAATTAGATTATATTCATCAATAATAACTGAAAGCATGTCACTAACCTTACTATTACAATGTTTCTGTCTAGTACCCTGATAATCTGGGGGGCCAGTTACAGCATTTAAATCTCCACCGATAATCAAGGAGGAATTGTCGAACTTGTCTACCTCTGCACATACTTCCAGTAAGAAATCTGGGTCATCATTATTGGGGGCATAGATATTCACCAGGGTTACTGCTACATCATTTAGCTTACAATTTAAGATAGAAAATCTACCACGGGGGTCATGAAATACCGAAATCACACTTTTTAATACTGAGACCGAGTTTCTGATACGAATGGCCACTCCTCTACTATTGGAAGAAAAACTAACAAACCAGGCGGATTCCCCCATTGGGATTTCCAGGACATTTCGTCTCTTTTGTCAGAGTGTGTTTCTTGTACAAATATATATCACTTTCAATATTCCTCATGTAATTAAAAACTTTTCTCCTTTTGACGTAATCCTGTATTTCGCGGCAATGAAAAGAACTCAGCTTGATTAACATATTTGATCACGTTTCAAATCTCTCGTGAATATATCTTACTGCGCAACTTACAAAGTGTACAATGAATTCATATACACTGCAATGATTACTAATCAAAGTTATAGAACAGATTAACAAATGTAAATGTAGACTATGTCTGTCACCAAAAAAAGAGGAAAAATTAAAAAAAAAAAACATACCAAGAAAGAAAAGAAAAAACAAAAAAGAAATAAAAAAACCAAAAACCAAAAACGTATTCAGGGCAAAGCAAAACATGAGCAGGGCGCAGGCGCAAGGTAAAAAAAAAAAAAAAAAAGGTCTTCCAATTAAAGCACGGACCTGCATACATGCGCAGTTCCAAAAAACAAAAACAAAACAAAACAAAACAAAACGAAAAACACAGCAGCAAAGTAAATGCAGCTAAACTCCACAAATGCCATATATAAAAAAAAAAATAAAATCACTTTATTTACTTATACATATACTAGTTATAAAAATGAACTGAAAGTTACATCACTGTCAAAAAGAACTAGAAACTTGACCTCAACAACAACAATCAATGTTTTGCAAACTTGCAAGCTGAACAATATCTAGATATTATAAGGACTAGGAGGTACCGGTACTAGACTAACAATCTCCATGACATACATGATATCTAAGAGGAAGACAACACTTGTCTACAAGAGAATATGACCAAGTCTCTCAACCTCTTAGCCAAGTTCAAGACACAATTTGTAACTTCCCTGTGTTCGGTAGTCTATAGGCCAACTTGGCCGGATAGAGGAAAAATGGCTTCTTCCCCTCCATCTTGAGTTTCTTGAAGTTCTCCATCTTGTTTCTCCATGATAACTGTTGTATGCACTTGCTGAAATCCTCAGCCACGAACAGCTTCTTTCCCTTGTACTCTTTCTCTTTGAACACTTTCACACATGCAGCGCGAACCTTTTCCCTTTGAAGGAAGGACTCAAAACACGTGAATCATCCTGGGCTTTTGCTGGACAGTGGGTTGATCCTTGTGCGAGGAGGGCTGGGGTACAGGAAATGTGGGTGTGTAATGGCACCTTGCAATACTGTAGTCTGCAGGAGATAACCCAACAAAAGATTGGAGTACATCGTTCATTACGTCCAGACACACTTCCTGCGGGCCAGATGCTGGAGCTTCCGGAACCCCATGAAACACCAGGTTCCCCCTTCTTGAACGATTCTCAATGTCATCAATTTTGAGTGAGAGGGAGGTATTTTCATCCTTCAATATTTTGACTTGTGATTGTAAGTCCTCAACAACGATCTCGCAAGCTGTGATCTTCTCGCCCTGTTCCTTCACAGTGGATGAGAGAACTCCAGGCCTCTTGGCAACAATGTTATCCAAACGGCGTTCAAACCTTGCTTCAAAAGCAGTGAAGAACTTCGTGAACCAGACGGGAGGGTCTGATTCTGTATCGCTCTCCGCTGCAACCTTCATCTCGACTGGGTCGTTAACGACACTCGTGAGCGCAGCCATATTGGAGCTTGAAGCAGGCGCTGTGGCTGACTGACCTTTGGCTTTGTCTCTGTGCTCTACGGAGCGTGCAGCGTACACGTGTAGACTTTGGTCGCTAAGCGTTTTCGCCTTCTTCTGAGATGATTTCTCTGGAGTAAGTGGATGTTTGTCAGGCATGGTTTATTTTACCAAAATGGTCTATAATCTTCAATAAAACCGTTGACTAATTGTTTTTAAACAATCTGTGCTGGCATCGTGAAATTAGGCCCGAAAAAATGGAGCTCACAACGAGAGCTACATGCTGCTATGCCGTCTATGGAACGCCTCTGTTCTTGAATAATCTTTGCTCGCCACTGACTTCCAGATGGTTAGACGAGCAGTATTCCTCACCTGTAGCCAATTTGTCACTTCCATTCACGTGTGATACGAAGTAATCCAAATGCTTGTTAGTGGAACGACCACATTAGGAGCTGGTTGTCTGAATACCAGAAAAATAAATTTCAATCAACATTGTTTTGTCTCATCATTTCACTCTTTCATCACCAGTAGACCAGCCAAGTTGTGCCTCTTCAGCATCTCGATTCTGCTCTTCCATGACATCTTCATTAAACACTCTGCCGACTGCGGCGTTCTGTAGCCTGCATTCTAACATGCCATTGCCCGAATTCTGTTCTGGGGCGCTGCCTTCAGTTAGGATGCCATGATTGCTCCATGCAAGCTGAAATGTTGATAGACGCTGGTTAATGGACTCGAAATAGACCTTTTGCAGACTGTGCTTGTGGATATCATCACCAGGGTCTATACGTGTAACTACTTCATCATCAAGTTCGTAGAATTCCATGTGGAAGACTTGAATAACATTTTTCCAGACATCTCTTCACCAACCTCTCTGTCCCGATATTGTGCACTGATTCCCCCGTTTTGTGCCTTCCTCTGTTGATCCCAGATGTCATAGTCAGAACTACAAGAAAGTTTGCATTGCCGTGATCGGACCTAACATGAGCTGGCATTGAGTAGGTCTTTGTTACCTCAAGGAAGAAGACCAACACTATTCTTGCATTGTTGCAATGGATGAAATGAGTCATGATCAATACAAGTATTGGTATGAAACAAGGTCCCATCTACAAATGGGCAATTCCACGGTAACTGACGTTACGCGTAAGGATTTTCATGAAATTGTTTATGTTGTAGTTTTGTGAATGAAAGCACCTGGGGCTTGTAATTAGCATTGATGAATGAGTTCATGAGAATGAAGAAATGGGTGGAAAGTTTTTCTCTCAAACTGCATTTCTTATCACATAGCAAGTGAAAATGTGTCGGTAACTGACGTTACGGAAAAATGACATGGGAAATTATGGTGTAGATTTAAATGGAAATATCTCATGTCCCTAACTTCTAAACTCGATGTGCTTTATATGGCAGTATACCTAGGTTCTTGGGAACAGGTGTGCAAAATAATGTGCACTTCAGATATTTCCTTTTAGCACCATGCCAATTTCAGTGAAGGCATGACGGTAACTGATGTTACGTAACTGACGTTACGCTTACATTTGCCATAGGGTTTACACATGGAAAATCATGATTAGGAATAGTTTTGTGATATTTTATAATTCTGACCTTTCAGAGTGATTTGTTGTCCCCGCCGAACGAGTTCGAGCAGGGGACTATGAAACGGGCTCCGTACGTGTGTGTGTCCGTGTGTCCGTCCGTCCGTGTGTCCGTGTGTGTGTCCGTGTGTGATCAAAATCTTCAATTTGCTACTTCTCTGTCATTTATGAGCCAATTTTGATTCTGTTTGCTTTATATGATAGCACTACATGGGAGCTTTGAAACTTCTACACAGAATTTCAGTCGTGACCTTTGACCTTGACCTTTGACCTATATTGTACATTTTGCTACAAAATGCTACTCCTTCGCCATTTCTAACCCGATTTCGATTCCGTTTGCTTTATATGATGGCACTAGGTGAGGGCTTCAAAACTTCTACACATAATTTTGACCTTTGACTTCTTTGACCTTTGACCTTGATTTTTGACCTATATTGTACATTTTGCTACAAAATGCTACTCCTTCGCCATTTCTAACCCGATTTTGATTCCGTTTGCTTTATGTGATGGCACTAGGTGAGGGCTTCAGAACTATTACACAGAATTTTGACCTTTGCCTTCTTTGACCTTTGACCTTGATTTTTGACCTATATTGTACATTTTGCTACAAAATGCTACTCCTTCGCCATTTCTAACCCGATTTCGATTCCGTTTGCTTTATGTGATGGCACTAGGTGAGGGCTTCAGAACTATTACACAGAATTTTGACCTTTGCCTTCTTTGACCTTTGACCTTGATTTTTGACCTATATTGTACATTTTGCTACAAAATGCTACTCCTTCGCCATTTCTAACCCGATTTCGATTCCGTTTGCTTTATGTGATGGCACTAGGTGAGGGCTTCAAAACTTCTACACAGAATTTTGACCTTTGACTTCTTTGACCTTTGACCTTTATTTTTGACCTGTATTGTACATTGGCTACAAAATGCTACTCCTTTGCCATTTCTAACCCGATTTCGATTCCGTTTGCTTTATGTGATGGCACTAGGTGAGGGCTTCAAAACTTTACACAGAATTTTGACCTTTGACCTTGATTTTTGACCTGTATTGTACATTGGCTATAAAATGCTACTCCTTCGCCATTTCTAACCCGATTTCGATTCCGTTTGCTTTATGTGATGGCACTAGGTGAGGGCTTCAAAACTTTTACACAGAATTTTGACCTTTGACTTCTTTGACCTTTGAACTTGATTTTTTACCTATATTGCACATTTTGCTACAAAATGCTTCTTCCGGCGGGGACATATATTACGCACCGCGTAATTTCTACTTTTCCTTGTTTGATATGGAATCATACGTTGGTTCATCAATTACAAATACCTCAATGAAATGAAACATTAGTCTATTTTTTTTTGTGTGTTTAATGAAAACTTAAAGGGAAACATGTCAGTAACTGACGTTACACATACTTTTGCTATGGGGTTTACAAAGAACTAACTTATTTAACAGGTTATTATACTGCTGCAGTATACCAGTAACAATCCCAGGCATTTACTTAGCAACAAATTAAAACAAAATCTGAAGACACAAATGGGGTGGGGCCCTTAGAGGGCAAGCTCCCCCCCCCCCCCATGCCATAGCACAGTTGAGCAAAAATCATGTAAATGCACCAGAGGATACATGTATTTCTTAACATTTGTCTTAAGATTGAATGCTTATTCAACAGTTATGATTACACAGAGCCATGTAGATTCAGCAGTTCCAAGTATTAATATTGACATAACTAAGGGTTTTTTTTAATGTTTTTTTTTTAATGAACAGGAAAGTTTCTATCTAGAGTACCCCACCCATAATGCCCTGCAGTACTACACAAAACACAGATATTTTTGTGTGTGAAAAAAACAACAACATATCTTTCAGGTCATGGGGAAAAAACACATACAAATAAAAATATTCATGTGAAATCCACTGTGATATATTCTTTCTTCTTTTCTTTATTTTACTCCTTCTCCCTCAAGGCATTGTTAGGACCACAAATAACAAAATGATCTCCATTATCAATAATGATTTAAATGAATAGTGTTACATTTTTAATATTTTTTTTTCTGTGAAGAAGAAGCATGCTTTTTTGGTCAAAGGGGCATTTGTTTATTCAATTTCAATTTATTTTTTCATACTTCTCAATGAAGGAATGTACATCAAATATAATAAAAACATAGTGAATCATAATATCCGGCTTGGATGTACAGTAAATTAATGTAAGAATATAAAACATATAGTGGTCAATCACCGTACGTTTGGTTCTATGTATAACGCTAAAGAAATATGACGGAACCTACTTAAAAGCGAGCTTGTTAAGCGTAGGTCCCAAATTCTGAACAGAGTGTAAAGATGAGGAGCACGGATGCAACGTAGGACCAAAATAAAGAGAAACAAAAATGAAAGGCAAAAATACCTGGTGCACTAACAGAATCTTCTCAATACATTAATAGTGATATACAGACAACCACATTCTGCAGATGTAAGAACAGTTGATTTAACAATTTTGACAATAGTGTAGTAGTATGATTTGAATAATGGTGAAAAGAGAACAACTCGACATGCGAGTCCTCGGAGGAGATACGGGAAACCTAAAGAGTGAACATACAAGTACTAACATTCAAAGAAAATTTGGAATTAATTAGAATTACCAGGCAGTATAGCACTGAGGGGAATACAACAAGCCAGCTGTTCACGCGTTCCGAAGTCTTAGGGTACCAAAAGGGGTACTGGTGTGAAGGAATTTAAGAGCGCAAACAGAGAGGCTTAACTGATTTGAATAACAACAACCAACACAGCAGGAAAAAGCACATAAACAAGAAAGAAGGAAATTTCAATGGACTTACGTAATGTAATTATTTAATAAATTATGTCTTAATTTGTATTTGAAGGTCGACAAAGACAAACAACCTGCGAGTTGTATGGGGAGATCGTTCCAGTACTTCGGCCCTGTATACATAATTGTTTTTTTCGCAAAAATGGTTCCTTGCTTGAAGGAATGTAATTGTTTTTCTTTTCCTTTTCACTGGTATATCAAGGCTTGCAAATACATCCCAGATACCAAGAAATAGGACTTTGCAATGAAAAAATTCTAAGATCAATATAAACGAATCTTCCTGTTCATAATTATCATGTATTACAATAATGTCCCTGCATGAATGAAATAAAGTAATCAATAAATATGAACAGTTTTTTATTTTACCCTAAAATCACCTCTCACTTATGGTAAGAGCAACATTATTGTTAAACGTTGAGCAACATCAGTGTTAGTTTCAAACAGTAATGACAGTACATGCCTTATGTCAGGCCTGCTTATGTACCATTTCAAGAAGTGCCATATGAACTAAACCAAACATTTAAGTGCAAGCGAAGAAATATATCTCTTCCTGCATTTGCCTTGAGGTAGAAACTTCACTAAGCTTCCAGAAAAAAAAGAAAAATGCTAGCAAAAGTAGTCATTACTAAAGATTATGAAACTGTTGGTATACAGCTGTACACAAGCTTTTTAATAGAAAAAGGTGGTTACCATGCAACCACATCATTGATTAGGCCTACAAATTTGGTAGCTTTATCATCCCGTAGGACTGTGAATGTACTGTATAGTAATTTGAGTGCATTATATATTGCATTTGGTAAACCTAAACTTCCAGATGATTTAACCTTAAACTTGTGCTGAACCGAAAATCAAAAGCTCAAGCCCCCTCCACCAAAAAAAAAAAAATATATAGATAAATAAATAAGATAAAATGAACCACAAAAAATGTATCCATGGACATACAGTGTACCATGGTGATGACATCATTCCCTATCAAAGGGATTGCTGCTCTTTGTTGATAACCTTTGACATCCCAGGTGTATTGAATGGCCTAAAGTCTAAAAAATTTGCCTAAGTTATGATTACTGTCCTGGTAACTGACGTTACATACTGGTATATGACGTTTCGGTAACTGACGTTACACATTTTGATGTGTTCATTTGACTTTCCAGTATGCCAAGTATCCTTATTTTCTGGCATTGAAAGGAAGGCATATGGGCATACATTAGAAATCCTAAGTTACATCATACAGCTCACTTTCTTTGATGAATAAAGTTAAAAATTCCTTGTTTTTGGTAACTGACGTTACATCCATCATTGTCAAACTAATTAAAAAGAAGAAAGTGATCCTTTGAATCCATACACGAGTGGCAAAATTGATCTAATTTGCAAGGGTCTGGAATTCAGACTACCCTTATCTAAAAAACGGTGTCGAAATAATCCCCAGACCCGAGTTGGGAAAGATTTTAGACGTGCAACTCCTCCTCCAACTCGAGTTTGAGGATTATTTTAGCACCAGTTTGTAGATGTGTAGTCTACATCAAAGACACTTATACATTTGCGGCAGTGGAAATGCATTGCTGATGACCAAATTACTTCTTGTTGCATGATTGTGATGTGGGCATCGTGATATTGTCTTAATTTTCTACCAAACACAAGCTGCACGATTCTTTTTAATACGTATTCAAGAAAGTGCAATCTTTATTTGTGCAGGATTTTTTTTTTTCTCTGCAAGAGTACTTCACAGTTCTTTACCACTGTATAGTCTATAGGGATTGATTCAACACTGTTTTAGGGGATTGCAAGGTCTAAAACCTGGATTGTATAAAGATATCATATTCTGGGAGGTGGGGAAGTCTCTTCCAACCTCCCCGGCATGTAGAAATGGCAGAGAGAATACTCATGACAACATAGCAACAGCAATGGGCGGCAAAGCACACTGATGTGTGCGTGCACCAATGCATGCAGTCATTTTACACTTGCCAGACTGAGATAAAAACAAAGGGGGGGGGGGGGGGGTCTCTGTCATGAGAGAGCTATCAAACCGTTGGTAATGCTGGGTATGGCAGTCAAATCCTAATAGGATTACGATAGCAGCTTCTCTTGTGTAAACATTCAAAACGGTGAGTTCAATTTAGACGAGGTGTTCTCGTCATGAGTTTTTATAAAATTCTTTAAAGCAACCAGCTTTTTCTTTCTATCATGTGGTAAAAGACATGTCTGGTAACTGCATACATATAAAAGATTGTTGTTTAGAGTACTAGTAAAGTGGATATACAGAGGGTAAATTATGTGACAATACACTCTTTCTCACCATTGAGTTATAGGCATATTTTGGCAGCCATTTTGAAAATCAAAATGGCCGCTTTTATTGAAAAACATAATGATTCTTAAAACTTCAACTCAAGTATTGTCTGAAAATGTATGGTGTTTGAAACAAATATCATTTTGAATTTTCGGCATCTGTGTCCTACGTACCGTGGAATTGCCCAAATGTGCCTGTGGTTAGATAATACACTTAAGGAACGAAAAAAATACACCTGTAATATACAAGGAGACGTAGTGTGATTTTCAACAATAAATGTACACATTATCTTTAACGTGGTGATTCAAATGGGATGCGGGAAAAATCAGGTGTGCGATAGGAACTGTGATTGGTCCAGACTTTTACTATGACCGTTGTACATTTTCTCATTATCTTTACATTCATATTTGCTTTGATGTTGACACTGGTGTTGTATTGGGTTGCTGTTTTGCTGTTGAAGGCGTGCGTCGTGGGGTTGATGTTGACACTGGTGGTGAGGCAGTGATCTTACCAGTCATGCCAGCCAACATGTATTCTAGGTCTGGCCATGTATTATCAGCAGGAAAGCTGCTCTTTTAGGTGCTGTGGAATTTTTGTCGGGAACACAAACTTCACGTCGTTAACTTTAGCAGATTCCGCTACTTTGGTCAGCAAGTCCATTTTAGGCTGAAAGAGCTGTAATGATGCTTTAGTTCCCCAGTATGTCACATCACAAAACATATCTTTGATATAAATGTACACGTCACATCCAGTTAGTACCGCCAGCTCATATTAGGCACTTTAGGTGAAAATTTATTTTTATGCATTAATTGTTTCTGAGGAATTCTATATGAGAGTAGTTCTTCAGGAGCAATGCAAGCTTTGAATTTTACAAATTGGTTGAGGGAAAGCCGAGTTACGACCAATTTGAATTAGTGTACAGTATTGCCTTTTTTTGTGGACAAAAGGGTATAACGTAATCTTGTTATTTTCTTTGTGTTAGTGCTGGTCTGTCACTGTCGTCTTTATAGTGGAAATGATGTATTTATTGTGCTGTTCTGTTGGCTGCTGGGTAGTTGCAATGCTCTGGGCCAGCTCTTCAACTCTTTCAGTGAAGCTGTCAAACACAGCTGAAGTGTCGCCACCAGCCATCTCTGAAAGTCCCATTGTTCGTGAGGAGCCATAAGGAAGAGTGACTTGATAGTTTGATCTGTGAAACTTGTGTTGTTCCATCCCCATGGATTCAGTTGCCGACTACACCATCAGGACGACAGGCACTAATGGCAGTGGCCACCTCCACATCAGCAAGATGTCGCGCTTCTACGAGTATCCTTGGTTTCGTGCCCATTGAAGGTAGACGGGTAACTTCTTATCCAACTTGATTTCGAAGGACTGTGCGAATCACTTCTTCGACTTTGGTAAGGGGAACATTACTGGCGAGTAGTTCCATTATGGTATAAGCCTGATGCTGTTTTTGTACTTTCCTTCTTCAAATGTTTCTATTTCAGGATCATCCATAAGACTAACAAGTTGCTGAAGCTCCTTGTTCCTTGCTTGTATTACGCAATCTCTTCCAGAGTAGTTCTGTCATCATCGATGTCTGTATGAGAATTTGATTTCTGCTTTGTCTTTGCTTTGAGGTCCACAATTTCTTGTAGGTATTCCTCCTTTTTTTTTTTTATTTAGGTCATGTTTCTCTTTCAACTGACCTTTAGCAGACCAACTTTCTTTCAACTGTGCCCTTGTCATTGTCATCTGCTCCCCCAACTCTGTTATTATTTTTTTTTTTTGCATGTTTATCCTTCCGTGGCGGAGGTTTTCCACTGTGACTATCTCTGCGTTTAAGTTTCTTCTTGAGATTCCGTTGGTCTGTACTATCTAGCATGTCATTTGCCCTCAAAAATTTCCTTTCTGTTTCATTAAGTTTCCTCTTCATATGGTAAAACTGTTTTTGTAGGCATCAAGTGCATCTTTTGTGGGATCAAAAGCAGCTGTCAATTTTGTGAGCTTGTTCAGCGTTTCCTCATACTTGATTTGCAGATTCTGATTTTCTCCTCTGAGAGATAGCTGTTCTCTTGTTTCTTCCAAGAGCTGATGTAACTGTAGTCTGTAACTTTTATTGTTAACAGTGTAAAGTTAGATCTAAAAGTAAATCAAACTCAAGCAGGAGAGCGGGAGATTTTGTGAAAATAGACTCAAAGCAGGGATCTCACACCGAAAACAGGAGAGCTGGAGTCTCTGATAATGTCAAAACAGAGATGGGGCAGTATTCTTTGGTTTGAAATACCTATTAATCTAATTTCATGTTATTCCAGAACAAAACAACATGCTGTAGTGGAAAGGGAATGCATTTTTTTTTTTTTTTTTTTTTTTTTGGTCTTGGCAGAATGTAATTTACACCTATTTCTTCATTTTCATTGTAAATACAATGTATGGCAATGTGAGTTTGTGTATAACCTAATGCACATGAATTGAACTTCAATATCATTGCTTTCAAAAAGTGACATCTTACAAAATCAAACGACAAAGCAGTAAGAATAAAGAACAAGCTACTTTATCCTGGATTCTCAATAAAATTTCAAGTACCTTCAAGAAGACCAAGGTACCATCAAATTGTTCCTGAAAACAGGAGATTATTTCCTCCTGTACTTCATCGCCTGTTAGCCCCTTGTTCAGGCATGCAGCCCCAACAAGCCCCCTTTCTCCGAGGCTTGACATTTCAGCTGGAGATGGTGCTGCTATTTTGCCAGAGTCCAGACGTGGGCGCACTAAGCAAACAACAGTTTTTGTCACAGCTTTACCAGACAAAGATTTCCTTGAAGAAGATGTCCTCTTTGTGCGGGATCTTTTGCGTGACTTTGTAGAGCTTTGAAACGTTGACGGTAGAACTCCACTCGGCTAAGAGAGAAAAAAATGGAGAATAATAACAACAACAATAATAATAATAATATTGTTTAATAACAGACAACATTTAAAAAGCACTTAATACAGATGTTTCTAAAAGCGGGTCATATCATTACCCCTGCTTTAGCACCGCTACAATTCAAAGGAATTTCTTCCTACCTGGTACTAGGACTTGGGCGAATGCCAATAGTTATTGAAAAGGTATTCAAATAATTCAAATATTTCAAATATTCATATGTTGTACTTTTTGCCAATAAATTTGCAATTTCTAGTCTAGTGACAGAAATTGACATGAGAGACATGCTCCAAAGACTTCGGTCAAAAGAGCCTCTTTATTGAATTGAAACAAATGATTACTGTATGAAACTTTTGTCTCATACATGTATATGTGTGCGATATCTTACATTTTTTGTCTTTTGAATACCAATTTTGCCATAAATGTTAAGGTATTTGAATATGGAAATCATTATTCAATGTGAAATGAATATTCAAATGGTGGAAAAAACAATATTATTCCTCTGAATGGAGGTGAGCTACATGTATTCAAATCATTGGAATATTCAAATAGTATTCCCAGGTCTACCGGGTATCCATTTACTCCACCTGGGTGGAGAGTGGCAAATGTTGCCAAAGAAAGCTAGTGCCATGGTGGGAATTGAACCCGGGACCTTGTGGTTACAAGTTCAGGGACTTATCCACTGATCCACGATACAAGAGAAGCAAAGATTTAATATGACAACTAATTTAACATCTTAAATTACAGTGACAAGTGACATAAGCTTTGAAATTAAAAGTGAAATCTGCTGACTGCTCCAGGAAAGTGATCTTCACATAGTATCTGAAGTAAGTTTTCTTCAAGTGATTTCACAATGGTTGAAAAAAGAAACTGAGATAGATGATTGATAATGGGATTCTAACCAAAAAAAAAAAAAAAACCAACAAAACTGAAGAATTCATGACTTTTCAATTGAAATAAATGGATTTTGGCATATTTTTGTGACTTGGCCTAAAAATTTGAATTAAACAGTAATTTAAATTAGGCCTAATGTATATGTGGTTCCTCAGATTAACAGCAGTGTGAATAATATGCACAAATAAACTCTAAAACTATAATATAGGCCAAAACAAATAATATGTTATTATCCAGTAACATGAATGAAATTAAAAGGTTTGGTGGGCAGGAAAAAAAAATGAGAGATTTTTTTTTCTCTAAAAACTTTATTGCATTTCAAGGGCTCTTCTGTGTGAAAAAAACTGCTTTGATGAAGCCATAAAGAACAAAAGTTATCAACAATATTATGGCATTGGGTAAGGAAAATGAAACAAAATTAGAAATTGGCTCAAATCTTGTCTAAAATCTAAAATCATGGGGAAAAGCAGGGTGATGTCGAATCATACGGGGAATGCAGTCGGTAGTTCGAGTTTCGAGACCAGGGATTTAATCTTTTCGAAGAAACTGTTTGATTTATTGCCCTACAGGTGTTTCAAATTTCATGCCTGACAAAACAATCAAACAGCTAGTCATATGGAAAAACAATTACTTGGCCAGCTATATCTGGGAGTGCCTGAATCGTGTTACGTAATTCCTTGGCAACGATGTGTCCGGGGAAAGGTAATGAAGAGTAAATGCTAGACTAACCAACCAGAAGTAATTTATGTTTTTTTTTTTTCTGTATTTTGAACAGTGGAGCATTATTCAAGTCGTTTCTTCAAGTGAACATGAAGAGACCCGTTAAGAGTATACAGACTTAGAATTGAATCAAAAGTATTTGACTACACTGAGTTCAGGCAACTTCGTGCTGTCCAAACTTTTATTGCACTAGCCCATGGGCTCGCATGACAGACAGATTATATTGTACCCGGAAACAAGCATTTTGCAAATTCCTTTTTCACCATGATTTCCCAGTTGCACTTCTTTAACCCTTATCTAACTGGGGGGGGGGGGGGGGGGGTCAATTTGACCCCCTCGACGTTTTTTTTGCGATACTCCCGCCGCGCGAAATTTTTGCACCGCGCCACTCACTGACGTTTTTCTTTGAAGCCTCGCGCAACTTTTGAGACCAAATTCGCGACATCCGGTATGTGGTTCTGGAGTTACGCAACATTATGTAAGTGCATGTCAGACAGAAAATTGCTCAAAAACATGGTTTTGTGTACAAAGTCAATACAAATTGTGTTTTTAGCCAAAATTCATAAATGTATGATTTTTTTTTACTTTTACTTATTGAAATAAATTTATTTCATGCTGATTATGATCGCTAAAGTGTCCCCAACAATTTTCATCAAAAAAACAATAAAAAAACAAAAGGTGAAAAAATCCAAAGAAATACATAAGAAATTCACAAAACAACAAAATTTATAAGAAATTAGTTCCGATATGACAATTTTTCTTGTAGATCATTGCTAAATGTCTAAAGGGATATTTTCACCAAAATTTTGCATTCTACAAGCTATTTTAACTGAATTATAGGCAAAAATATGATTGTGTGCATTGATTTGCATAATTAATTATTAAGAAATAAAACATAATTTTTTTTTGAAAACTTAACTATATAGTCTTGTAGTTTATATTCAGCTCTACGCGCATGCAGATTTTTGCAGCAATCGCGCGATCCGCGGCCGAGATCTGAAGGGGGGGGGGGTCAAATTGACCCCCCCAGTAGAAACCTGGTCTGAAATACCTCAGTTTAAATAGGGTTAAGCTAAAATCTATAAATGTATGATTTTTGCTTATACTTATTAGAATCTATTAATTTCATGATATTTATGATCACAGAAGTGACGCTGACAAATTTCATTGAAAAAACATCAAATATGAAAAAATCGAAAAAAAAAACAGAAATATGTAACAAATTTCAAAAACGATAATACATAGGGAATAATTTCAGTATCGCAATTTTTCAAAAGTACATTTGCTAAGAACACTATAAAGAGTATCTTGACCAAAATTTAGCATAGTCGCAGCTGCATTTTGTGGTTTAGAGCAAAAAGTCTCATCCCACGCATAAATTATGCATAAATCAGTATAATTAATGAAATAATGTCAATTTTGAAAAAAAAAATTGTTATAATTAATTAAAATAATGTCATTAAAAAAAAATTACAATACACTTTGGTAGAGTAGGTCGATGGCTGAGGTCATGGGGGGCCCGGGCATAAAGAATATCTTGACCAAAATTTAGCATAGTCGCAGCTGCACTTTGTGGTTTGGAGCAAAAAGTCTCATCCCACGCATAAATTATGCATAAATCAGCATAATTAATGAAATAATGTCGATTTTGAAAAAAAAAATACACATTTCACAGAGGTACTCAAAATAATCACACATGTCACAGAGGTGCTCAAACAAAATCACTCATGTCACAGAGGTACTCAAAATAGCCCAGTAGAGTAAGGGTTAAGGGGGGGGGGGGGAACTGATTCAGCTCCCCTTAGATCCCAGCTGTTGACCATACCATGACATAATCTCCTAGACTGAATCATAATTTTTCACAAGATGTCATTTTCTAAATTAAGTTAATTTTGCTAAGTTACGCATAAAGTCTGCTATTTTGCTGTAAAACACTTAAAGCTCTAAATTGATTAATTTTTCATCTAATACAAACTACAGAATAAAAATTAATTTCTCATGTATTTGGGTTTTTTTTTCAATTTCTTAGGTATGTCTTTGTTTTTGGATCCTTTTATTTTTGTTTTTTCACCGACATTTCTCAGCAATATTATTCCGACCGCAAAAACCTAAAACCAAATGATTTCAATCAGTAACAGCAAATAAAATCATACATTGTTGAATTTTATCTTGAAATTCAATTTGTATTGGATGTACACAGGAAAACATGTTTTTGGCGCAATTTTTGGTCTGTCGTGCAGGTACTAAATTATGCATGAATTCGGTATGCCGTATCCCCCGGGGGGGGGGGGGGGAGTACTCGACCTAAAAAGTGGTAGGTATGTGCCGCTGGCAAAATGAAAAACAGGGGCTTTCGAAAGGGCTATCAAGAAAAGGACGGTCTTTGGAACTACAAAACTGTTCATGAAAATGGGGTGAAAACAAGAGTCTCTGTAACGGCGTTGGCTTGCGCGGCAGTGTGCACGCACTGAAATGCAGCTCTATGGAGCAGAATGCATGCACTGGCCCGCCGGAGCAGGCACGGATTGTCTGCAACGCCGATGCGAGCAGGGAGGCGAAGGTTGTGCAGCTTAGTATGGGCTTCAGTGCGTGCATGCGAGCTGCGTGCGAGCCAATTTTACCAAAAAAGCGATGCTCTTTGGAATGGATAGAAGCAGCCAGACCAACGAAAAGAGAAGAATAGGTGCTTTGGAATGGTTTTCCTCCTTATTTTGCTCAAGAAGAGAAAAATGCTATGCTTTGGAACGGCAATTTGAGTGTGAAAATGGGGGTCTTCTCCGCGGCACATACCCACCACACGTTATAAACTGAGTCCCCCCACCCCCCCCCCCCCCGAGTGCGGCGCGCTGCAACCAAAACGCTGCTGTGATGGTTCGTAATTACTCGGTCGCGACGCGTCGCACAACATGGTAATTAAATAAATATAATTAACTCACTTATATAAAGTGAGGTAAGGTAACTTTCCTTGCGCGGTAGTCCTGCGTTATAGCGCAGGACCAAAGAAGAGACAGGTAGGCCGGATGCCGCGGATGCCAGGTCGTGCTAGTCCCTGGGTGGTATACGCGGTGTCGCTATATCGCTAGTTTGGTCGCTCGCTGTTTCGGGTTCCTTGTTCCTTTTCCTTTTGTTGTTCCTTGTCTCTCTTCGTAGTATGTGCCACGTCCCCTTTTTATACTGTGGTAGGCGGACGGGTTGCCCATGCTGGGCTAGAGGGTGGAGATACCCGTAGCCATAAGCCCATTCAGTTGCCCGTAACCCTATCCCTTAGGGGTGTATGTGTGTGTGTGTGTGTCACGGGTCACTGCCCGTGCAGCGTAATTGTCGGTTTCGAGCCAGGCATATTATGCCGCACGGGCGAACATATAAACATATGCTTATATGTTGCCTTATGCGACAGCTCTATTTTCATTGTTTCTCTTTATCACTCCGAGTCCGAGTTAGCCAGGATCCCAGTCCATCCAAGATATTAGAGGCACATGGCCTGGGACACGTGTTCTAATGTGGCAGAATATTGTTGACGCAGCATCACAGCGTGCGAGTTAGCATCGTTGTTTTCACGATATGCAAATTAGTAATACAGAGCTGCTTGCAGCGAAAACATGATCAACAAGGCGGCCAATTAGCGTCCTTCTTATATCCCTTACTCGGCAGAGACTGACAGAATGCCATTCCGTACACGAATCCTTTCTGTGTACCACGAAATCTGTTTCGCATGGTACGAAATCCATTTGATATGGTACAAAATGCATTCCGTGTGCAACGAAATCCATTTCGTCTGCGCCGCAATCCATTTCGTATGGTACCTTACAGGGAAATTACTTTTGTTGTTCAATTCCGTACACAAAAGGGAGTGTAGTTCAGTTCTGTTAGACCCTCTACACGAAATGCAGTTTGTAGAACCATTCCGTGCACGAAATTGTTTTGTAGTTCAATTCCGTACACGAAATTATTTTTTTTTTTTTGAACAAAATAAGATTCTGTTACGAAATTATATTTGCCATGTCATTCTGTCACAAAATGAAAAAGCACAAGTCTTTTTTGTAACAAAATGAGATTTTGTTTACAAAATAAAATTTGCTGTTTCATTTTGTAACAAAATGGATAACTGTCTTCCTAATTTTGTAATTAAACCAGATTTCGTTACAAAATGAAATTGTTTTGTTACGAAATTGTACAATTTCATTTTGTAACAAAATGGATTTCAGTGTATGATTTTTCAAGGTAATTTCGTGTCTTTTTGGACGAAATTTTTAAGCGAACACTTGGCGCCCCATATATGTGGTTCTTTCTAGAACCACATAGACTGAATAGGTGTGACATCATGATCAACATCACTCAGTCTCAGACTCAGGGTCAGACATTTCTAAAGATAAAATAGGCTTGAGTTCCATCCAACAATGCAACACCAAAGTACCACGATAATCACTGACAAATATGTTTTCAAAATATTACATAACCAATACTAAAATTCTGAGTTTTACGACTTTTAAAAAGAATAATAAATTGGGCGACAAAACATTTACCTCGTGTCCGGACGGGTCCAGCAAGTATGTTTTTCTTTGAACGTACGTGCGTGCGTATGTTAAGTTATGTGCAGTGCAAGTGGGAGCTGCAGTGCATGCTGAGCTAGCTGCACTGGTACAGTATACAAATGACGCACAGGTCTGAGTGCGTCAGTCGGAATTATAGAATGGGTAGCGAGAATCCTGCGATCTGATTGGTCGAGAGCTATGTGTTGATTTTTACTGGCCGCACGCTACGTACGCTGAGTCACCGTGTGGTAAACATGTAGACCGGGGGCCCAGAAGATTTATTCAGCTGAAAAGGGTCACACTTTTTAATGGTCTCATCATATAAGGATGTGTCCAAGGGTCAATAAAGTGAATTGCTGGCAAGTCACATCCTGTACCGTAAGCCTAGGGACCACAAAAAGGGACCCCGAAAAATTGATTTATTCAGCCGAAGGGGGTCACGGACAAAAGTTGGTGGATATTGTTCCTTTGGGTGTACTTATCATGAAAACAGCAATGCCAGCTATTTTATCCTGTACGGGGCCCCAGACAGTAGCCCCAAAGGGCCCCAGAAATATGGTGTTATTCAGCTGAAAAGGGTCACGGCTAATTTCTTTTGCAATGGAAGTAGTTCCCATCAGAGATATCCAAAACACCAATGCCAGCTATTTTATCTTGTACGGGGCCCTAGACAGTAGCCCCAAAGGGCCCCACCCCCCCCCCCCCCCCATAGGCCTACGTACAAACACACACAAACATTGATTTTATTCAGTTGAAAAGAATCACGGCTAATTTCTTTTGAAATTGAAGTAGTTCCCATCAGAGATATTCAAAACACCAATACCAGCTATTTTTATCCTGTACGGGGCCCCAGACAGTAGCCCCAAAGTGCCCCACCCCCCATAGGCCATACGTACAAACACACACAAACATTAATTTCATTCGTGCAGCTGAGAAGAGTCACGGCTAATTTCATTTGCAATGGAAGGAGTACCCATCAGAGATATCAAAAACACCAAAGTCAGCTATGTTATCCAGTACGGGGCCCCGGACAGTAGCCCCAAAGGAGCCCCCCCCCCCCCCCCCCCCAACACACACGCACATTAGTTTCATTCAGCTGAAAAGAGTCACGGTTAATTTCTTTTGCAATGAAAGTAGTACCCATCACAGATATCCAAAATACCAAAGCCAGCTATTTTATCCTGCACGGGGCCCCAGTCAGTAGCCTCAAATTGCTCCCTCCCCCCCCCCCCCCCCCACACACATTGATTTTGTTCAGCTGAAAAGGGTCATGGCTACTTTCTTTTGCAATTGGAAGTAGTAGGCATACTCATCAGAGATATCCAAAACACTAAAGCCAGTTATTTTATCCTGTACGGGGTCCCAGACAGTAGCCCCGAAGTGCACCCCCCAACACACACACACACACACACACACACACACACATTAGTTTCATTCAGCCAAAATGGGTCATTGCTAATTTCTTTTGCAATGGAAGTATACCCATCAGAGATATCCAAAGCACCAAAGCCAGTTATTTTATCCTGAACGGGGCCCCAGACAGTAGCCCCAAAGTGCCCCTCCCCCTCTCCACATACACACACATACACACACACACACACACACACACACACACATTTGTTTCATTCAGCTGAAAAGGGTCACGGCTAATTTCTTTTGCAATGGAAGTAGTACCCATCGGAGATATCCAAAATACCAAAGCCAGTTATTTTATCCTGTATATGGGGCCCCGCACAGTATAGCCCCAAACACGGGTAACTTCTTTTGCACTGGAAGAAGTACCTATCAGAGATATTCAACACACCAAGGCTAGTTATTTCATCCTGCACAGAGCCCCACACAGTAGCTCCACAGTGTCCCATCCATTATACATGTACTGTGAATCAGCTGAAAATGGTCTTACAAATTCTTTTGTAACGTTAATATCAGGGCCTACTGAACAGAGATGTCACAAACACCAAAGCAAGTCATCTTATCCTGTTAACGGGGTCCCATAGGTTACAGTAGCAAAACACTCAAGAAATTTGCAAAGGAAGCATACTTCTGTATAGTGCACAACCAAGATGACCATATTACGAAAACCAGTCATTTCATCTTGTACTGGGC
Source organism: Diadema antillarum (assembly GCF_040938485.1). Classification (NCBI taxonomy): domain Eukaryota; kingdom Metazoa; phylum Echinodermata; class Echinoidea; order Diadematoida; family Diadematidae; genus Diadema; species Diadema antillarum. Next base: position 237,722 of record NW_027272324.1, on the reverse strand, counting down.
CCAGGTTACAGTAGCCATAAAGTGCCCCTCCCCCACATGATTATTATGACATCATTTAGCTGAAAAGAGTCATAGTTGTTTTTCTTTTACAATCGAAGTAGGCCTTAGTTTACATCATAGATACCCAAAACATCAAAGCCAGTTAGGTTTTCCCAGCCAATTTCGCACTTTTGTTGGTTCATTAATGTTGATAGAAGGTTCGAATTCGTAAAATGGGTATTCAAATTGGCTGGTACCCTACGTTCATTCAAATTCGCCTTGACTTGCCGAAAAGGGTATTTCAGTCATTAAATTTCGCGAAAGACAGTCAAATTCCAAACGTGTTCATTCAAATTCAAATCATGCTATTTCTCTGTTTCATCATTTTAACATGTCTTTCTATGTGTGTTTTCGTTTCATCTATAAACTACTGTTATAAAGCAGTAAAAGTATCATATTTTTTATCTAGTATAACTGGATTTGGTTGTTCTGTAACCAGACTGGTAACGCTCCTTCTCTTTCATATACATGTCATTATAGGCCTATACGTGTACCAGTAATGCAGATTAACTTCATTTTTTATAGTCATGACAGCACAATAGATACAGACGTATATCTCTAGAAGACATAGAAAGACTTATTTAAAAAAAAAAAACATTTGAGGATCATAACCTTGACTTCTTGGAACTGGCCGACCGCTCGTAATAAAGCGCTCGTAACGGCCAGATAATTTGTGGCTTCTTACTTCTTTGGATTCAAAAAGCACGTTAAAAAAATGGTGTCAAAGTCTCTTAAACGAATACGAAAACATGAAATGCTATGATGCTTACAAAACAATAACTACGACGAAAGAAAATAAGGAAAGAGGCCAAGCATGAACATATCTGTTTAATTGACTGCAGAACAGGTTAAATTAGATGGCCAGAAATCAATTTGAATGAACGAGCGCAGCATGTAATCACGTGACTATATCATTTTGAATTTATGAATGAACGGATAGTGGAATGGTACTTGTCATTATGGATTTCAGTTGAAAAAGTGTTATTTAGAATAAGGTTAGAGGTAATGTGAATGTTTCAAAATAAATTTGAATGAAGAGATTTATATGACATTGAACTACCATGTCATCTAGGCGAAATTTTTGCTAAATTTAATTCAACATTAAAGAATTCGATTAAAAGAGGTGCGATATTGGCCCGGATGCAGGGCCCTTGACAGGTATAGCCCCAAGGTATTCCCACCCCATATGAATTAATTGTTTTTAGGTGAAAACAGTCATGTATGCCTATTTTCCTTGGCAGTGGAATTAACAGCTGAGATACGTAAAACACAAACCCATCCAGTTGAGGGGCTCCCAGCCAGTAGCTGGAAAGTGCTCCCGTATTATTTTATTCTAAGTGAAAAGAATCACTGCTATAATTTCTTTTGCAATGGAAGTAGTACTCAAGGAGGTATCAAAAACACCGAAACCAGTTATATAGCTGTACGGGGCCCCACGGAGTGTTCCTATAGTGTCCCCACATGTAATTCCACTCTCAAGATCTGCATCCCGATCTCTTCAATCTGTCAGATCGGGAGAAAGCGGCAAAAGTGTACGGGGACGGGGAGCATCGTAGCAGCAGCGTTTGGGTGATGGGGTTGGATCTGGCAATTTTACAGATCGGGAAGAAATTTTGAACTGGTTCAAAATTTCTTCCTCATCTCCCCATCAAGATTGACCTATTTTGAATCGTAGCTCAAACGGGGAGAGAGCAGTGACAGTGTAAATACCGCGGGATGAGCGTAACAATTCCAGGTTTTTCTGACCGTAGTAACAGCGGCACAAGAACGGGAAATATAGTCTAAACTAGACACCGACGACATGGTCCCGCTGCTGCGCCGCTTTCTTGATCAAAGCACGACCTTCCCGCTTTAACGACGCTCTCACTAAGTTCTCTACTCTCGTATAAAATCAAGGCCTGTTCCTACGACGCTTCATTCCTGCTTCGATAACGCTGTTGGCCGCTTTAGCTACGCTGTTCCTACGCTTTCCCAGACTCAATTATGCACGTCTTCCGCTCTCGCCGCTCTAAAATCGAACGTAGCCGATACGCTGGAAAATGTTTGCCAGAACAGCAAAACTGATGATGATGATGAGGAGGACGCGTTGTCGTTGTCGCGCAAATGAAGACGAAGGAGCGCATATTTAAGAAGAAGAGATGCAAACAATAAAGAGAATAAAGCATAACACTTTGGAGCTACTGTACGGGACCCCGTGCAGGATAAAATATCTGACTTTGGTATTTTGATATCCGATGGATACTACTTCCATTGCAAAAGAAATTAGCCGTGACCCTTTTCGGCTGAATGAAACCATATATGTGTGTGTGTGTGTGTGTGTGTGTGTAGGGGGCACTTTGGGGCTACTGTCTGGGGCCCCGTACAGGATGAAATAACTGGCTTTAGTGCTTTGGATATCTCTGATGAGTACTACTTCCGATTGCAAAAGAAAGTAGCCGTGACCCTTTTCAGCTGAATGAAATCAATGTGTGTGTGTGGGGGGGGGGGGGAGGGGGAGGGGGTAAGGGGGCAATTTGGGGCTACTGTCTGGGGCTACTGTCTGGGGCCCCATGCAGGATAAAATAACTGGCTGTGGTATTTTGGATTTCTCTGATGGGTACTAAGTCCATTGCAAAAGAAATTAGCCGTGACCCTTTTTCAGCTGAATGAAACTATTGTGTGAGTATGTGTGTTGGGGGGGGGGGGGGGCACTTTGGGGCTACTGTCTGGGGCCCCGTACAGGACAAAATAATTGGCTTTGGTGTTTTGTATGTCTCTGATGGGTACTTCTTCCATTGCAAATGAAATTAGCCGTTACTCTTATCAGCTGAATAAAGTCAATGTGTGTGTGTGTGTTTGTACGTAGGGCTTATAGGGGGTGGGGCACTTTGGGGCTACTGTCTGGGGCCCCGTGCAGGATAAAATAGCTGGCTTTGGTGTTTTGGATATCTCTGATTGGTACTCCTTCAATTGCAAAAGAAATTAGCCGTGACTCTTTTTAACTGAATAAAATCAATGTTTGTGTGTGTTTGTACGTAGGCCTATGGGGGGTGGGGCCCTTTGGGGCTACTGTCTAGGGCCCCGTACAGGATGAAATAGCTGGCATTGGTGTTTTGGATATCTCTGATGGGAACTACTTCCATTGCAAAAGAAATTAGCCGTGACCCTTTTCAGCTGAATAACACCATATTTCTGGGGCCCTTTGGGGCTACTGTCTGGGGCCCCGTACAGGATAAAATAGCTGGCATTGCTGTTTTCATGATAAGTACACCCAAAGGAACAATATCTACCAACTTTTGTCCTTGACCCCCTTCGGCTGAATAAATCCATTTTTCGGGGTCCCTTTTTGTGGTCCCTAGGCTTACGGTTCAGGATGTGACTTGCCAGCAATTCATTTTATTGACCCGTGGCCACATCCTTACATGATGAGACCATCAAAAAGTGTGACCCTTTTCAGCTGAATAAATGCTCTGGGCCCCCGGTCTAATGTTATCGCGCACTTGTAGCAAGAGTACGCGTACTTGTAACAAAGGTTTGCGCACTAAGCAAGCGTTCGCGCACTCAGGTTGGCCATGCGTCCAGTAAATACTGATGCATGGCTGGCCGTGCGTCCAGTAAAAACTGATGCATGCTTGTTTACGGCAAGCCAAAAGGAAATGCATCCAGTAATTTTGTCATCGGGTAACACGATAGAAAAATGGGTTTTTGACAAGAAAATTACCCATTCTATAAATCAGATGACGCACATGTCTTTTCGTGCGTCAGTCGGAATATAGTGTGCATGCGGTAACTATGGAATTTAGCCTAAACCCACTCGGCTTCGCCTCGTGGGTTAAGCATTCCATAGTTACCTTATGCACACAATTCCGACTGACGCACTCAGACCTGTGCGTCATTTGTATATTGTGTGCATAAGGTAACTATGGAATGCTTAACCCACGAGGCGAAGCCAAATGGGTTTAGGCTAAATTCCATAGTTACTGCATGCACACTATATTCCGACTGACGCACGAAAAGACATGTGCGTCATCTGATTTATATTTCTTGTCAAAATCCCATTTTTCTATCGTGTTACCCGATGATATAATCACTGGATGCATTTCCTTCGGGCTTGCCGTAAACGAGCATGCATCAGTTTTTACTGGACGCACGGCCAGCCATGCGTCAGTATACAAATAATGAATGTTTATGAGTGCAATGGACAGAATATTTCATGAGGTGAAAGATGAAAATGATCCATTCAACGAGGCGCAGCCGAGTTGAATGGATCAAACATTTCATCTTTCACCGAATGAAATATTCTGTCCATTGCACGAATCAAAACATTTATTATTTGTTTTATATAACGCCTAAAGAGATCCTAACCCTTGTCATTTGATGTTTTATGAATTTAGAAACAAGAGAGAAGGGACTTATATTTTGGTGTGCGTCACGGTAGTAGCACCCCTTTTGACGTCAATATGTACGTTCCAAAGAGTCAAACACGAACTTCCGTAGAATTCCAATCTGATTCAAAATTGTTTTCAGTTAAAGTTGCTTGTTTTTAACAGTTCACTCGTAGGCATAAACTCGTTCGAACTCCAAACACTGAATTTTAAGAACGTAGACACTAGAACGTTAGGTCTATATTTACAAGTTTTGGGCTGAAGCAGTCTGTTTATCTGCTATTGTTGTAGAAAGTTACGGGTCCATGAAAATGAAAGTGCTGGATTGATGAAGACGATGTTGCATGTTGAATGCTGAAGTTGGCTTCTTGGAGAATCAGCTGATCTTGGGACAATATCAAGAGTGAATCCAGTGTGTCACCCTGATCAGCCTCCTGTAGGGCTTGTACAGGGACAGGCTCAGCTGGCAAATTCTCAGTAGGCCTAACAGTAAACGTTAGTACTGACACTGCCGGTAGTAGTGTAAGACTCGGTCCTAGTGCTAGTACCGTAGTAGTACTAGGTCTATACGGTGTTTGCACATTTTCTTGCATCATTTTGCAAGCGATCTTGCTACTCATTTCTTTCTTCCTGTCATCGCTAGTAGAAGCATAGTGTTTTAGGGAGGATTCCGGTAACGGACATAATATCGCGGTTAGCAACACCAGCACGATCCAGGACAGTAATTGTAGCCCGAAGACTGTGGTTTGTGTACTTCGTTGCGCAACCAGGTGCAGTGGCGATTGTTTTCATTTTGTTTCCAAGAGTGTTCAAACCTAATGGATAGTTGGAGTACCATGAGCCCTCTGCTGGAACAGTGGATTTAGGACGCTGCCACAAACAGTTCAGTGCAGGATATAACGCTGCTTTGTAAGCCAGAAATGTTGAGACTGGACATGCGGAAGAGCCTGGAATCTCGTACATGTATAGCCACTACACTCTTAATTTTCGTTTTCTCGTCTGGACTTAGTAAGCGTGCCACGGTGTGTAATGTAGCGAAGATTCTGCTCATCTGTTTGGACCAAAAAGTCATCTGCTTTCATGTCTCTCAGATTTTCACGTCCTCTGTTGGCGAAATATATCATTATGTCCAAGAAGACCTTGTTCTGCAGACCCTGTGGGGTTGTGATATCGAGCACATCAGACGCGAGGATTTTGGCCATATCTTCCTTACTTATTGCGCTTTTGTGCTTGATGTAGCCCTTTCCTTCCTTCTTCAGTTTACACATCACTGCTTTGTAGGTTTCCTGACTACGATGAAACTTGTCCAATTTGTTAATGTCAACATCTCTTACGGTCTTGAAGTGACGATTTAGTCCATACTTGATGCCGAGCATTGACTTTTTCGTGTACAAACTACCGTCTGCTTTCCTCAGTCCAGCGAAAAATCGCGACAGAAGCTTGTCGAGCTCTTCATCCGATAGCGCTTCTACTTCAGGTAGAGATGTCCCAGCAAACTGACAGAATGCATCAAGACGGCTTACGGCATACTGGATTTTTTTTTTTTTTTGTTCTTTAAAATTGCACAAAAAAATTACAGTTATTGCAAAATACAGAATTTTATTATATTTTTCTTTTCTGTAAATTCTTTATTTTTGTTCGTTAAAAAATGAGGTTTACTTTTAATGAAGAAAAGGTTCTGTAGAATGACAGAAGTCTGTATATGGAATCTGAAAGATTGCAAATTTCCTGTAAAAACATAATATTTTGTACCTTATCTTTCAAACTTTTCCTGTTAAATTACAGCAAATCTGCTGTTACTAGAATGGTTCTGTATTTTTTTTTCTGTAAAATCTACTGTTTTTTCTAACAGTGTACGGTAGACCCCATTCTCGCAGTAAATCATCCATGATTTACATGTAGAATTTGACAGCTTCAATTGATCATAGATGTTGGTTCTCACGTGCCCGTGCAACACCGTATACGTGCATACCGCATGCGTGGGTGCTGCATTTGCAGCGTATCTCGTTTATTCTGCATGCAATCATTTTACTAGAATCTAGTTATCGAAAAGTATCGAAATATGTCAAATTCCCGGATCCATCTGCGCCACGCGTCCACATGCATATCGTTTAACAAAACAGTTGATCATTCTCGTGAGGCTTGCCCAACAATTAGAACATAGTATTATGCGATTGGACTGTCAATGGGTAAAAATAAAACAAAAAATAAAAATGCCATAGTTTTGGTCAGATATTGCCCAAAACAGCCCAACAGAAAAACTACCAACAAAAATTTACCTATTTTTTTCCACAGTGTGTTGAATAAATCTTGGTAGTTCGCAAGGTGTTTTTTTTTTTTCGTCTTTGATAGGACCAATAATAAATATTTATCAATGTCGATTTCATTGACTTAAATTCATATTTCTTTGGACATCTTATTACTTTTCCTTTATAAAGTTGAAGACAAAAATAATCTCCAAAGTTCTTTTTTGTCCATTCTGACTCCTCTCTTTTCGTAAGTAGGTAATCCATGGTTGACCTATCTGCTATCTTCCTGACACTGACGGACCAACAGGAAAACTCTACCTAACATTAACAACCTAATGTGTTAGGCTTTACTCCAAGTTACTAGATCCTGGTCTAGACTCGTTAACTTAGAATCTAAACTAGGTGTAGGTCGAGGTCTGTTACCCTCGGTTTGTGAAAATGGCAATTAACTTCGACTATAGACTAACGTCTCGGTATAAGTGGTCATTTTGAACAGACCTCGGGTAATAGAATGACGATATCATGGGTGCCAATAGCTTAGTTGTATTGTAAGAATAAGATCGAGTCTAGGGCTAGGCCATCTACTTAAGTAACGATTCGAAAGAGCACCGCACTCCGGAAACTAGCGCCGGGTTTCCGTATAAATTACTAGTCTGTCGCACTCTATAGCTGCAGCTCCGCATGCTCCACATCCATTAGCAGTATTGTACAGTCGACTCATGACAAACACCTGAAAAACAGGTACCGTACACTTACTCAGTTGCAAGAATCCTACGATGTCTTCTGGATTTAGTGGCAGCAACTTTCTAATCCGGCGATCTCCAGAACAAATCTTTACACTTATCAGCATGATTGTGCTGATTAATGAGGATATTATTGAGTCAAAATTTCTATTACCCCGAAGGCGAATAATTCTTCCTCATAGATAAAATGGCTTTGATATAATCATATGCACAGCGCAGAGGTCATATAACAACTTTCGTCCAGTGATTTTGCTCGAATTCCCTGACTTATACTCATGGGCAATTTCAACACCAACTAATGAGACCAAAACTCTAACATCAACCTGTGATTGAATATTTCGACACCAGTTGGTGTGATTCTTTCTGAACTGACCTAAAATCAACACCAAGAGTGTTAATATTTTTTCTATCCTGTGCTGGTGTTAGATATTTAACACCCTAGTTTTTGCAGTGTAACTACTTTACTGTTGTTGCTTTTTGTCTTTCTTTTTGGCTGCATTGATTTACAAACTTGTGCTGAATCATCTTATCTATAGTTACTGCACAGCAGAATACCACCCCTTGCGGTTGTAGTAATCGGCTCGGTACTTTTCGGGTCCTGTGATGGGGCTCTGATGTTCATCGATTACCCCCCTACTTGAGGAAATCCCATTTGTTGGAAGCCCTCACAATTAGTTACTTGTAATCCCTCGCCTATCGGGAATTATACATCACTTAAGTAATCCATTTAAGATGACTTTATACAAATTGCATTAACAATAATGCAGACAGGTCATTTTGCTACTCCAAATAAAATAATGTCCAATTGCCCGGTAATCACAGTTTGATCATCCGTATCGTGATTGCAACATGCTTCCACACAGACACAGTCTCCCAGAGGTTTGTAGTTGATTCCCAATGACAGCCTCGAATTCTCTGCACAATTATTCGAAGGTTGGTTTGTTGACCCGGAAATGCTCTCTGAAGTATTGAACTGTACATTCTTTATACACCACTACCTACTGCCAGAAATGACGCGAGCGATAAGTGTTTTATGTCACGACGAATACCGTGCGTCGTTCACTGTCAAGACAAGGTGATACATGAGTGGTTGATGCGTGTTAGGGTGGTATACGATGGGGGACTACGATGGGGGACATTACGAGGACAGATGGTCAGCAATTATTTACGCTAGTAATATTAAGTAAAAAGCAGAGGACGGACGAACAACAAATCCCCTACTCCGAGAATATATATTTGGAATGCAATGAGTGTTAGGATCGATGAGAACCGAGTTGTAACAAGTAATGTTCGTTTAAAATCGTTTACACGAATTTCTCGCCAATTTGGAAGAATCAAAAGGCTGGTATAGAGACAAATTAGCCAAGGACGACCTGGGACCAGGCATAATTAATTTGTTTCTCTTATTGTTTCTTTTTGCGTGCCCTAAAACTAAAATAAAATAGAAATGATTAAGTTCGTGACGTTTAGTCAAAGAATGGACGAACAACCGATTAAAGATTCTGTGTTCCAAGGGTATACGTGATTCGGAACGTGATAAAGAAAAAAACACCGTTTTCGGTGCTCTATAGATTTTTGCATGCTCCTCAGCAATGAGAAGCGCGAAACTAGGGAGAAAAATGTGTGGTATAATCTTGTTGCGTCTGAAGGTGGGGGATACGATGGGGGATATGACGAAGACAGGTGGTTTGCCGTTGAAATGTCTAAACCTCCGCCAGGATTCCACTCTTCTTCTGGTATGGAAGAGTACATTGTTATCTCACATAACGATGGGAAGATGGATGCTTCAGTTGTACGACCAGATAGGTATTCAGGTGTTGTTCTTTAATTCTCCAAGTGTCCTCTCATTTTTAGCTCACCTGAGCCTAAGGCTCAAGTGAGCTATTGCGATCGCCCTTCGTCCGGTGTCCGTCGTGCGTCGTGCGTCGTCCGTCGTCCGTCGTCCGTAAACTTTTTACATTTTCATCTTCTTCTTGAAAACCCCAAGACCGATTTTCATCAAACTTGGCAGGTAGCATCCCTAGGGGGTTAGGAACTCAATTTGTTAAAATGGGCACCATACCCCACCCAGGGGGCCCCAGGGGGGCCCAATACCCCCCAAATTAAGGAATCTCTAAAAATCTTCTTCTCTAAAACCAGAAGTGATAGAGCTAAGTTAATACTATGAGTTAGTACATTGATGACTGTAGTTTCGAGTTTGTACATGGCAGAATCAGGGGTGCCCCCCTTGGGACCCAGGGGAGGGGGGTGGGGAGGGGTCCTAATGGGGCCTAAATTGTACATTTTCATCTTCTTCTTGAGAACCCCATGACCCATTTTTACCAAACTTGGCAGGTAGCATCCCTAGGAGGTTAGGATCTCAATTTGTTAAAATGGGCACCATGCCCCATCAAGGGGGCCCCCAGGGGGGCCTAAACCCCCCCCCCCCCAAAAAAAAAAAATGAAGGAATGTTTAAAAATCTTCTCTAGAATCGGAAGTGATAGAGCTATTAAAGATAATACTATGAGTGAGTACATTAATGACTGTAGTTTCAAGTTTGTTCATAGCAGATCCAGGGGTGCCCCTCTTGGGGTGGGGGGGGGGGTGGGTGGGGTTGGGAAGGTCCAAATGGGGCCTGAATTGTACATTTTCATATTCTTCTTGAGAACCCCATGACCCATTTTCACCAAACTTGGCAGGTAGCATCCCTAGGGGGTCAGGATCTCAATTTATCAAACTGGGCACCATGCCCCATCCAGAGGGCCCCAGGGGGCCCCAATCCCCCCCAAATTAAGGAATCTTAAAAAGTATGGGCCCATATTGTACATTTTCATCTTCTCCTTGAGAATGCCTGGTCAAACTTTAGTAGAGCTGTGAATAATTTAGATTAGTGACTGCGTGAAAGGTGAACTTGCGATACTCAGGTGAGCGCTAGACCCGCGGGTCTCTTGTTAAAAGATGCAACATGAATTGCCAAATTTAGTGCAACTGAATGCATCTTCTTTATTCCTACCTTTAATTCTGTTTGCGGCTTGATGCCAAGGAAGCTGATAGTAGCACTGTAGTTACTGGTGTCTTCCGTGCAGCTCCTAATAAAGATACTATGACATTTTCCACGCCATCCGCCACAGAATCTTTTACTGCTGGCTGCATCATCATGGCTTCTTTTCTTGCCTCTTTCAAGACATAGTAGCTTTCAGTAGTAGAAATATGAAGGGAAAAGGTATACCAGAATCTTCGGAAGTCTTGGAGTAACTAAATAATTTTCAAAAAAAGAAAAGTCTATGGATGAAGAAACCTTGGTAGTTCACAAGGTTTTTTTTTTTGTCTTTAATGGGACCAATGGTAAAATGGTAATGTCGATTTCATTGACTTTAAATTCGTATTTCTCACATCTTGGTTCTTTTCCTTTATAAAGCTGAAGACGAAAAAAGAAAAACTCTTCAGAGTTGTTGTTTTTTTTTTTGTTTTTTTTTGTTTTTTGTTTTTTTTTGTCAGTTCACTAATTATTGCATCTTGATTCCTCTCCCGTGTAGTAGTTCTGATGGGGACAATTTCATGAGTACGTCTTCACTGCTTTACCAGGATGTACTTCATTGGACCAGGTGCAAATTATGGATGGTGGGGATGGAGGGGATGTTGACTGAAGGAACTCCACGAGCACATCGTTTGATTTTATAGCCAGTACCTGAAAGGAATTAATATTAAATACAATTCATCGACAAAATGCCTTGTTTATCATATCTGAAAAAGTTGTAAATCATGCTTTCACTAGATATGAATCTATACTGTAGAATGATGCAGCTATTTCTTACTTATATTTGCACTTTTTGTTCCATCTGCCCTAATCAAATTATAAAACCCCTGTGACACAAAATCTATGGGGGCCATACATTTTAGTTAGTGCTTCACAATTGTAGGGCCTATATAGATTTCGTTTTTACAAGATTCCGCTGTACATAAAGGCTTGAAACAGTAGGTGCAACTGATCAAATTTACTTCTGATTCTCAAATCCTTACTTCAAGCCCTGCTGTGCAGTATACAAGTTATATGCGACACGGTGTTTATTTGAAATGAAATTATCAATGTTCCAACCTTTCCAATGTACATGTATTTCTTCTTTGTGCTCACCAACCTGATAGCAACAAAGTCTTCAGGGTTGAAACTGTCAATGACAAACAGAAAAAAAAAACATTTTTAATTTTAGGGAGTTCTGACTGCAGGTGCCCAAGAAATATCATTATTTCATGGTTAACATATAAAAACAGGTAAGCATTGTTTTTGGTTAACATCTAACTGATATTGCTTCTTCAACACAGTGATATCACTGAATGAGTAGATGACATAATGGCTCTACTAAAAAGTGTATTCATTCAAGAACTTCAAAAGATTTTTGTGATTTGCATGACAACAAAGTCATAAACCTGTAATTTAACTTGGCCATCGTTCCATCATAACATGAGCCAAAAATAAGGAAGCATGCAATGATTTTGCAAAAAAAAAAAAAAAAAAAAAAAAAAAAAATTCCATACCTGGTATCCTGCTTGGAACAGGTACTAGTATTATCCATAGGCATCAGCTTCTCACTCTATGTCTCTTCTTCTGAGGTATCTTGTGTGAATATGGTGGTTTTGCCTGTTCTAACATCCTTGCATACATAGGGGTCAACATACATTGTATGCAGCGTTGACACACTCTCCATCGTTCTGTAAACATGGATCATAGAAGCATGATAGTTTGCGCACTGCAATGATGTTTGGCTCAATGGAGACAGCACTATGAAAAAGTCTTGTATTGTCAACAGTTTTGGTTGCCTGGCGATCCCTGGCTCTGTCTCTATCGGACACCAAAAATGCCGTACGCTGGAAATGGTAACACTTGTTTTCATTTGCTTCTGTTGGAGCCGGTCGGGTGCAGCGCTCTTTTACATACAAGTAAAGATCATGTGCATTGGCTATGATGGCATTTCCAGTCATTACAGCATATGTGGCATGGTGTTTGACGACTCCACTTTCCCCATCACTGGGACCTTTCCCGTGGCTTGAGCCAAAATACTCATGTTGGAAATGCACGCCATAGTCCTGTTTGCCATTATGAGACATCCATGAAAGGGCCTCTTGACTTATACTGGTTGGCACATCCATCTGAGAATCTAGCAATTCTTTTGAAATCAGTCTTCTCCTTCAGGTGATTAATGCACTCTAAGAAAAAAAAAAATCACTAAAAATTGAGTAAAACAGCCACATAGTCGGAATTGAGTAAAATTTTAACCACTCCTATTTGAGTAAAAAATTTGGTCATAATATTTGAGCTCCTCTTTTACCCAATGAAGAGTAAAATTTGTTTTGCTTTATTTTTTACCATGTGTTCATTTTGATCGGGGTTATGTGTAAATTTGATTTTAATCCCAGATGACTATTCTGATTTGTAACCATCTTTGGCCATGTGTCCATTTTGATCGGGGTTATGTGTAAGTTCAAATTTGCTCCCAATTGACCATTCTGTAGAACACGAGGAAAGTGTAAATTGTTTTTCACTTTTGTGGCAAAACAATTTTGGTCGGCCTGCTTACGTATTTGCAATGTACAATTCATTAAGTACCTATAATATACATGACATAACAAACACGTGAAATGTGACTTGCACATTCTCATGGTACATTTGAAGTTAACAAGGCAAGCTAGCAAGTGCATGCTACAGACCAAAATAGTTTGCGACATTAAACCCAAATAAGTAACACATGACGAAAAATATATCGTTATTGCCTTTATTGTGAAGGTAAACAAATATTTTTTTTTCAGCTGAACTATTCATCTTCTTAGAAATAAAACATATAATAAACATACACGAAAAGCTGGTAGTATGTTGTACTTTAAACTACATGAAATGAGGAAAACAACAACATGGAATTGAGTTGTTACTTACAAATTCTTTTTCTCTGTAACATTGGGATAAACTTGCAACTTCTTTTTCTCTGGAGCATTGGATTAGACTGTGCTTACATGCAGAGCATGTAACATGCATGCAGAACTTTACATGGTGATTCTTGGCCACCTGCTTCCACCCCGTAAACCATAGTGTCCAAGATCACCCACATGGCTCGAGCCTGTGCTGGATACTCCAGATCAAAGATCTGAAATATCTTATAGCAGAGGTCAACAGCAGATACGAGGCTCTTTCTCTCAAACTCTTGGCTCTCCAGAATGACGAAGCACTGGATTGGCTGGCAGACATCGTTCCCTACAGCCAGGACGAAAGGCTGGTTCCTCCCACGGTCTTTTCGGGAGGCCTCGAGATTGGTTCCTTCCTGCAAATAAATATAAAAAAGTACATCTTATCTTATGATTCACAAAGTGTGAAAAACGAAGTTTGCAGTTTCTTCCACTATACCGGAAAGAAATAGTTTCGATCAAAAAAAAAAAAAAAAAAAAAAAAAAAAAAAAAAAACCTGAAAGAAACGACTACCATCAATAGTGATTTGAAACATTTCATTCCCGTGGTGATATTTTAAATTGATTGATTTCAGTCAATATTGCTTTAGGTTAAAAGTCTGCAACACATCACACAAATCGTTGTGATTAATACTCCATGCATTTTCCTTCCCCTGTTGGACTTTTGAGTAATCCTATAATAAACTATAATATAGTTTAATATCAGGGCCAGCGAGTTCTGGTACGGGTAAAATTCAAATGGTTACATTTCTTACCATTATAAGCGATTCAAAGTTCACAGGCCAGGAACCTGTTACGTAAAACTTGACATCAGTAATACCTGAAATATAACTTTGACAAATAAGCTCTCAGGCAAACAGATGTACACATTGTAGTAGCATATAACAGTGCTCCTAAAATAATATTGCCTATTGATTTACAAGCGACAGAAAAGTATATACCTCATCAAAGCATGATTCCAAATTAATGAAATGAACACCATATACGTATTTTTTTTCAGTGTCTCTTTTGGTCACGCTCAGTTCATTGTCCAAAAGGAGGCAATAATTGTGTCATGTGTTGTAAATCAGATTTCCTTTCTATATCATCCTGTGGCAAAAGTCGAACAGTCCACGCATAAAAGTGATACAGAATGCGGACGGCAATTTTTCTCTACAAAGTTTAATCCAAAATCATGATTATATTATATAAAGTGGTCATTATTAACCGGGTTTCTTTTTACACTTTAATTAACTAAAGGCACGAACTTGGCCGGATTAATAAAGACCAAAAAAAGGGAACGCTTCTTTGGTAACTATCATTATTCAAAGGGTCGTTCAGATTCCCCAGCTGTATCGTAGCCACGTAACTGCTAATCCGATAGCGAGGATGAGCTCGGCGTTTTGGTCGCCGTTAGTAGGTCCTGAAGGATGGACGACGCCCGGCAGACATTGTCCCGTTGTCCTCCGAGAACCCCAAACAGATGATTTATTCCATTTTTGAGGTCATTTTGAATATGCTGGGCGTACTCGCGGGCATCGTCTCCTTCGGCGTCGACCTTCTCCTCAAGCCTGGCGACCGCTTGCGAGAGGCTGGCAATATATCGCCCGGATGATGCGGTCCGTTCTTAGCACAATACTTCAAAGGTTGTTTTGTTGAGTCGGAAATTCTCTCTGGGGTATATGTGATTCGGAACCTGATAAAGATAAAAAACACCGTTTTCGGTGCTATATAAGTTTTTGCATGTTCCTCAGCAATGAGAAGCACGAAAATAGAGAGAAAAATGAGTGGTATATCTTGCTGTGTCTGAAGGTGGAATACGATGGGGGATATGACGAAGACAGCTTGTTTGCCGCTGAAATGTGTAAACCTCCGATTGGATTCCACTCTTTCTTCTGGTATGGAAGAGTACATTGTTATCTCACATAACAATGGAAAGATGGATGCTTCAGTTGTACGACCAGTTAGGTGTCCAGGTGTTGTGTTTTTATTCTCCAAGTGTCCACTCATTTTTAAAAGATGCAAGATGATTTGCCAAATTTAGTACAGCTGAATGCATCTTCTTCTTTCCTACCTTTGATTCTGTTTGCGGCTTGATGCCAAGGAAGCTGATAGTAGCACTGTAGTTACTGGTGTCTTTCGTGCAGCTCAAGATAAAGATATTATGGCCTTTTCCACGCCATCCGCCACAGAATATTTTACTGCTGGCTGAGAACCCCAAACAGATGATTTATTCCATTTGTTAGGTCATTTTGAATATGCTGGGCGTACTCGCGGGCATCGTCTCCTTCGGCGTCGACCTTCTTCTCAAGCCTGGCGACCGCTTGCGAGAGGCTGGCAATATCGCAAGAAAAAAAAAAAAGTGATGCGATGTCCGCTTTAAGTGTTTGCTCTATTGCTGATATGGCCCGGATGATGCGGTCCGTTTTAGCATGGACCTACGTCGGTCCATGGTTTCAGAGAGGGGAGTTTTAGGCCGGGTCTCACCGTCTTCGTCAAGAGTGCAGTATTATTGATTTCCAATCTTGTGCTGAATCATCTTAACTTTAGTTACTGCACAGCAGAGTACCACCCCGTGCGGTTGTAGTAACCGGCTCGGTACTCTTCGGGTCCTGTGATGGGAATATGATGTTCATCGATTGACCCCCTACTTTAGGAAATCCCATTTGTTTGCAGCCCTCACAATTAGTGACTTGTAGTCCCTCGCCTATCGGGAATGATATGCATCACTTAAGTAATCCATTTAAGATGACCTTACAATTTGCATGAACAATAATGCAGACAGATCATTTTGCTACACCAAATAAATATTCAATTACCCGGTAATCACAGTTTGTATAGATCATAGTAACGTGATTGCCACATGCTTCTACATGGACACAGTCTCCCTCGAGTTTGTAGTTGATTTCTCAGTGACAGGCTCAAATTCTTTGAACAATAATTCGAAGGTTGGTTTGTTGACCCGGAAATTCTCTCTGAAGTATTGAACTGTAAATTCTTTATACACCACTACCTACTGCCAGAAATGACGCGAGCGATAAAGCATAAGTGCTTTATGTTACGACACATACCGTACGTCGTTCATTGTGAAGACAGGGTGATACATGAGTGGTATATCTAGATGCGTGTTAGGGTGGTATACGATGGGGGATATGACGAGGACAGGTGGTTTGCCGTTGAAGTGCCTAAACTTCATCCTGGATTCCACTCTTCTGGTATGGAAGAGTACACTGTTATCTTACATAACGATGGAAAGATGGATGCTTCAGTTGTACGACCAGTTAGGTGTCCAGGTGTTGTGCTTTTATTCTCCAAGTGTCCACTCATTTTTAAATGATGCAAGATGATTTGCCAAATTTAGTACGGCTGAATGCATCTTCGTCTTTCCTACCTTTGATTCTGTTTGGGGCTTGATGCCAAGGAAGCTGATAGTAGCACTGTAGTTACTGGTGTCTTCCGTGCAGCTCTTAATAAAGATACTATGGCCCTTTTCATGCCATCCGCCACAGAATCATTTACGGCTGGCTGCATGGCTTCTTTTCTTGCCTCCTTCATGACCTTGTTCACACCCTTTCCGTAGCGCCTACTGCCTCCCTTACTGCGTTGCTTATGGCGTCGCGTCAGCTACCTTACGCTGACAAGTGTGACCGTACCTGTAAGTTCTTTGGAACTGAATTAACATTATCGACCTTAGAAAGACTACCAGGAATCGTGTATTTCACAATTTCTTTGTTTTTCAAGTTGATGGTTGTGTTAGGAGTGTATATAGAATGCCGAAAAAAAAAGAGCGCCCCCTTCCTCAGCTCTGGCTGCATTTACCGCTGCATTTAGGTTTCCTGGCTGCATGCGCAGCACATGCGCCTGAATTGGGTTTTTCAATCCCTGTATGAAATATTGCATCTTCTGATCTGCGTTGTTTAGATGAACTTCGCGACATAGCTTGTGTAGTCGGTTGAGATAGTTTCAACCTCCTCTCCATTTCCTTGTTTGATGGTGTTCAGTTCCATTCTTATCTGAAATTTTCGGGTGGACGATAAATGAAACTTTGCCAAAAACTGCTCCTTCAAGTGGTCATATCGTTCTTCATCATTCTGTCCGTCGAGATCATCTTTAACTTCAGCTAACCACCTTGCTGCATTGCCTTGTAAACTCTTAAGGGCTGCTAATTTCTTCTTCGGTGTCCACTCAACAAACTCTGTATATCTTTCGAACCCATCAATCCGTTCATCCATCTTATTGTTTCTTTTTGTGTGCCTTAAAACTAGAATAAAATAGAAATAATTAAGTTCGTGACGTCATGTCAAAGAATGGACGAACAACCAAACGTTCTGTGTTCCAAGGGTATACATGATTCGGAACGTGGTAAAGATAAAAAACGGTAAAATTTTCGGTGCTCTATAAGTTTTTGCATGTTCCTCAGCAATGAGAAGTACGAAAATAGAGAGAAAAATGAGTGGTATATCTTGCTGCGTCTGAAGGTGGTACAGTATACGATGGGGGATATGACGAGGACAGGTGGTTTGCCGTTGAAACGTCTAAACCTCCGCATGGATTCCACTCTTCTTCTGGTATGGAAGAGTACATTATTATCTCTTTAGATATGTATTATCTACCGACTTATTTCATTCTTGCTTTACTTTTAAAGATAATAATAGAAGTTTTGGTACCTCAAAAGTTTCCCCGAATTTCCTTGTCTTAGTTTGTGTTTCAGGTTAAAGTACCTTTTGAGGTACCAAAACTTTATATTATCTTTAATTGAAATGCCTATTTTTTTTTCTTTAAGAAGGCACCTTTTGTCATATTGTTGCTATAGCAACGAAAAGGAAATGAAATGGACATAGTGGGAAAAAAGCTGATTGTCATCATAGTAGTTAGTAATCAATATTCCACTCGATCTTGTTAATTGTCTTGCTTTTTCATGAAAATATCAGTTTTCTTGTAAAACAGTTGTTAACATGGCAACCATCCTTGCTAAAAGGTAACCATGGCATTATAAGAATTGTGATTTTTTATTTTATTAAAGAGATATTTCTAT
The DNA here is from genome assembly GCF_040938485.1 of Diadema antillarum. NCBI lineage: Eukaryota > Metazoa > Echinodermata > Echinoidea > Diadematoida > Diadematidae > Diadema > Diadema antillarum. The sequence goes on along the minus strand of NW_027272324.1, from coordinate 219,381 downwards.
TGACTCATTATGTTGTTTACAGCTTGTTTTTATGATGTTTAATAAAGAATACATGTTCTTTTAACGAAAATAATCCGTTGCCATGGCAACAGCTGAAGACGTTGGTTAGAAAAATGGCAACAGGTGGATTCGTGTTCAGCACCCCCAAAATAGTGGAAATAGCACAAAAAATCAAAATCTACAGAAATTTTTAAGAACACCCCAATATTGTGACAACTCGCCGTCTACTATACGCTGGAAATGGTAACACTTGTCTTCATTTGCTTCTGTTGGAGCCGTTCGGGTGCAGCGCTCTTTTACATACAAGTAAAGATCATGTGCATTGGCTATGATGACATTTCCAGCCATTACAGCAGATGTGGCATGGCGTTTGACGACTCCACTTTCCCCATCGCTGGGACCTTTTCCGTGGCGTGAGCCAAAATACTCATGTTGGAAATGCACGCCATAGTCCTGTTTGCTATTATGAGACATCCATGAAAGGGCCTCTTGACTTATACTGGTTGGCACATCCATATGAGAATCTAACAATTCTTTTGGAATCAGTGTTCTCCTTCAGGTGATTAACTCTAAGAAAAAAATCACTAAAAATTGAGTAAAACGGCCGTATGGTCAGAATTGAGTAAAGTTTTAACCACTCCTACATTGTATGTGAGTAAAAGTTTGGTCATATTCGAGCTCTTCTTTTACCCAATGAAGAGTAAAATTTGTTTTGCTTTATCATTGAGTAATTTTATTTTTACTCATTTTTGACCATGTGTCCATTTTGATCGGGGTTATGTGTAAGTTCAGTTTTACTCCCAAATGACCATTCTGTAGAACGCGAGGAAAGTGTAAATTGTTTTTTACTTTTGTGGCAAAACAATTTTGGTCGGCCTGCTTACGTATTTGCAATATGTACAATGCATTTTAAAAGTACAGTATGATATGTGACCGTGCACCTCAAAACGAACATAAATTCGCACACACTGATTTTGCGTGAGGACTGAAAATAAGTGAAATGGGTCAACCTAGCCGAACTTGACTTTTTCATATTTTCTGAAAGAGAGGGTCTCCTTTTGCATTATGCTAAAATTTGGTGTCATAAAACGGGCGGGAAAGTGTGTTTTTTAGCAGTTTATCTCGAACATTTTTGGTAGAATAGTGTGATTAGGTGTGTCTTTAGAATCCCTTTTTTATTTCTGAAAAACCTTGTCCACACTCTTCACTTTCAACTCTAATAACTTTTGAAAGGATAGTGCTACTGCTTTGAAAGTTGGCATAGATTATGGACAGAATGTGTTAATGAGGCATGCTCAATTTCAGTTTAATAGAATAGACACTGTTCTTCAGAGCCTCTTTTCTCAGTTCACACTTTCCTGAGTTTGTGCTTTCTTTCCAACATTTAGATAGGTTAGGAGAGTCCATCTGATTTGAGTTATACATCATTTTAAAGCTTAAAGTCTGGTCTTTTAGAATATGGTCTTAACTAAAAATTCACGTCTGGCGATTTTTTGTTTGTTTTGAGGTGCAGGGTCACATATACATGACATAAGAAACACGTGAAATGTGACTTGCACATTCTCATGGTACATTTGAAGTTAACAAGGCAAGCAAGCAAGTGGACGCTACAGACCAAAATAGTTTGCGACATAAAACCCAAAAAAGTAACACATGACGAAAAATATATCATCATTACTTTTATAGTGAGGGTAATAAATATTTTTTTTTTGAGCTGAACTATTCATCTTCTTAGAAATAAAACATATATAACAAACATACACGAAAAGCTGGTAGTATGTTGTACTTTGAAGTACATGAAATAAGGAAAATAACAACATGGAATTGAATCTTCTTTTTCTCTGTAACATTGGAATAAACTTGCAACTTCTTTTTCTCTGGAACATTGGATTAGACTGTGCTTACATGCAGAACTTTACATGGTGATTCTTGGGCACCTGCTTCCACCCCGTAAACTACAGTGTCCAAGATCACCCACATGGCTCGAGCCTGTGCTGGATACTCCAGATCAAAGATCTTATAGCAGAGGTCAACAGCAGATATGAGGCTCTTTCTCTCTAATGCCGTTTTAGGGCGATCCTCCTCGTCGATGTCGGTCTGCCAATAACCCGATTGCAAATCTAAGATGGAGAAAATGTTGGCACCGCTCAAGCAGTCAAGGCAGTCTTCGATTCGCGGAAGAGGATATGCATCCTTTTTTGTCACCTCATTAAGTTTGCGGTCATTGACGCGTGGCTTAGTCGTTCCGTCGCGTTTTTAAACATAGACCCGAGGACTCGACCAGGGACTCGGTGACTCGCGGATGATGCCCGCCTTGAGTCTGGTCTCTATGATTTTTATCCTCGTCGACGAAGGCTCGAGGGGGACGTCGAGGTCGCTACTTTATAGGCACTGCATCTCCAGTATCAATTGAATGTTGGTTTATCGAGGTCCGCCCGAGGTCGATGGGCGAAGAGGTAAAAGTTATACTCCCATCAGTCCCATGCAGCCCTTTGATTGTTGGAGTAGGGAAGATTCATTATATTTTGCTCCTGGTATAATCGAAGTGGGCAATTTCTCCCGAAATGCCCGTTTTTCCCACACTCGTAGCAATGCGTGGGACGACCCTGTGGTCGACCACGCTGTACTCCCTGCCTGTATCGCGGTCCTTGCTCTCCCTGCTGCTGGAGTTGCTTTTTAATAACCTGGGAAAGTTCATTTATCTTGTCGTCCATGCTTGACAGCAGCCGTCGCTCAAATGTCACGAGCCGCTCCTCCGTCGCAACGTTATCCACGACCGAAGACGCGATCGAGCGAAATCCACGAGGATTACTCCTGCTAGCCTTCTCTCGCAAGTGGTGGTACCGCTCAACGATCTCCCTGGCCTCCTGGGCAGTCTAAGGCTCCTGCATGCCGATGGCCATCGACATGCTATTGTCTCCAAGCCCCCTTAAAAGTGTCTTGTTGCAATTGTTTCCAGCGTGGCGGCGTCTGCCGTTGGATACCCAATAATGGTGAGGCGGCGGATGTCGGCTGCCTACTCGGGAATTGATTCTTTGGCTCCTAACCGACGAGCCTCGAGTTGGGAAACAAAGGCAGAGGGGGTTCTCTGAGCAGCAAATGTACTCTCCATGGCAGCGATCAACCGGTCGAGATCGTTGACGGCCTCGGCGCTCAATTGCTGAAAGACTAAGTCGGCGGCGTCCCCGCGAAGACAGGCAAGAAGACGGAAGCGCTGTTCCCGTTCATCCCAGTCGCATTTGGCCGCTAAACTCCGGAATGAGAAGATTAAACTTTTCCATGGTTTGTCGTGGCCGTTGTAGTGCTCCTGTGGAGGAAGACTAACTGTTACACGAGCACGGTCAGTAGCACCAGCTCGCTGCTGTTTCTCTCTGCGTAGTCTTTTGAACTGGTGTTTCAAATCACCAATCGTTGGTTGTTACTTACCAATTGGGTGTCTTTTGTGAACTTTCTTCAGGTGGCGATTTAAATCGACCATTGCTGCTTCGCAGGAAGGAAATGGGCAAGTTGGTAAATTGGGTTAAGGGTGACCACCCCTACCTTGCCCGTCTTCACGACTAAAGCAGCGAGACATAGTGGTGGCATCTTCGTGCCCCATGTAATGGACCTCTAGATGCTTCTTGCAGCGGGGGCATTTCCTCCTCCTCCTCCGCTGCTGTTTTGGATGTTGGATGCAATCCATACTGTCAAATAATGGGAATAATGTGTAATTTTCATTACATGTCGGTTGCTATGAATGCATAAGATTATTGAAGCAGAAAAAGAATATCTGGAAAATTGTGAGCTAAACCTTAATTATAATGACGCTGGGCTGTAGCAAAATTATAGCAACCCCTTTATATACCCTTAGTCAATGTATGTTGAGGGAAATGGTTTTCTACATAACATACATTGTCTAATTAGGGTATAGAAAATATGTCACTTTTTAGAAAATTGAGAAATGTGAAATTTCATGTACAATATGAATGGACATCTGATCAATTATGTCATCAGTGTCATCAGATTTGCAGAGCGAAGAGTAATTTAAAAGACGTACATCATTTCTTAACCAATTTTGATCATTCCCTTTTCAATATCATGATCAAATCATTTTTCTTGTATTGAAATAGTGAAATATCTGGTATAGACAATCTTGTACATGTAGATTCCATTATTTGTTATACATACCCCATAGAATCGGAACAGCTGATCTTCTTTCTCTTCAAAATAGTTCACAAGCAAGAAGAAAACGCCTTGGAGTTGCGGCTTGGTTGACTTTGTGTCGTCCACCTCAGCCTTGATGAGACTCATCCAGTGCTTCAGATCTTCGCCTTTTTTCTTCTGTGACCCTGAAAGTATGTAGTCATAATATGCGACTGCCCTTGTTCCTCCCAATCAGTGACTCCTCAAAGGCGGACACAGGATTCACTTCTGTAAGCATGTAAAAGTGTTCTGTCAGAATTTGTAGTCCAACAACAAGGGCCATTGCTCATTGAGTTCTACAACAGGCATTCCACTTGTAACATCTTTGCGCACGAGGTAGTATGCATCAGTCATAAGCTGATCTTCACCTGTTCATCATCACGAACTGGCAGCTCATCTGTGATTTGAGATCATCTTCATTTGGAGCACTGGGCAACCACATCCCCTGGTTGCAGCCATACACATCCAGTTCAGATGCATCCCCTGAGACATCACTTGACGTCGTTGACTTTAGCATTTCAGCTTTGCGTTTGCGAATCTGATGAGTTTCATTATTTATATGCGATTTTCGATTCCTGAGAACAAACTCTGATATCCACTGCCCAGTTTGTCTCCTGCGATACCTCTGTCTTCAAAAGAGCTTGGATATTTGTTACAAAGGTCTTCAGCAGCTTTGTGAATGGCTGCACGTTTGGTAATTCCTACTGCCATCATCTCATCGCTAACAATCCGTTTAACCTCGCGCATCTCACTTGCAGTAAGTCTTTTCCCACTGGAACATTTTCTCATGACAGTGCGTGGAAATTTACGCCAGGGAATGCTGAAACCAGATCTGATGGAATCTGACTCGGAGCAGTCGCTGGAGGCTTCGATATCAGTGTCAGGAATGGTGGTTATGGAACCGACACTGTCCAGTGATGTATCGTGCAGATCTTTGTCAGAGGTACTTGGTAATCCTGCAAATAAAGTGTTTAACCAACATGAATAAATTTAGCCTAGACATTGTATGTAATTACATGTTCTTATGTACAGGAAACAGTGTTCCTTTCTTGTGTTGTAGTCCCTTATTCCCTGCTGAAAGGAAACACTCAGAAGTATGGTACAAGGATTGTTGGTACTGATGTCTGTAAGAAAGTGTTTTACATATATTTTTCCTGTTTTTTGTTCGGTTGGCAATTTCTTTGAAGTAGTTATGTTTCCCCTCAAATCTTAGGGTCCAGCAATGCATCAATGGCCCAAACAGCAGCATTTGCCTAGCATAATGAGTCAAAAAATGTGCCTTTGGTTTGACCCTGTCCTCTTCAAAATGAGTGAAATACCTTTGCATGAAATGTGATAAAATTTGACTCATGAAATGAACCTCTCCTGGCAGAACGGATGGGGCACAAATCCAGTCGACAATATCAAGAAAATCTACCAGTAAAAGCAAGCAAATGTCATGAATTGGCACCCACTCACTCACCAACAGTGGAAATAACCGTAACAAACACCAACACTGTGAAGCAGTTTGCTTCACTTTGAAGTTTGGGACACTATCAGAAAAAGACACTGGCTTGTTTGCCTTATCACAAGCAGCATAGTCAAAAGTTCTGATCTTCTGATTCAACTGAGGAGGAGTAAAATACTTCTGATCAAGAAAATGCAATACTGTTTTTTCCAGTACGTCAGCTCCAAAACCCTCAAAGAGATCATGAGCGAGGTCTGATGGACACCCCCAAATTGGATGGAAAAACTGCAATCCACTGAGGGGTGAATCTGCTTTGACGCCATGTAGTAGATAGTTTGGGGTGCCTCAGCACGATGGCTACATGCCTTTCATGCGACTCTGGCGTTCTTAAGGTGCACTGAGCGGAAAACATATCTTGCATTTGCTCTCTCGTTATCAAACAGAACCGGCAGGGACGTGTGCCAGAGAAGCTTTCTGACAAACCTGAAAGTGTATGTGCAGCTAAATTGTCTGCACACAGAAATGCAACTGCTGAACGAAAAGTGTACTCTCTTCCACCATTCATCACATGTACCCCATCTGTTTCAAGAGCCCGAAGGTCATTGACCAATCTCTGCAGTACAATATCCATGCCATATTTCTTTATCAACTGTGAGCGACAAAGAATCAGCAGCTGTATGACTTCTAACTTTGACCTATATTGTGGGGGAAGGTTACCCAGAGCAAAATAAAATGCAGCCAACTTATACTTCTTGATTCTTGTGCCAAGTGGATTAACTACCTGGAAGTCATCATGGTATAGGTTAATTTGCAGTATAGAATCTCCTGATGAAAAAAAAAGTGGATTTTGCTTAAATGCTTGTCCATCACAAAAGTCTTGCAACCTTGCATCCTGAGACGAATGCCCATTAACCACTTCAGCAAAGACATCATTGTGTTTGAGGAGAGCTTGTAAAAGTTTTGCAACAGGAATATACATGTATATCTCAGGTTTTCCATTTTCATCATGTCCCAATAATATTTCTTCTGGCTCTACAAATTCAAAATTCTGAGCGAAATATTCCTTCTGCCCTTGTGGTGTGCTTAAACTCTTACAAGCATTAGCAATTCTATCAAATGATGACATAATCTCTTCAGCGCCATCAAGAGTTTGTATGTCAATCCCATTTCTATTCAAAACTGATGACAGGGAAGTGGACGCTTCAAGTGATTGAGTTTGGAACAATTCATTTAATTCCCTCACAACTTCTGAACATGCATTTTCTGGAAGTTTCTTCTGCTCCCTCAATTTCAACACAAAGAGTGCTAAAGTTCTTGTATAGTCAAACTGAACTCTTTCAGCTAGGTCTACATTGCCTTCATTTTGTTCATGAATGCGCATAAAAGCAAGATCATCATCAGCATCAGCATTAAGCCCTGCTGCATCAACATCATCAACATCACAATCCAGGTGTTCCATTCTAACCTGGTCTTCTCCACCGCCTTCCTGAAGTTCAATGCTATGGTTTCGTTTTAAATGTTTGACGAGAGAATCTACAAATGCGTAATTTTTCTGACATCCATCTACTCCACATGTTACCTTGAATCCATTTTCTACTTGATGCACATACTGTAGATTACTCAAATATCTACCTAGCCTTCGTGATTGGTATGAACAGTAGCTGCATGTATGCGCTTCAAAATAATAATTTCCTTCAGCCTGGTTATTTGCAGCCATTTTTATGACAAACAAAAGAAATAAAAATGAATTTAATAAAAAGACTGAACACGTCAAGTACAGAGGTCAGGTACACGTACAGTCTGTGACTCATCAGCACTGCTCCTAGTGTCACATCCTATTTTCAAAGAGAGAAAACACAACAAAAGGAAAATGAAAATGAAGAACTCATCTTAACCCTAACTCCTAAGCAAATAAAAGTGGTTTTTTTTTCTGCCCTGAAAAAAAAGTTTCTTTCATCAGTTTTGCCATGAGCAAAAAAGCACGCACCACATCCTTATCCAAAAATAGAACCCCAAACCACACTACTTGACCGTCGCTTTGTTAGCCCAAGCTCAACCATATTGTTCTGAATAAGCATCAATGAAATATTTTGCTAGCCGTATTGTAATCACAGCACTGGCACTGAATAGAATCTGCAAAACTAAAGTAAAATCCTCTGGCTCTGTCCAACTGCACCAAGTGGCAATGGGCAAAGTAAAAGAAAAGTTTGTGTTGTAGGGTCTATACATATTATGGTTGCGGTGAACAAATCATGGTGCTTCGGCCGGGTAGAAGTCACTTTTCTTAGGCCTAGATTTAATCTAACTAGCTTATGTTGTTAGGCCTTCCAGTCAGGATAATCTAAAACTAAAAACTTTTTTGTGTTATCTAAGTTTCCGTTACTGTTAGATAGAACAGTTCATGGCCATATGCAGGGGGGGGGGGCAGTTACCTCCCCCCCCCTGAAATTTTGAAAACTGACATTTTTTTACAGAAAATTTTCACAAAATCCACCAGAAGTATGCACCAAATCCTTCAATTTCACTTTTAAAAATGCAAAAGCGCCCTCGTGACCAACTTGGTTGCTTCGCTCCCTCGTTTTCGAGTTTCTTTGAAAAATTTTATGCGTCTTGCCCCCCCCCCCCCCCCCCCCCCCCCCCCCCGGAAAAAAAAAAATTCTGCGTGCGGCAGCCAAAAAAAATACACGGGGGCTCGGGGCGAATTCGCCCCCGAAAAGCCTAAAAGAGCCATGGAAAACTAAAAAAGAGCCCCTGAAATTCTCATAGGGTCCGATGTAAACTGTAATACAATGTAGAAAATTCAGGCAGGAACACTGTGTTACTGAATAGGGCTCAACGCTTAATATAGAATAGCACAAACAAGCAGTTTCCTCAAATACGAACGTAAGTTAGAGGTCTAGTGTATTTGTTTCTTGATCTTTCTCAAAAATTTAATTACCGGTAGAACTCTGTCTAACAGTTAGAAATCTAGATGATCTATAGTATAGGGTCTAACGATAGGCCTAGATGTACGGTAATAATTGAAGAAGTTCACACCCTCTGGAACCCTCTAACATTCTAGGCCTGCCTAATCCTAACTTAACTATGATAATCTTAACCCTAGCTAATTAACTTTAAGAGGTGGCCTAACGTGCGACCAGTAACGTTAATCCTAAGTAATTGACCTATTCCTAACCCGGCTACGGTAAATAGTAGGATGAGGGGGGGGGGGGGGGGGTGGGGTTGGGTGTCCGGACACTTAAAAGTAAAATCACCTCTTTTGCCTTTGGATTTCACAAGAAATATGCAGCAAATACCAAAAATCATTGTGAACATTAATGTGCTTTGTAATATTGTCTGACATTAAATTCAAACATTTTATGAAATATTGCTTGCAAAATTCTTGAATTCGACGGCTTGTCCGGATATACAACCTGTCCGGACACACAACAACTGGGTAAAATACGGTTTAACGTTAGAGTCTAACGTTAGATCCAACCCAAGCCAAGGGCCTAACGTTAGACTCTAACAAGTTTTGTAACGTTAGAATCTGACGTTGAATTTGGTGAAAATATGGAGGGGTGTGAACTTATTCAGCATTGCCATTAATACAACCGTATTACGGCATTAGACCTAAGTCTACTTACAAGTTAAGATGTGCAGTCTCGTCACCCCAGTCTCTAGCTCTGCCAATCTGCTAAAGGCCCCATCCAAAGCTCTTAAACAGTCTTCAAAATGGCGTCGATCTGATCTGGCATGACGACGTCGACACGGATTTGAGTTGCGAGTAAAAGGAGTAATAGATGGGTCGATTTTGGTCCTGCTACATTATTATCGCCATAATTCATAACATAGTGATGTGATACGTTTGTGATTACATACAGTTGTCTGGAAATTCACACTGTCATTCTGAGAACACTTCCCCACTTACAAAGTACTTCAACATAATCATGACACAATGTGACCAATATGCCGTAAGCTGTCGTAACTGTATATCACTATGAGACTTGAATATGAGCCACATAGTCTGTAATTTCACTGTGTGACAACATTGAAAACTGTCTGTATTAACACATTTTGCACATAGTGAACCTATGCGAACACAGTGTGGTAACACCATGTGTGTTCCTCAAGGGGGCAGTACAGCTGTATACATAACAAAAACGTTGATCTGTGTAGAATTTGTGTGAATTGAGATAGCACTGATTTTAAGGAATATGGAGGGAACTTACCAAATAAGCAAAGATTATATAATGAGTAGTTTCCCCAAGTCCCTACAAAACAAAACAAACAAAAAGAAGATGCAATTTTACGTCTTAATTTGTGGTACGTATACTTATCTAGGTAAGCGAATGGACACTCCGATTTAGGAAAGAGAGGAGAATTAGGTGTAGAGGTTCGTAAAATCAAGGGTATCTTGAAAGCAAGCAGGGGCAAGTTTGTGTATTAAATGTTGAGTACATAAGGAGGAGGATCTTTCAGGTATGCGTAATCTACAGGGAGCCAGTGGATGAACTGAAGAACTGGGGTAATACGGGTTGATTTCTTATTGTCGGTAAGTGATCATGCCTTCAACGTTCTCTTTCTTATCCAGTGGGACCAGTGCCCTCTGCTTTTTAGGAGGTCATCCGTCGCTCACTCTCTGTTTTGTCGCCTTCTTTGTATACGTAAATTTATCATTATTTTTTTCCCTACCCTATGTAACATTCCATCATGTCATCTTCCAAGACAACCTCAATATACGCATACTGAGCAAGAATCAGTGCGGGCTATAAAGCGTTTAGCAATAATGGAGCTTTAATAGGAAAATTGTCAAAATTAACAGTTTAGACTGTATGAAATGATGATAATTATACATTTTACAGTATTTGTTGTAGTTCCTTGCAGAGCGGAATTATTTCAAGCGTGTGTAGGGAAATAAGTCGACTTGTCTTTTTTTTTCTTTACAATTCTGGTCGTTCAAGAGTCTGTCCCATTTTTAGGTTTCCTGAGGTTCTTCTGCTTTAGAAAATAACATATCTACTTATCAAAAAATCAATGATGGCTATCATCTGGATCACCGCATGCCGACATTGTCTTTAATAAGAATGTTGTTACATTCCAATGCTATTGTATATTTTGTTTTACGGTTCTGGCAGCACGCCTTCTGATTTCCTTAAATCCTTAATTTTGATAAAGCAATTCCTACGTGTATATAGCTATTATAAGATATGCCCGTCCCTACCTGCAGCCTTGATACTGTATATCTGTTTATCAGTGACATTACTTGTAATTAATTTTGGTCAAGTTCTCATTGTTTGCCGACGGCACAACTACCTCGTTTCCCACAGAAATGTGAATGATCGTGTAATACCTAACGCAGTTTGAATTATCATTTACTGGTGTATTTCTGACAAACTAATTCTACATCTTGAAAAAAGCCAAATGTACTGTGTTCAGAGCAAGGAACAGTAGAATACAAAATAGCCACCTATCTATTTGTATTGGCACCCACATTGTGTCAGTGGTAGATAATGTAAAATGTCTTGCTGTCATTGTAAATGATTTTCTCTATTTGAGGCGTCACGTCCATGCCACTTCATTCAAAATGTCCAAAAGGTCTAGATGTTCTCAGAAGATAAAAACACATCTTACTTCCTAATGTTCTAAAGTCATTGTAAAACAGTATCATAATTCTGCATTTTAATTATTGTGACATCATTTTGGGTCACACATATGAGAAACAACGTAGTAAAAAGATATATCGCAAAGATATAAGATAACCAGAGTTATCACGAATGTTTAGATAATATATGCCCATACGAGTTTGTTGTTTTCTCAGTTCCATGTCTAAAATGCCCATAACCAATTTCTTATATTTCTCGATTCTGTATAGTTGCCATGTTTATACTTCATGCTAGACATTGCCAAGTATCAAGACGCAGTATAGTCTACCGATTGTCTTTCAACTTGCTCCTTCCCAAGAAAAATCAAGTCTCCCCCCCCCCTTTTTTTGTTACATTGTTGATATAAATGAATGCCTTAGGCGTCAGTACTGCTTCAGTGAGAATCTTTCATATTTAAGCTCTGAGTCTCTTGGCGTATTATACTTCTCCCTTGTCCTGTAATACTCAATCTTAATTCCTCCCTACTCTCTTGACCTTCGCTGCTGTATATATGTTAATGGTTTATTAGTATAATTATATACATCACTTTGTTTAAAAAATGTTATGATAGTACACATGTACTTTCAGACCCCAAATATTTTAAGTGTTAATGTTAAGTCGGGCCCCTTTGTATGAGCTCTGCGTCTTTTCATTTGGATTCCCTCCGTGTTTCACTTCCCTTTTTATATACTTGGAATGTGACTATGTTTTGTTATTCCTCTTACAACCACTGTTCTGATTATGGTAAGTGATTCAAATTGCAAGTAATCCTTATATTCAAGATATTAATCTTATAAACACAGCTATTTCAGACACAGCATATGCAAAGGGAAGATATGGCATGTTATAGAGGGAACGTTCAATGCAGGATTTGTGACGGGGAAACGAAATCGGTATTTTCTGGTACTTGGTGTAGTCAGCAGTGCATTGACCAGTGCACCATATTGTTCGTCATACTTGTAAACCTATGTTATCTAATCAATGTTTTTAAACGTTTCAAGAAAAATATTATTTAGTCATGTATAAGTTATTCCACTGAGAAGCGCCTGATGTTAAGTAGTCATCCTGTGGCCAATTAAAATCCATTATTATTTCACTCCAACAGTTTTGTTTCACGTCTATTCTGTGTTTCGGGGTTCATTCTACGAAAAGAGATGCATAACGAGGTATTTTCCTCGTTAAGTTTGTTTTTTCATTCTCCTGACTCTGAGCTTTATGCTGATGTGTGATAACTATTTCACAACTGAGTAAGCGCCGCATACAGTTTTACAAATAACACAATTGGACAGTTGAAAACACAATACTGTAGTCATGGTAGTATCACGCTTTACCCAAACCACAGGCATTACATCATTCTCACGTAATAACTTTATATCTTTGAGTTGAAAAAAAAAAGATAGTGTATAATGTAATATATGATAATCATAATGTTTATATCTATAAATATATGATTGAAATTATCATTCTTTATTATGATGCAATATATGCATAGACATGTATACATGTTATATATATGATTATTATACATATAATATACGTATCATGTATATTGATCCTCAGATACATGTTTTAGGTTTTTATGACATACTGGCTTTGGAGCGTGATATATAGTTTGATAGAAGAAGAAACCGTTCTAAATTAATTTCTTCCTTAATAAAACACGCCCAGATAAAATCATTCCATTCTTCTCCTCTCGAGCGTTTGCTCGGCGAGATTTTGAATTAGAGCAGCATATCGCGTTCGCGCGACTAATCCAATTACACGCCTGGATATTGGATTAATTTTCCAGGCAAGCTCAATTATTCATTGTCTCCTAGCTCATCGTCAACCTTTAACCCATCTGAGGGTGAGCTTGTTCACATAACGATATCAATAAAGGGCAACACAATAACACGGAAAGTGATGCACGGCATGTTACATGAGGACCTTTTTGCTGCGTTACAAGGAAGCTTCAAGGGTAGTTGCACACACACACACACACAAATTATGTTTGTGTTTGCAGGCGTTGTAGATTCTATTCATGTCACGTTGTCAAAGTTTCGGACACCAAGCGGTATTGTATGTGTGCATTGTGATTTGCAGAAAGCTCGCACGATCTTGAATATACTTTTTTTTTCAATAGTCTTCCAATAAATAATTATGTACCATGAGTTTATAAAACGCAAAGCAAATGGTACAAGCAAACGATCATGCAAAGCACTCCGTCCCTCCTCCCATAATAAAGAATGAACAAACACTGATAAAGAAATAACCTTTTGTTGAGATAAGAAAAATTTATGGAATCAAAAATGTCTGTGTTTGTTTTTTGTTTGTTTGTTTTTTCGTTTTCTGTCTTTTTTTTTTTTTTTTTTTTTGGGGGGGGGAGTTCTTTGTTTGATTGTTTGGTGTTTTTTTTAACAATTGTGGATGCCCAATACAGTCGTGCCTGTTAAATGAGTTGCTATCATAGAGTGACACATACTCACGTAAAATTTCTAATTTCAATCAGAAAAAAAAAACCGCATACTTTCCTGAAAATGAGACTATTGAGCAAACAAACAAAACATGCATGATATTGGCAATAAGATTATACACTCAGCAAAAAAAGTAAGTTCCCCCCTAACATTTTTGGATATATCTCAAAAAGTATTTTACGGATGTTCATAATTCGAACGGGAATGGATAGGGAATTTCATTACTCATAACATGAATGGCATATCATTGCCACCAGATATCATTATTGGTGTAAAAAATCGCATTTTATGTCAAAATGCATGGGAAAAAAAGTTGCACTTTAGGCCATAGAGAGCATATTGTATACATTTCCTATGTAAGTTATCAAATGATCTTTTTTAATTGTGTAATTCTCAGGAATTTCTCCAGGTACAATGTGCTTCCCTATTAAACAGATGTTATGCATACTTTTTGAACAATAGGCCTTCTCAATATGAACATATTGGTAGAAGCCATGTGATTTGTAATTCCAATTCAGGTTGATCACATTAATGTGCCTGTGGGCATTTTGCATCATGCCCTCAAGTTGTAGATCAGTTTGCTGAGGGAAATGGCATGGAACGTATGGAGTGGCCTGCAAGATCCCCTGACTGTAATCCAGTAGAGAATCTTTGGGATATCATTAAGTGGAAAGCGAGCAAGAAGTTGAAAGATGACACTTCACTGCAAGAATCTCAGCGCATCTTGCAGAGAGCATGGACCAACATTGAGCAGCGCCAAGTACAAACTTTAGTTAACAGTTTGAGGAGGAGATGGCGGCTGGTCATTGCGGGTGGTGGACATATCAATTATCAAATACTTCATTATATGCTCATGAAAAGAAAGAGACAGAAAAATATGCATTAACCCATGCTTAAATGTTCAGAATCATGAGTGATTGTTTGATTATTTGTGTAAAAGTCATTGCAAATCACTAAAGTGCAACTTTTGTTTCCATGCATTTTGACATAAAATGCATTTTTTCACACCAATAATGATATCTGGTGGCAATGATTTGCCACTCATGTTATGAGTAATAAAATTCTTTATCCATTTCCGTTTGAATTATGAAAATCGGTTGAATACTTTTTGAGATATATCCAAAAATGCTAGGGGGGACTTACTTTTTTTGCTGAGTGTATATATGTATATATGTGACCCTGCACCTCAAAACAAACAAAAAGTCGCCAGACATGAATTTTTCAGTTAAGACCATATTCTGAAAGAGCAGACTTTACGCTTTAAAATGATGTATAACTCAAATCAAATGGACTCTCCTAACCTATCTAAATATTGGAAAGAAAGCACAAACTCAGGAAAAGTGTGAACTGAGAAAAGAGGCTCTGAAGTACAGTGTCTATTCAAGCGCTTAATCTTTACCAAACCGTGCTGGCTGTGCGATGAATGGGACAAAAAACAGGAAGTAAACCACCAGAATAACAACAATGAAGGGATTATCAGATTAGACTGAAATTAAGCATGCCTCATTAACACATTCTGTCCATAATTAATGCCAACTTTCAAGCAGTAGCACTATCCTTTCAAAAGTTATTAGAGTTGAAAGTGAAGAGTGTGGACAAGGTTTTTCAGAAATGAAAAAGGGATTCCAAAGACACACCTAATCACACTATTCTACCAAAAATGTTTGAGATAAATGCTAAAAAACACACTTTCCTGCCCGTTTTATGATAACAAATTTTAGCATAATGTAAAAGAAGACCCGCTCTTTCAGAAAATATGAAAAAGTCAAGTTCGGCTAGGTTGACCCATTTCACTTATTTTCAGTCCTCACGCAAAATCAGTGTGTGCGACTTTATGTTCGTTTTGAGGTGCACGGTCACATATATATATATATATATATATATATATATATATATATATGTATATATAACTTGATGCGGGCTTGGCCTTGTACGTGGTTTGTGCTGCATTATTGGGTATATGTGTGACGTGGAACTTTGTGTTATGGAGAAGTATTAAAATATGACTCGTACTACTGCCAAAACCAGGGGGTCGTCAATTGCACACGTTTGGTTTATAGAAGATAAGGATGGCGTTTTTACATATTTTATTTGGCTTTTTCGAGATGACACAAAGCATCAATTTTTTTTTTTTTTTTTTTTTTTTTTTTAACGCAGGCGAACGCTAGATTCCTTGTAAATCCCGAGTCGCTTTTAATGACATTAGTGCAGGTTGCAAATGGAGAACGGCCATCACGGTTATCCCTCCCCCGAAGCTCTCTTCCGATAGCTGATAAACACACGCGTGGCATGATTTGCTGCTCATCTCTACTAAAAGTGGGTCAACGGGGAGTTGGTGACAACAAGTCGCTAGACAACACGTTATTCACTAAAAAGAAAGATTGAAATCTTGACGGTTGGTTTGTGAATCTTCGCGGAGAAAGGGTACCACAAAGCAAAGAAAGGCAAAGCGCAGTCCTTTGTTTTAAAGCTCACAAAATCACACATACAAATATTATGCCATCTCACATTACGTCCTATTCAAATACCGCTGTGTAGAATACTGTTTCATACACACACTGCACATTATCATACCTTGCATCATGAAGTGACAAGTATAGCATTATACAAATTGTGTCAATCTCCTGCCACGCCAAGATGATGTGTTTTAAAGCAGCAATGAGTTCTGATTTGTGTGGAGTTTTGAACAAGGTAAACATTGTAACGAAGAATCCATTATGTTGCATATTACATTGATATACATTAAGTTTGAATAAAAAACAAACAAACATATACTCAGAGTTTACATAAATGTACTTAAGAAGCACAAACAAAGGTAAACAGTACAGCCAAAATAATATAATAAGTACTTCCGTTGCAGTTGTATTTTGTTAGTTTGTATCCTTACAGTCAGCAATCACGTTAATGTTGTACAGCAATCATAAACAGCTTGTACTCAAACAATTATCCCATGATTTATGACAATCTAATGAGCCCTTCTTAACCGGGTATAAACCTACTATGGCAGATTAAATTCAGTGTGTGTACGTGAGTGCATTGTTCTAACCTCCCTTCAAAGACCTTAACTTCAAAGGGTTTTTTTTTTCCTAAAAGTAGCATTTTCGAATTAACAGTCTTGTTTTAATTTAAGTTCATTGCGTATCAACTTGGGAAGACGATGTAAGTTAAACTTCATTATCATTATCAAGTAATACCACAGGTGTCAAAAGTAGAAACTTTCAACCTTGAAATTTACAAGGATGAGAGTGTCTCCTTTTTACACAAGCTGAGAGCAAAACAGTGACAAACAACATGACAGATACGAAATTTGATAAATATACATCTGCAGCCACGTTTGGCTGGTTTCAGCAAATAAAATGATTCGAATTGTACTCTGCCGCCAGTCAAGAACATTCGAAATGTTGCAGTAGTAATACGTAAACATTGCATTCTTTGTGGAATGTGTAACGACGAAATTGTATTCACTTTAATACACATAACATTTCAATCACGATTGTAGATTTTTTTTTTGTTTTTTTTTTTTGTTGTGCATTGTTCTGTTTGTTTGTTGTTGTTGGTTGGGGGGGGGGGGGGGTTCCGCTTTGTTGTAGATTTTGGGCTTCTTTCCATCTCCCGCTCTTTTCTTCCTCTCTTTCAATTGGTTTTTGTCCGACAGAAAGTAATGCTCTGATGAAGTACATGTATGCAAGTGCTGAAAAATGCACGTGTCACAACCTAAACAACAGATTTTTGCAATGCAGTGAAGAGGGGAACGATTGAGAAGAGTTTACCATGTGCCTTAGGATAATGAAAACACCCGTGATGCAGCCACTTCCTGAACGTCGCCACATAGCCGTGTCTCTTGGGTCCTGAATATGCATGTACAAAGCTGTACGCAGGCATGGTTCTTTGGTCTTGTACAGACGCATTCTTCTAGAGCATTTAACGGTTCCGCGACGCGACAATTCAGCGATTGATCTGAGGCAACTTTGATGCAAAGAAAAGAAATCGAGACATACATTTTTAAACACACGGCTCTAATGATAAAACTCGATCGATGGTTTGCTTATTAAAAAGCCAAGAAAATGTTCTCTTCTTTGTATAATGTGGGGCCGTTCTCTTGTTTTGTTTTGTTTTTTACCTGTCTCATAAAAAAAAAGCAATCAAACAAACACGGAAATTTTTATTAGTTAACCCAGGAAAGCAATTACCATGATTGCAGCATGGACAAAAAGTGTGCGTATAAAGTCTGCTTTAATATTATACTACAACGTCGTGATTATTAAGCCAGATGTGCACGTTTGTGCAAAATGACATATCTTTTTTTCTTTTCCATCGGTTAGTTATAAGGCACTTCACTAGTTCTCAAGGATACTCGCCCGACGTAGCAACTTTCCATGCAATTCATCAATCACAATTATTTACGCAGAGAATGAACTTACGTAGACCCAGGTAACCAGAATGGCCGTCAGTGATGACACGTGGGAAAGCATCCATTTTGGTATTTTGCATTATTGGATGTATCAACTACCTTTTTTTTTCTTTTTGCTGTTAGTGTCGCCAAATATCACGTGAGCTTGATGTCACGTGATTGTCAAGCACCATTAAACGATTGTACAATGTATGAATAATCACTACTTGTATCCATTAGTATTACAGCCAGCACACCTGTCGGTCAAAATGATCGTTTTCTGCTCGTGCGCAAAGTGGAATTCGCACGTTTTGACCAATG
Source organism: Diadema antillarum (assembly GCF_040938485.1). Lineage (NCBI taxonomy): Eukaryota > Metazoa > Echinodermata > Echinoidea > Diadematoida > Diadematidae > Diadema > Diadema antillarum. Next base: position 200,964 of record NW_027272324.1, on the reverse strand, counting down.
TCCATAGCACCCACTTCCTGCCTGTCTACTATAACTCAGAGCACAATACTCAAAAGGGAAATTCCATCCTGGTATTTTGCTGCTTTGTATGAAAATTGAACAATAGAAGTCGATCAGTTACAATTTCGGGGGAAAATCAGACAATAAAAAAGTGAAAGAAAGTAAGCAAATTGGTTCCTCTGTATGTGTGATGCACAATGTAGGTGTTGAGCAGCTGTACTTTCAGTTTGTACATGAAAAATCACCGATTTGCATTATTCTGCAGAGAATAAGAAAGTCTTCAGACCTGTTCTTCTTGTATGATAAAAGTAAAACGTTTATGTGTGTACTCACTCGATAGTTTCTGTAAGCCTATGGTAAGTGTCCAATATTTATTGATTGACAAAAAGGAAAGTGAAACTTTGTATACAAAACAAATGGATATTTTCTGATTCCTTTATCTCACTGAGTTGTCATTATTTTTGTCTCTCCAAACTTTTACAATTCAGAACTTTTTGTCATGTGACGGATGTTTTCCCCTCATTTCTACTGATTTTTCTGGTCTGGTTTGTCTGTTTTCATATAAAGCAATATGTTAACAAGATTGAACTTATTTCAAGAAATTAAAGTGGAGGGGAAAAGAAAAAAAATAGCAGGTGATGTGCATTACATAATACCCGTAATATAGAGGTTGTTCCGTCCTTGGATTCCTTCCAACTGAATGTGATCATGTTTTGTTTTACTGAGTATCATGCAAAATGATTTAGATATCAGACATAAAGATTCTGCTTAAAGCACCTACACAAAGAAGTAAGACACTGTCACTGTTGAACAACACAACAGCAACAATGGCACTAAAGCTGATGGATGAAGAATATCATGGTAAAATGGTAATTTTCACGTGATATTTTTGCAAGGACCCCCATTACGAAAGAATTCATGGGTATATTGAAAGGTTTACCCCCAACCCCCCCCCCCCCAAAAAAAAAAAACACACACACAACAAAACAAAACAAAACAAAGAGGAAAGAATGTGACTATTATCATGATCGTCGTAAAAGTCACGAGACTTTGAAAAACGCAAGAATCAGTTTACTTGCTTTTCCAATCGACAAAATAATGACAAATAGACATACAGAAGGCCGTTGGGCTCATGGCAAAGTAATCAATGAAATTGTTAGGCGACACATTCTCAAAACAGCTCTTCCTGATGGTCGTTAATTATATTGTCACCATCTTAACGATATCGTGAATATTTCGTTATTATTCACCATTGTATACATTTATCGCAGCAGGGACCATTAAATACTTACATATACACTGTATATTACGATGCACGTCGTGCAAAGGTGACTGTCCACCGAGTCTCATGTGACACCATCACAACTTGCTCGAAGTGTTTGTTCGCTTTTCTTACTTTTTCTTTGGTTACCATAGAAGGAATTATAAGAATCTATGTGAGAGTCGATTTCAGTGTTCATCATTCTTCTATGTCCAATCCTGGTTATTATTTGAACAGAAATCCCAAGTGAATGGGATAGCGACAAAAATGTCCCATGTTTAAAACCTCCCCAAATTCTGATACCATTTCATTGTAACACTTTGACATTGTTAGCAATTGGCTTATTATCTTTGCGGGGATTTAATTCGACCGTTGTGCCATTGCATTCATATCGTCGTCATATACAGTGTACTCTCATACATGACGTTTGCAATTTTGTATACCCGTCCATTGCTATAGTCTTTGCAACTTGTATCGCACTAGTGTCTATTTTCGTGGGGTTTTTTTATGTCTTTGTCGTAATATGTGGTGATGATACATCAGAAACCTTTGATTTCGTCGTGTTAAATATCAATTATATCAAAAGTATGTCGCTCCTATTTTTCTCATCATGCATTTTATATTTTTATACACAAAAACATCAACAACGCCAATTGTTCCTGATAAACCCTTTCAGGACATCCTATTAGGCCCCTTACTTCTTGTAATCTTCTCAAATCTTGGAGTGCATAGGGCCATTGACTAGTCATCCCTGACCAAGTATCGCCTGAAGCTGCCCACCGGGATTTTGGTACGTTCGTCTTGGCCACACGTTCAATATATTTTTTTCCCCACACGAAGGTCAACATGAGTACTTGGTCAAAATCTAAGCATCCTTCCGGTGCTTAATACACGTTTGCATTCGCCATCGTTGTCGTTATAAGAGGTATACAGCAGTTCGCCTATTATAATGCTCGTATTTTGTTGAATATTGATATTATTGCGACAGTTGCGTGATATTCATTTATTACCTCCGCCAAGGGAGGAGGTTATGTTTTATATTTATTTGTCTATTTATTAATCTTTTTATTTCAACGTAATATTCACAGGTTAGCAAAATCAGCGAGTGAATGCTGTTTCACATCAATGTCTTGTAACCATGGGCGTTATTACAACATTGGTCTTTCTTAAAAGTCTGATTTGAGTACACGTTTTGTTTAACTAAAACCGTATGTTCTGCGAAATACTTGTAGCTTGAAAGAGAAAATCCACCCCAATGATTAATACACTATGAAAGAAACAGAAGGAAATCCCCGCAGAACGTTCCTAAAATGACGGAAATCGAATAAGAAATAAGGAAGATATGACATTTTAGAACGTCACATTTCTTCGGAAAGCATTTCTTGATCAGTCCATTTGAATATTCAAATGAGCGACTTGATGATGTCATGCCCTCACATTTTTTTTTCATTTATGTTATATAATTATGAAATTAGGACAATTCTTACCTCTAGCTAGTACTGGCAAAAGCATTCTCCTATATGCCAAAATATAATAGAGTTACTATCAATTATTTTGTTCTTTTTATTTTGGGTGGTTTGGGCAAGTTTTATGAAAAGTAAACGGCTGAAATATGAGATTTTCGTCATTTTTGTGTTTGAATAATAAGAATAAGAAAATGTTAGATCCTGCCGTCATCAACATTACATATTCGTAACGACTGGTCAATAAGTGTTTTTCTTTCGAAATTTCAAAATGTCATAACTTCCTCATTTCTACTGTTGTGCAGGAATTCTTTTTTCCTATGAGATTGATAAGATTTGGTAGCGGATTTCTTTTTTAATGAAGCGAATAATTACAAAGCCTTATATTTTATGAACACTTATGCGAAAGAAATACAAATCACATCTGATGAGAAAAAAAAAAGACAAAAATGATAGTAATGAGACGTGGACTCCTCTCCCTTCACTCAGTATCATAATACGAAATGTCGTCAACATTCTGGCATTTATAGTTCAGAGCTGGCCGAGGTGAATTAAAGATTTGCAAAGTGTCAGAGAGAGAGAGGCGCAAACAATTATACACACAAATTGATATGTAGACCTGCTCGTATTTAGTACATTGCATTCTACTTGATGCTTCATCTTCTACATTGGATACATTAGCAGCATGACGTGATGCCTCCCAAGATGAACAACGTATATGGCGGACTATTGTGATGGCTTGGACGTCTTTCCGCTTTTTTCTCTGTTGTCCTTGTCAGTAATGACATCCTTGGTCCTTGAAGTTGAAAGGCCTTTTGGGACATTTAGGGCAGGAGGGTCATTGAATGCATTAGAACGACTGTCGTCGTGTCTTGTCATACTACAAAGATCTTGTCAAAAGACACATGGTCCCTTCGCAGCTGTCCATTGTACGATGCATTATTAGCCACGAAGTGTCTTTCTATATAAGGTCAACACAAAGCCAACACAATATGGCGTGTGTTTTGACGTGCGCGTATCAGAGACAACCACAAATAAGTTTGCTGTCGTATAACACCAACACGCTCGTGTTTTCGTTTTTGTTTTTCGCTTAACACACCGCTAGGCTACTGAAAAAAAAAATCATGTAAACTTCATGATGGAAATCACGCAACATGATACAGACTTAACTCATTCTTATTTTCGTGAACGCTAGCTCTATGAATGTTGCTATATCGGTCCACGATGTCGATGACATATAAGATTTCAGTTTCTAAATAAAGACAATAAGGTTTGCTTTCTGTAGGATTGGCATTTAATATCTACATCGCATCCAATTATGACGACAAAGCATGGGTAATGTAAACAACGTTCCTCCTCTACAAATGTCTTATCCCCTACTGATATTTTCTTTTCTTGTTCTCTCTCATCAAAAAGGTCTAAATTAAGGAAACAACCATTACCCAAAATAGGCACGTATGATGAAACATGCAAGTGCTATAAGGTTCTCTCTTGAACATAAACTATCATTTGAGGCTAAAGATTGGTGTCTCAAAACAGACATAAATAAGCAACCTATTACATCAAAAGTGCAGCCTTTTGATTTTCTCTCTCTTTCTCATTAATTACAGTTGTCTCTCCCTCTCTCTCTCATCGTCTCTCTCTATCTATCTCTCTCTCTCTCTCTCTCTCAATATGTGACCGTGCACCTCAAAGCGAACATAAAGTCGCACATACTGATTTTGCGTGAGGACTGAAAATAGTGAAATGGGTCAACCTAGCCGAACTTGACTTTTCACATATTTTCTGAAAGAGCGGGTTTTCCTTTACATTATGCTAAAATTTGGTATTATAAAACGGGCGGGAAAGTGTGTTTTTTTTTTTTTTGGCAGTTTATCTCGAACATTTTGGTAGAATAGTGTGATTAGGTGTGTCTTTAGAATCCCTTTTTCATTTCTGAAAAACCTTGTCCACGCTCTTCTCTTTCAACTCTAATAACTTTTAAAAGGATAATGCTACTGCTTTGAAAGTAGGTATTGATTACGGACAGAACGTGTTAATGAGGCATGCTTAATTTCAGTTTAATTTGATAATCTCTTCATTATTGTTACTCTGGTGGTTTACTTCCCGTTTTTTTTTTGTCCCATTCATCGCACAGCCAGCACGGTTTGGTAAAGATTAAGCGCTTGAATAGACACTGTACTTCAGAGCCTCTTTTCTCAGTTCACACTTTTCCTGAGTTTGTGCTTTCTTTCCAATAATTAGATAGGTTAGGAGAGTCCATTTGATTTAAGTTATATATCATTTTAAAGCTTAAAGTCTGCTCTTTCAGAATATGGTCTTAACTAAAAATTCATGTCTGGCGACTTTTTGTTTGTTTTGAGGTGCAGGGTCACATATATACATGTATATAGAATAGCATACATACTTATGATACAGGCCGGCAGTGCATGACAAAAGTTATAGTACACGCAAAATATAGCGATTGCAAACGATAACCCACTATCGATTTGACTATCGGTTTTTGCTCCCTCACTTTAATCATCGAGTACTTGAATCCCGCATCTTATCGACGCGATTGCGCCGCAACCGCGATAGGCTTTGCTCGATATTATCATTATTCTCAATTCTCGCTGGCTATGCCAGCAACTTATCTGTATCTGTGTGGGACTAGACTTTCAGCGGTAGATTTAAACATGGAAGCTGAAATCAACAGGTTCGCTACTTTTACAGAGACTGATTTATATAAACAGTATCTTAGACGATAAGGACACAAACAAACAAAGGATGCCATCAAATACGCCCTACGAATTTTGGACTCCTACTGTTCTAAAAAAAGAATCAATCCGACGGATATTGAGCAAGTCAACCCAAGATTTGTGCCGCTTTCTCCGTACATTCTACGCGGAAGTGCACCGTGGAAATGGGCAGCGTGTGTACGGTATACGCTAAGCGCTCTTTGATCACGCTACGCTTTGAACTTTTACAACGACATTTACAACACACTCTCGGAATCCACATGTGCAGCAATGGTGACTTCAATGATGCCTGGCACGAGCCTTGTGTTTAAATCCAGTAGATCCCTAATCCTACAATACATCATCTAGTCCTGGTCCTGGACCCACAGTGCAGTGAGTAGGGCGTCTAACGTGTTACTGTTAGATCCATATTTATAGACCTATTGGGGAATAAAGGGTCAAGTGTTAACTAGCTCTGTCGCTCGTAGATCTAACGTTAGTCCTAACCTATCGTAGGGCCTATGTACTGTTACTTGCGCTGTTAGTGTTGTTAGATATAACGTTAGATCTAGATATAGACCCTAGACTCTATAGTTGAATTTGGATCTTCAGGATTTTGTCTACACAGGTTCAAAGAAAGTGGTATTGTCTAGACACGTGTAGAGTCGTAAATGATCTAGGCTTCTAGCCTTTCGTATTTTTTCAATTCATCTTGCCTGGGTATGTATGCTATTTTATATAACACATAGTGCATGACATCTTATGGCACTATAACAAGTAGGCCTACCAAGCACCTCCAAATTCTGAATTTTCCCTTAGGCAATTATATTCAATTCGGCCTGCGGCCTCATTGAATATAACTGGTCTTCGGGGCAAATTCAGAATTTGTCGGTGCTTATATTGTTATAGTGCATTTTATATACCTCATAAGTGAGATTCGTATCACTGACTGGTCAAAAGTATATCACGTGACAAGGTGTAGTCCCGTCTATCTTGCCTAAGGGTTTTCATGTAAGTGATAGAAAGGCAAAACCCTCGTGATAGAAAGGCAAAACCCTCTTGATAGAATTCGTAAACCCTCCGCGATTTTTGTATACATAACAAGTACACTATAGACCGCGCGCGGTGTCCGCAACCCCTCCAAGGACGTTCACTACGCGCATCGTATAAACACATGCAAAATCATCGCACTATACTAGCGCACAGCAAGCAGGCATGTTTCAACGTGGCATGGTAATCGAGCGCTCCTCCGTGATTTGAAGTGAGCTAGATCAAAGATCGTACAGTAGCACTTTGTCTTTAGGATTTCTTAGGATCCCGAAGCAGAGACAAATCTCAGCATGTTGGAAATATCGAATTAAAACACGAGCGACGGGAAATTGGATGTATATTGTAATCTTCTGCCAAGATTTTATGCAGGAGCTCGCCGAAGGCCGTGTGACTTTAACTGTGAGTGAGTACAATGTACCGTGCGTACTGGGTAGTCTACGAAATGCACGAAAACCATGCAAGCAAGCTCAAGCAGTGGCCTGATTTTAGGGTTAACGTTTAGGCATAACAGAATTTACTTCGTAGCCCTAGATCTTGGTTAAGTCTTAAACGATGAGGTATATAAAACAAATATTAACTGCGCTGTATTCGGATGGTGGTGGAAATTATCACTCCCTCGGTGCTTTTCATACCGACCCTTCCATCAACCCTCGGCTAACTCCGCGGGATGATAGAAGGGTCGGTATGAAAAGCACCTCGGGAATGATAATTTCCACCATCATCCTCATGAGCAGTCAATATTTGTATACAGTCTCATGCACTCAATATGTGTGTGTGTGTGTGTGTGTGTTTACAACGTAATTGAGATGGTCGACTATTCTGACCATTGCAAAGTCACAGGTTTCATAATTACGAAACATTTTTTTTTTTTGGTGCACTGTGATAAATATTTCGACCAGTGTATCACGTATACAATTAGACTCTTGTTCTTTAAAAAAAAAAAAAAAAAGTCAGTAGCGAGGACCGAAATTGTGTTTTCAGACACTTTCATCGCTGCTGTAAAACATTGGACAAGGCTCATCATGTGGCAGCGGAAAATGAAATGACCTTGCCCGATTGTTGTTATAAGTAGCACTTAAAATGGAAACGAACCGTTCAATTTCGTATTTCTAGAAAAGATCATGAATGGTTGTAAATGGATCACACGCGTACGTCATTAAGATTACCCCCACCCCTCTCTCTCTCTCTCTCTACCTCTACCTCTCCCTCTATCTCTATCTCTTTCGCTTTCTGGCGCCCAATGTGATATTTAAGTAGTTTTCATTCCATCATTGTGTACATAGTGGTTGTGATTGCGGTATAGGCGTGATGAAATTAGTAACGTTCATTATCAAATAATAATCAAGATAATAATAATAATGATAATAATAATAATAATAATAAATCGTTATCTTTTTCTTCCTATATGGGCATGATTAATTGTCTAGTTTGCGTCCAGTTGCGTATATAAAGGAGGCATTATAAAGTGTTTAATTACTTCATTGCTTGCGTGTTCTATAGTTTCCGCAGTCACAAAAAAGTAATATGGACCTCGGGTCTAAGGGACACTTGCTAATCTGTATTATACCTATCTTTGAAGATATGTATAGATATATATATATATATATATATATATATATATGTATGTATATATATATATATATATATATATATATATATATATATGGCAACAAACTTGTACACAGACATGGCTGTGACGTTGGGTAGCACCCCTTTAATCAAGCTTTCGGGCGAAATGCCCTTCTTCAGAATCTACAATGACAATAACATCATTAAACAAAATCAACCTCGGTGTAAAATCATACTAAATTAACCTTCAATATATTAATTCTATACATTTCTGTGCTAGTTTTGCTGCCAATTGCTGTCACTATGCATTATATATATATATATATATATATATATATATACATTTCGTTCACGGAATTTATCGAATATATCAATCCAAACACATGAGCAGACAAAAGTCCGTTTGTGCGTTTTAGTTTTCTAAATTTCTAAATTTTCAACGGCTTGTCCAGGTTTCCTCACACTTCGATGTGAGGTTTTACGAATACTGCGGCAGTCTCATACGCCGTGTTCATGTTCGATAATAATCAAACCCGGATTATGTGCATGGTGACTGTTAGGCTGCCTTACACATCATTTGTGTTGGATGAGTACTTTGAGCTCTTATTTACACGTTTAATTTCGATTCGCGTTCGGGAAAATACATTTAATTTGCATAATTATGTAACCGTTAGAAAAGGGAGATTTGGACATTACGGTCACCAAGGGAGTGTTTTGCAGAAGTATCAATGAAAACATTTTCTATTTCCAATGAAATGAAAAGCAGCGCCAGTCCGAAAGAAGTAATGGCCCACAAAGAAAAAAAAAAACTACTGTCTCGTTTTCAGTTTTGTTTCAAGCCGCTAAGTTTTGACAGTAGGCAGAGTAAAGACTACTCTCCCAGGTATTAACACACAAACTCTAAAAATTTGAGCCGGTCATCCCAAGCGACAGTCATATTTTGATCCATTCGAAAGGATCCTATTCTGCGACTTTTTGTTGGTTTTGAGTTGGATGGTTACATGTTTCATTTAAAAATTGCAAGCAACACTGCCAATTAGCAAATGCACGAAACGTGTGTGTAAGGTGGACCGGAGTGTTTAATCAGGCGGAATGCCTTGAAGGGGAGTCCATGTCAAGTTACACGGTGCATGGAAGTTTATAGCGCGGTATTAACGTGTCATGCTGCAAATTTTGCGCTTCGTACCAATCTTGACCACATTTCTGGTTTTTTTTTAATGACTTGTTTATATGTGGGTGTATGTGTGTGTTTATTTCCTTCTCTCTTTCTTTGTGTGTGTATGTGTGTGTAAGTATGTAAGAAAGGAACGCTCCTCATCCCGACCTCCCTAAAAATAAGAAAGAGAGAGAGAGAGAGAGAGTGAGTGAAGACAGAGAGACAGTGTGTATGTGTGTGTGAGAGAGGGAGGGAGAGAGAGAGAGAGAGAGAGAGGACAGTGATATGAAGTTTTGCTTGCTTGTTGTTGTTTTTAATCTGGTCACTACCCCAAATTACAACCAAAAAAAGGGAAAGTCTTTAAAAAACACGCCTCCATACCATGCTGGAAAATTGGTATCCAGTGTCAAGGAAAATCAACCTAACCTGTTTAAAGTCCAGAATGTGGGTTCCTATTTCAATCCATACTTTGCAATTTGGGCTTCTATCAAGTATGACCGCAGTGTATCCATTTCAAGATCACATTATCTGGGAATTTGCCCAGTATTGGTCTTTCTTTTCGGAAAATGTGTGAAGTTGTTGTTTTTTCGTACTGTATGTCAATATCTAAATCAAAATATAATTTTCGTACTCAACTTTGTTTGCAACGAATATCAAAGGATGAAAGGGGGAATCATCCCATGTTTTGTTTACAAATGAATAAGTTGTAACTTTATCATTCACGCTCTCTTACACTGGACAGACGCAGTACGAAAATGTCTGCAGTTATTTTTTTCACAAAAGAGGAGGACATGTGATATGCTGTATAGATCCTCGAATTAGAAGAGAGAGAGAGAGAGAGAGAGAGAGAGAGAGAACATGCATGACTTCAATCGATTTCCCAAAGTGTAACTGAATTCTTAACTTCTTGAACGGCAAATTTAACAGTACCATTTTCGATGGCGCTATGTTGTTTTCTCTTGTTTACTGCTGTGTTTCTATTAGAAAATAAGAAAGTGTCTCTTTTATTGTCAGCAATACTTTTGATGAGAACAGTGTGTTTGGCTCAACTTTCTCTTTTTTTCTAGAGTTCTGGGAATCTACCAAACTAATTCCAGTAAATAAGAGATATCGATGTCTAGACACATATGGATCCATACATGTTGGAATAAATTCTACCTGTTCTATACATTTGTAGATAGAAATATGATCATGGACTTCCTCTCATTGATTTTATCCGATGACTTGTGACCGTTCCTTATTAAATATAGTATGTATGTATTTAAACATCCTAGCTATCACGCCCATCTTATGACTCTGTTTTGGAATTAGTGGTTTCAAATTATGCTGATATTTCATGAAACGCCTTACAGTAGCATATACAATTCTGTTCATTATCTTTTCCTTTATTCTTTTTCTTCTCCCTCGGAGGTAACCCGTATATCCCAGGGAGTTTGGGGGAAACAATACGATCTTTTCATATTAAACACGATTGAATGGTAATAATAATACTTAATGTTTAATGAGTACCCATTACTTAACAAGATTTCAGTAGAACTGTTTATTTACAGTAACTTATCACCATACCAAAAAGATTTTTTTCATAAAGATACATGCACTTTATTGTTCAAAATATTCGTAAATCTAATATCCAGTTACACTTGTCGCATTTAAGAGGGTTTTGAGAACCTTACAATAAAAAGAAACATAAAAATAACCAACACAGGGCTGAAAATGATTGAAAAAATTCTTTACCTTAAGAAGTTGAATTATGAATAGTACACAAAATGATCAAAGGATTCAGCGCAAAGCTACTGGAATGTGATCCTTGGAAGTTGCTGGCTTAACGCTCGCTTTCCTAAGATCAGATTGCCAACGAAAAAGCTCACCCTAATTTGATTAATTCAGCAATACATGTATTAGCTCAAGTTATGAAGACTTCTCCCACAAACACTTTGACAAATGTAATAAGAAAGCTTTCCACCAGATAAGGGTAGTCTTGAAAATATCAGTTTCGAATTGTAGAGGTGCTGACGGTATGGAAATACTTCTGCCAACCGCTCTGTATGTTCGGGGAAAAAAATGAAGAAATATTGGGAATGCATTTTCCAGGGGTAGTTGGGTAGAAATTCCTAAATTATTCTTATATATTAAAGATAATGTCAATATTATGATATTGTAATTACTTTGATTTGTTACTTTGATATATTCTCGAGATGCACAAGGCCTTAAATTGGCAAATTCTTCACCAAAGAATTAAGATATCATCATCCTCTTACTTTTATGTTTAAGATAATGAATAATTTAACCCCTTTTTGTTCAAGAAATGAATTTGAATTTGTAACTCATTCTTATCCTTCTCGTTTCGGACAAAGATTAAGACTACCTAAACCAAGAACTGTATATTTGAAGAAATCATTTAAATATAGATATGCTAAAATATGATGACCTTCCCATGGATATAAAGATTTTCCCCTAGTGATCATTCATTTAAATCTAAAATAAGTATGTTCTAAGGTTGCCGCCCCGTTAATTTGATTCTTATTTATTGTATTTGTAATTTTGATGTTCTGGACCCCATGGGAGACCAGCAATGCCATGTTGGCATGGCTGAATATGGGCTATCACGCCGTGTTTGTTTTGTTTTTTTTTTGTTTTTTTTTATACGGAAAATAAAATCAATCAATCAATCAATCATTCACTATGTTATGTTGAATTCAACGGCATATTTTCGCTTGTATATAGTAATGAAAATGCATTTTTGATTTGTGTATCTTGACATCCCAAATTGCACTTGTTTTGTTGTTTTTAAGCTTTTGTACAGCGTTCTTCAGGGATGCAAACGAGCCCGGATATTCGTACCATCGCTGCTCCTCTAGAATACAAATGCAATACATTGTACAATACAATACACCTCACACTGTGGTGTTTTTTTTTTTTTTTTGTGTGTGTGTGTGTGTGTGTTACTTATAAACAGTTTTCGATTTTTCTTTTGAAATAATGCATTCTTCGGATACCCATTTTTGTCAAATACATCTCCAAACCACTTCTCATCCTCTTCCTCTCAAGCTCCCCTTCCCCCCCCCCCTCTATCTCTCTCTCTCTCCCTCTCTCTACTTACCTTCCTACGGCCCTTTATCGTTTTCACCAGTGCAAACCTATCCACGTTTAGCTTGTAGCAAGTCAAACACTGGCATATCTCATCTCGACTTTACAGAATAACCGATAAGAGTTACGGGGCTCTGCATTGCTTGCCCGTCTGGCTAGCTGTTTACATTAACCCAGATACCGATTGAAATTGTTCCATTATGGCGTTCTTCTTCGCCTTCTTTTCGCCAACCCTGTAATCAAAGAGACTGAGTGATTTACTGCTTACAACTGATGTCAGAATAAGTTGGGAAATGAAAAAAAGCAACAACGGATAACAACTACCAAACAAAAAGGCAATCAGGAAAAAGATTGTAATGCAACATGTTACTGACGTCTTGTTTTCGCTGCTATGAAGTGTAATGAAGTGTAAACGACTATTTTTAACGACTCTCCCCTTTCACAAACATATGCCACAAAATAAATGACACGAATACGATGACATAGAGATTATGGTAGAAAGAAAGAAACAGACAGACAGAGAGACATATAGACAGATATAAGAAAGATAGAGAAAGGGGGAGTGAGAGCGAGATGACTTAGGAGGACTTCACTCTTCATTGTGTGGTACGATCGGTGAGCAGGAATAGAAGCTGTTCTCTCTTCGTCTTCTTTTCTCTCTCTCATTTATTAAAGCTAATAATTTTTGCTACATTGAAATACACGAACTGCATCAAGTGGAAACTAACACGAGGTAATTCAGAACGATTAAAAAAATAAAAGACGAGGAAGAGAAGGGGAGGAGGGAAAGGTAGGAGGACGAGAAAAAAATATCTGTGCGAAGTATTAAAAGGAATAAAGAGGACACCCAAGTTTAGACAAGGTATTTTCGGAGCAGAGAGGTTTTATATCTTTCCTTCTATGGTATCGATGCTAGAAGGGTTGATTGTGATATCAACACGGCAACGCAAAAGTCGATAAATCGATACTTGAAAATCTGAGTTACCCAGGTGTCAGGTCGGCCTTCGAGCTAAACGAGTAGAGCCCATGCTGCCTAAAGGGAGACCAGCGGGTAGTATCAGCTCTATGCTCGGGAGAGAACCGCCCGTTGGTTTTTGATGATTTCTATGATTATTTGGAGCCCTTGTACACACAGGCCAGGGAAGATCGAAAGAGCTGTCTCCCTTGGCAGAAATTCGTGATCAGGATATCTTCGCCATATTCCCCAGTGAAAGGTTCGAATGAGGTGAGCTTTCAATTATCTATTTGTTACATTTGTTTGTCTGCATGAATTTATTTTCTGAGATCTGCAGATTAATCATGACGGGTTTCTTTGATCATGTTCATACAAGTTTATGCTCAGCATCGTGTATGACACAAAAGTGAGACTTATGACAACATGTTCTGCATGTGAAAATGCCACCTAGTAATAAATCGATTATGGGAAGGTTGCAGCAATTGCTTGAACTTTGTCGCAGTACGACATTTTCAGTTGGGAAGGAAATTCAGTTTCGCCACTGGCCTTTTCTTCTTTAACATGACAGAGAATAAGGTCTGTTGCAAATGATTCAATTTTGTCGTAACATTTCAGTCGTTTTTTTTTAATGTGAGAATAGAAAATTCCTCCAGCAGTTGACATTACAGAAGCAAAATTGAATAAGATAAGTTAGAAGGAAAGCTGATAACAACTCCACGCCATGCCTTTTCTCTTCATCTATAAACAATATGGATAGCGTTGGTAATTTAAAGTGTGATTTAATACACAATATGTCCTGATGTGTTGTCTGAATAAGATTTTTGTTGTTTAATAAGGAGGTGTATGTTTTTGTTTTTGGTTTTGTTTTTGTTTTTGTTTTTGTTTTTTGGTTAGGTTACTTCGGGGCTTGTTCTCACTAGACATAACTTTTGTGAATTAAATAAGGTAAGGATTAGGAAGTAAGGGTTGCCTAAAGTAAGGGCGGAGAATGGGAAAGGGAATATTTTCTTTCTTAATTCATTTGCAAATTTATGGGGGCTCTATGAGATGTGGTGGATAAAGTCCGCCGCGCACACTAATACTACTCACGACTATACGATTTTCCGGGCAAGCTACACGGGCTTAAAATTGTTGCGACTAAGGATTTTCCAGCACGCGGGAGACTTTTCTGCTGGCGGCCAAGAATGTTTGCGAGTTTCGTACATGTGTCTTACCTGCTAGACGCGTGCTACTTACCTTCTACTTGCGTGTATTCCGTGTGACCTGCGTAAGAGCTTTGAAACCGATCCGTTTTTTGTTACAATCGACTGACGGGTACTGCGAAGTACCTGCGTTAGAGTTGCCAGCGATGTGCTGCCGGTAAGGGTCAGCTCTTACTGATATTTTGCTATACATCTGCGGCCAAACCACCGCGAGTCACTCGGAACAAGTTTTGAGCACGCTCAAAGGCCTTGTCATACCGTATCTGGGGAAGATTTGCGGGTTGACTTGCGGGGAAACAAATTTGCTACTTGGAGCTCTCCGCAGTTGGTCCGCAGCTTACAGTACCTAGCGTGTATCTCGCCCGTAGTTGCCCGGAGGTGCGGACGCAAGTCCTATTTCATGCTAAAATTTGGTATCATAAAACGGGCAGAAAAGTGTGTTTTTTTAGCAGTTTATCTCGAACATTTTTGGTAGAATAGTGTGATTAGGTGTGTCTTTAGAATCCCTTTTTCATTTCTGAAAAACCTTGTCCACACTCTTCACTTTCAACTCTAATAACTTTTGAAAGGATAGTGCTAGTGCTTTGAAAGTTGGCATTAATTATGGACAGAATGTGTTAATGAGGCATGCCTAATTTCAGTTTAATCTGATAATCCCTTCATTGTTGTTACTCTGGTGGTTTACTTCCTGTTTTTTGTCCTATTCATCGCACAGCAAGCACGGTTTGGTAAAGATTACGTGTTTGAATAGACGCTGTACTTCAGAGCCTTTTTTCTCAGTTCACACTTTTCCTGAGTTTGTGCTTTCTTTCCAATATTTAGATAGGTTAGGAGAGTCCATTTGATTTGAGTTATACATCATTTTAAAGCTTAAAGACTGCTCTTTCAGAATATAGTCTCATTTACCCGCAGCCAAGTTTCGAGCATGACCAAAACTTTTTTCCGGGTGAGTCGCGGGGATTGCCCGCAGAAGTCCACGCAGAACGCCAGTAGGAGGCCCAAAACAGCAGCACCTCGCAGGCAACTCCAACGTAGGTACTTCGCAGTCCCCGTATGCGGCCAAGATAATGACATTCTGTGGGACTTCTGCTATTCCATCAGAGGAATTCCTTCACTGAGTTGTCAGCCCCCACGCGCCTGGCACGCAGGTCACACAGAATACCCGCAAGTAGAACTTGAGTAGAACGCGTCCAGCAAGTAAGACACATGCAAAATTAGCCCAAAATGGACGTCTTGATCGAGTTCGAGTCCTGGAAAGTAATTTACTCTTTTGACGAGATCCCTGTTTTACGATGATTTATAAATGATTATATAGTTGATTTCTGTTGTAAGTCTATGGCAGCCTGTGTGTAAAGGCAACTTAAGGTAAATGACATTAATGTTTTGCAAAACTCACTCTTTATGTTTCGCTTACATAATGGTAAGTTGCCATCTCCTTTCTTCTCATTAGTTCAACTAAACAAGGACATACATTCTTATCCCACAAGACAATCTGATAAATTTCATTTACATATAATCCTAAAACAGTGATGGCCCGATCTGAAATCTGTCAGACACACCGGACCCGATGTTTGGGATTCTCTTCCTCCTGAAATTCGAAGTTTAAAGTTCATGTACTCTTTTAGGAAAGTTGTAAAAACAATGTTGCTTTCTGGATATCAGACCTCTCCTTTCCCTTTCTCCTCTTTACTATCCTATCTCTATGCAAGTCATCCCTCTCTCCTATTCTCTTTCCGATGTGTATTATGTACGGGGCTGCACGCAAATCAAGCCACGCTTATGCTGTAGCCCCACTGTATTGTTCATTGCTGTATTACTTTACGTTTTGCTGTACATTGTGTAAAAGCAATGAAGAAAAAATATTCTGTGAACAACTTATATTCAATGAAAGAAAGATGTTATTCAGAGGGGTGAATATTGTAGAGGGAGACAAACTGAAGAAACTCAAACCTGAACTGATATTTATGTATGTACATGAATGTGCATGTACAATGATGATACAGAAACGAATAAATCAAATCAAATCAAATAATCAATTATGTTTTGTGATAAAACGGGGCCGAGATGTGTCACCCTCTGCGTCCCTCTTGACCCAGGTCTTAAAGGGTTACCAGGCAGTAATGGAATAATCAGGGGCCGCGGAACGTTTTTCAGGGTGGGGGGCTGCAAGGATCAATGATACAACCCCCCCCCCCCCCCCCCCCGCGCGCTCAGAATGGACGAATCTGAGAATGGAGGCTAAAAGTAGGGCTCTATGACCCCCCCCCCCCCCCCCTCCGCTTCCGATGCTCCTGATAAAAGGGAAAATGTTCTGGTTTGTATTATACATGATACAGGAATAAAGAAATGTCAGTAGTAGGCCTACCTGAACTACTCATGCGAATTAATCCTTACTGGAAGTCGTGTGCAGTGAACACGCCAAGGTTCTGCTTCCTCCTGCTATTCTTCTCCACAAACTCGTTGGCAATACTGACGAGATCCAGGGATGCCGTGCGTTCCCTATGGATGTGAAGCACTGCCAAGTTATTGAAGCGACATTGATTCATTGACGATCTAAGCCATGTCTTGATTCTTCTGGCTGTCGAGAAGCTCCTCTCTCCTACTGCATTTGTTGATGGGTTGACAAGAAGCAGTTTAACGATGACGATTACCTCTGAGATGAGGCATCTCTGGGCCTTGTTTAGTTGCTTTACGGTCAGGTAAACATCGTTGAAGCACTCATAGTCACAATCTTCCTGGTCGGTATGTAACAAGCCATTGAGGAGAGGCAGTTGTGTCTTGAGAGATAGGATGTTCAAATCATCAGCGTAATTGTTCTCCAAGTACTGCAACTCATCGGAATTATCCTCCTCTCGCAAAGATTTTAGGAGCAGTTCTTCCATGTGCCGGTATGCCTCGAAGCCTGGCTGATCAAATCGACGGCTCACCAGATCCCATCTGAAAACGCTTCGGCACTCTCCGTTGTCTTGGTACTTGAGGTTCTGAAAGGTTGAGCTCCGTTGCCTTTCGTTGTACCTCTTCGTACAGTTCGTCACATTTAGCATCATTCCTCATGTTCTCAAGTAATCTCGATACTAGCTTTGCATTCTGTTGTCCTTGCGATGCGGACATGGACGTTTGCTGCAATGTCTTTGACAAATTGTCAGTCAGAGAGTATACCTTTACACCAAGGTGGAGTGCAAAGAGGAACTCAAATTTCTCCATCTGTGTCCTGACACCAATGATCCTTGCTCTCATGTCAGAGTCTAGCCGATCCTCGAGATAGGCGTCCCACTCCTAGAGGAGGGCATCATAGTTGGCGATGATGCGATTGGAGCTTTGACCTCGTCTTGTCCACCGAGTAGGGCAAATCATCTTCACACCAGCTGCCTCAAGGTTGATTTCGGCTTTCATTTTCTCGAGCAGACTTTGGCGTTTCGGCGTAAATTTGATCAGCTTGCATTATTTCGTACGTGACATCCAGTGCATCGGAGAGCAACTTAGACCCTTTTGTTGCGTCACACACGGCCAAGTTCAAGGCATGTCCATGACAATGTGTGTAGCGAGCAGTAGGGGCATCTCTGACTATTTGCTCTGCGACACCTCTCCGTGATCCAGCCATTGGACCGCCGCGCCGGCATCATAGCACTGGCCACGACAGTTGGAAAGTGTCAGATTCATCCGAAGTATGGCATCTTCGATAACAGCTACGATGGTGTCTGCCTTTATGTTTGGGATTTCATAGAACCCAATAAAGTCTTCGTGGGGTTCCAGGTTGTCATCGATCCATCGAATGCATAATGTCAGCTGCTCCTTGTTTGCAACGTCACTGCATTCATCAGCAAGGATAGCGAAAAAGAGCCCGTTTCTGATAGAACACGCAACATCTCGCAATACCTGCAACGCCATCGCCTCTAGAATTTCATTTTTAACATCATGTGAAACATACTTGTTTTTTTTTCTTAAACCACTCTAGCATTTTAGGATTGCCCTTGGCTCGAAGATGGCAGAGTTGTATGAAGTTTGATTCCTCGTCTTCATGGTCTTGCAAAACCAGACCTTGTCTAGCTAAGAGCTGTATGTTCTCGATGATATTTGCCATGTTCCTTCTAGATTCCTCTTTCTCTGTGCTTAAAGTCTTGTCAAGCATTTCGCCGATGTCAGGGCATGCTTTTGGAAGAACCATCAGGTCTTTGACTGCGGACTTATGGCACTGCGACATTTGATGTTCTCGAAATTTCTCTCTTGCTTTTATCCAATTTGAGAAGCCGTCTCGAATGAAAGACGTTTCCTTGTATTTTACGTTCAGTTTCTCCTCCTTTTCAGCCTGTGCACATGTGTGGCAGAAAACTGTATCCGAAGACTCTTTGTAGTGTAGCCATGGAAATTCATCGTACCATGTCGGTTGAGCCGACCGTTTGAAGTGCTTTTATTCTCTTTGGGGCTATCGGAAGTTGCGTGGTTGGTTGGGTGTTGACGGCATATTTAATTCTGACTCTACCTTGTCATCCAAATTCTGTTTGTCTCCTTGGGGTGTCAGTGGACCTCCAATCGTTTTTACCGACGAGTCGCTTGACTGATCTCCTGATTCTAGTGTAGTTTGTTCACATTTCTCTTCCTTGCTAATACCAGACACCTTAGGACCACAAAGCATTTCTAGCGACGTTTGTATTTTTCGTTTCCTTGGCAGGGGCCTTACTTTCATAGAAATAGTATATAAGAAATATAAGAATTCTTCAATTTTTCCGCCCTTGTGCAAGTCCCTAAACTGCACTGCGATCGATTGCTATTTAAAATCTGCCTCATTATCATGACATTAAGAGGGGAAGGAGTGTTTGAAATGAAAAAAATCAAATTATAAGGTAACGAATAGAAGAAACAATTTTCTCGCATTTCCTGGTAATATTTCCAGGAAACTTAATGACACTGACTTAGTTGGCATAATTGCCCGCCACCTTCTGTAATATTGACCAATATACACTGTACTTATTGATACAGGGCTCGAATAATGGACTGCTATCAACGGCCATGCCCCCGCCCAAAAAAAAAAAAAATACATTCTCAAGGCCTCAAATTTACCTTTTCCTTGGCCTTCAAAAATCATATTTCGAGCCCTGTCACACAAAAACTTCAAAATATCTCATCATGCGCTGAACTGACAACTTTGCTCAGCCTTTAAAAAGAAATCACTAAAAGCTTTCATACATTCTCATCACTTAGTATGTAGGCCTCCTACAGGTCCCTGAATTCCGGCTCCTTTACCAGTTGAAAAGAAAAGAAAAAACAAACTCATTTCTAAGCTTGAAAGTCAATATATTAGACAGGGGTGCTCAGGAGTTCTAACTACAAATAACATGCAGTGTAATCAGAATAATTTGTAATTATAGGCCTTACAGTGTGATGGTAATACAAACTGTAGAATGAACATGGGTGGATAATAGCGTTTACAAATAAGCGTGATTAAGACATTGTCCAGCACAAGCTTCAATATCCAGATTTTGTATTAAGAAACGTCTTCGTACGGGCTGTAATGGTCTGATTGATATTTTTGGCGTTCATTCTTAATTCGTACCTCACTCTGTTGTTGACTGTTGATCCTCACTTTTAGAAGTATGAGCCATCTTAACTTCAGAACACTCCAGCACGATATTGAAGGAAATTTGTCATGAGTGTGTGTGCAATGATGCGTAGCGTGTATACAACATTTATAGCGAGCAATTACTGCGCATATGCCGTACAAAAACTGAACTCTAGCTCTACTATGGAAATTGCACGCAGTACACGCTGGAAGGCTATTAATGAGCTGGGCGAGCGCAAGTGGTGACGCTATATCCCAGGCCATAGAGATATATACTAAGAACACTAGAGGGCGGACTCCGTAAAATCCCTGTGACCGATAGAAGGAGGCGTTCGCCATTTTGGTCCGGGCAAATTTCGACTAGCGACCGTACCGATAACGTGTAGCTCTAGCGGAGCATGCAGGGAGATCGACGACGGGATGCAACGGCAGTAGGCTAGTAAGGTCTCCATCGGAGTTTGGAAATCGAAAATGTTCTTAAATTCGCAAATTTTACTTAAAGTAGCATAGATCTATGTTGCAAAATGCCTGGTTCATGTGCTGCTTTTGGATGTAGAAACAGGAGAAAAGAAGGGGAGCGGAGTTTCCTTTCACAAGTAACTAAAATTACATTTATAGTGTGTGTTACTCTCTAAAAAAAAATAGAGTGAAAATTTTCACTCCAGAAAGAGTGAATACAAAAAAGAGTGAATTTCGAGTGAAATTGGAGTGAATTTTGAGTGAAAATGCTCATTCTCACTCATTTTGGAGTGACGTCAGGGATCACTCGAAGATTTTGGAGTGATCCCTGACGTCACTCCAAAATGAGTGAAAATGAGCATTTTCACTCAAAATTCACTCCAATTTCACTCGAAATTCACCTTTTTTGTATTCACTCTTTTTAGAGTGAAAATTTTCACTCTATTTTTTTTTTAGAGAGTAAACAGATTGATTCAAGACAAAAAAGAAAAGAAAAGAAAAGGTCTTGCAAAATTCGTCAGGGGCACTCCGCCCTCCCTCAGCTATTCTCGATCTATTGCTAATATAGATAGGTAATACAGTACATATATTATGCAAGGTCGGCGGAACGGGGGGGGGGGGGATTTGCTCCATTTCCAAAAAAAAAAAAACACCCTCCCCTTTTTAAGTTTAGAAAGTGCATTTTTCTAAGTGCCCTATTTGGCCCTTGAGCCCCCCCCCCCCTCCCCCCCCCCCAAAAAAAAAAAAAAAAAAAACATCATTCCTCCACCCTTTGCTATACCAGCAGTTAATTTCACTATGGTGATGTGAGAAAAGCTCAGAATACGTAATATATGCCTGGTGACAGGACATATTATGCTCCGGCATTGATATCTTTCTGAAAATAGAATTAGCATCATGGGTCTGATTGGGCTTTTGGTTCAAGGCAGGGTGAGGATTAGGATAGGTGTTATGATTTGGGTTAGGGTTTATATAAGCTTCAACATTAGCAGTTCGAGCTTGAACATAATATGTCATGGAACCAATATGCCTACACGTACTTATAAAAATGATTGATTTCATTTCCACCACCACCACACACACACACAAAAAAAAATAGAAATACAATGAAACACTCGTATACACAGATAGGACTATAGAATGCAGTCCCCTCATACAGAAACAAAATATAATTGCAAATAAAGAAAATACAAACGCAGTAATGTATCACAAGGGGCATCCGGCTGTCTAGAGACCATGCAGGAGAACCCTTTGTATTGCATGGACCATTGTCGTGTTGGTCGGCTTGAAAGTATTACCTCGTTAAGAATAAAGTAAAATTTTGTTTTATTTTCATTTTCTTAACCACTCATAATAAGAGATTGCTAGCAACTTCAAATTTTTGAGTTGTTTCCTTCTCTCATCTCCGACCCCCTCATCTTCTTGCTGAAAGCCAATACGTGTTTGAGCGCTTGTTGTATACGTGTTCACGTGTCCACCACTACTGCGCTGCCCGGACGCGATGTTTGTTTTTGCCCGGACAAAGATGGCGCGCGGCCTCTTCATCTCGGCACACGAGCACTGCGTACGCGCAACACGCAGTCCGCGCTCTAGTATATTATAGTATACATCTCTATGTCCCAGGCATTCTCCCCTACCCAAAAGGAAAGCACGCTATATTCTGATCTACACAACATAGACAGTGCGAGCGGAGCGCGCGCGGGCCCGGCGCGCCGACTTCTGAAGGGCTCACGCCAGCTTCGTTCAACGTCCCTCCCATAGTACTAGAGTGGTTCAGGAATGTGTATGAAGCAGGTACGGTACGCTTTAGGAGAGCGCTTTCAGAACGCACCCTACAGTCATCAAATTAAGAAAACTTGAAAATGTATTCTATAGAGAACTGTTTTTGAGGTCAATATCTTCATTTCTTTTTCAGATTTCTGTGAATTTGTGGGTGTGTTTATGTTTGTGTGTGTGTGTGGGTGAAAAGTGTGCCCCCCCCCCCCGTTCCGCGGCCCCTGATAATGATTATGACAGGGCCCTCAGGGAGAGCAGTGCTAGCACTCAAGAGGCTATCCAGTATAAATAAGAAACTAACGCCACACTATATGAAGGAGGAAGGGGAAGTCGTTGGAGAAGGACCTCATAACTTTATACATATATCTTTCTTCGTTTCTTTATCAGAAACACTTAAAGGTACTGTTTACCATTGGGAGCAGTGATTTAAAAAAAAATGTTCGAGATATCACATGTGATGCACATGTATAGGTCAGTTGTATCACAAAACGTATACCTAGTAAAAAAAAACTGAAATATAGCCTAAAATATAAGAACATATCACTATTTTCCTCAATAAACCATATCTGTAGACGGTTTAGTCTAGAATCATTTTTATTATATTGTTCACTTTTTTATATTTTACAATATTAAACATGAATTCTACGGATTCAAAGTGTTACACGGGTTGTTTCTATCCCTAACTCACATTTTAGAACTATCTTGAAGCACTAAAGCTTGATTTTTGTTTCATCTGTACATGGTAAATAATGCCTTTAACGAATTTGTATCTGTTTATTTTGCTTACTTTGCTTTAACATTCCCCATTTTTCAGAGGTAGTGCTGTGGAATTTTTAACTGGTTTACAATCTATACGCACATTACTTTGTGTAAAAGTTGTTTTTTAAGAATAAAATGACAGGATTTGAAATAAAGAAAACAATAACAAATCAAATCAGTTTCATACAAATTTTGACACACTCTTTCTTATCCTGCTTTGTACTGATTTTAGATTGTAAACTACGTGAACTAAGCTGATAAAAGTTTTAATATGAAATAAATGAATATTTAGCATTGAACCTCTCAAAGTGATAAAAATTTTCAGCATTCTGATAAAAGAACATTCATAACTATATCCAAATGACGATAACTTACAAGCAGTTTCTTTCTGTTTTTGGGACCGTCACGTGCTTCCAAGCATAGTCATGAAAGACGATGAGCTTATAATCCCATGATTGAACCAAGAAAGAATCTTAGACAAGACAGAGTAAAAGTTTGTCTTCCTTTAACGGTTACTAAAACTTTAATTTACCCCGTAGACGGAATCTCCTCCACTCATGAAGGATACCATTGTATCCAAGTGGACTGGTGTGCCTTTATTGAATCGTGATTCACCATTCCACTTTATTGCATTCATTTCTTTTTTCACTGGTTTGTCTGGCAGCTGTCTGGGGAAGATATCGAAGCTGTCATTCAAATCATTTCAGTGTCTTACTCTCTTTCTGTCGTATTCCGTGCTTCTTCTTTTTTTTTGGGGGGGGGGGTTGTTATTGTTTTTAGTGTTGTGAGTTTTCGGTTTTTTATTAGAAGTATTTTTTTACATTTTTTTTTTAAATTCCCCATGTGCAAAATGGCAAACACTTCATAGTGGCCTTTAGAAATTTTAGTTGAAAAATGAATCCGCTGCATCACGTAACAAAGAGTATGATAGAATAATTAGAGAAATACTATTTCAGTGGGACTCCACCACCAATGGCCAATGGCGTTTGCATCTTCGGCATTGGGCAGTCTTGCAGCAATTACAAGAGAATAATTGAAACTTTGCTATACATTAAGGTGATACATCAATTGCATCCCCATCCGTCCACCTATAGCGAGAAATAAGAGATCGCGAAGCACCCAAGTGTATACACCTGTACCGTATGACCGGTAGAGTAGAAATGTTAGCCTTAATGGTTCCTCTTGAGAGACAGAGGTTTACTTGTTGGCTGCGGGCAGACCAATTTGTATCCTATCAGTACAAGAATCAAATTATTTTTTTTACTTCGTCGAGCCTAACAAAAATCATCGAATCTCATGTACAAAATACGCAGAAAGCGTAAGGTTTTCTTTCTTCTGGCAAATATCTTGTCAGTTGGCTTGGAGCATCAACAACGTTTTTCGTTCGTTGGTAATTAGATAAAAAAACAAAGAAAAACATGGCAAGAAAGGGAAGTATAAAATCGAATTTGTGACGTGTTCACGAATTAACGTGCATACTATGTATACATATTTAGGCATAACGAGGTGAGCAGTCGTGTCCTTAAAGGGGAAATCCAGTCCAAATATAAGTTAGTCTAAGAGGAAAGAGTAAAATAATACGAGTTCAACAGTAAAATTTTGAACAAAATCGAATGAAAAAGAAAAGGAAGTTATGACATTTTGAAATTTCGCTAATTTTTTAGGAAACAGTTCTTAAACGGTCAACATGAGTATGCAAATGACAAAGTGAGCATGTCATTCCCTCACAACTTCCAATATACAGTAGTTTGTACATAAAATCGTAAAATTTCCAGTTTTTAATTCAAATGCAATTATGCCCGAGGCGCAAATCCTGATATATCTAACTGATCACTATTCTGAAGTTATTCAGCCTGGAATAAGATGTTTCAGACTTCAATAACAGAAACATTGAATTTTCGGCTTTTTTTGTACACGATCAATGGAAAATTGTGAGTTTATGACATGGTTAGCTCACTCATTTGCATACTCATATCCACTGTACAAGAACTATTTTGAATAAATTAGCATAACTTCAAATGTCATAACTTCTTCATTTTTCATCCGATTTCAGTCAATTTTTTACCATTGAACTTGTAAGGTTTTACTCTTTTTTTATCAGACTAACTTATTTTTGAACTGGATTTCCTCTTTAAAACACTCCAAAACTTACAGCGGCATATACGGTAATGAACAGTGAAAACGAGTTGTAAGGACTTCAAACAATATTATCGTATAATGATGGCATAGTACAACACGCCTAAGTAGATGGTGTTGTATTTTTCTTGTTTATAGTTGGGGTTTTATGTATGTGAATCATCGTACGTGGCATAGCATGGATGATGTTCGAAAACGTACTGTAGATTTTTACTATGAAAAATAATTTTCAGAATGAAATGACAAAGTGAATTGATGTTAGTAACTATCGATGCACTTTTCTCTGTATGCATTATTCGCTATTCACAGTTGTTGCTTTCGTAGTTGCGACGTTCAGCAGATGCTGGAAAAAAATTCTTCCAGTCTGTTTTCATTTTCAAACTACTTAGCTCGACTAGGAGGTGGCCGTGGAGCTTTATGAAAGTAAAGTTCCGTCGACGTACGTCCGTCGGTATAATTGCTCAATTTGCCACATTGCCACCTGGGCGCTCAAGGGAATATGCTTAAATTCCAGAGCATTACCTTGTACTTCACGCTGTAATTACATGTTGAGAGGGGCTTAGAAATAGTAGTGACTGCAGCAGGGTCCTGTCACCCCCACATGGTTCAATGTATCGCGTGGCTTGTAGACATCACGTGTTCTCAAGTTTGCAGGAGTTTAGGCAATTGTTAGAGTTCAGAGGCATTGTTCATTGTTCATATATCTCATCATCCTATCGTAATATATGTATATATATATATATATATATATATATATATATATATATATATATATATAACATGTATATGTATATGTATATGTATATATATATATATATATATATATAGGATATTACTGTACTCTATTTAGCATCTGGTGATTAAAAAAAAAAATGCTATAGCGTTTGCCGCAGACTTCTGATTGAACTCGGAGAAGATTAAATTTGAGTCGGCACGCTGCAGACACACACACAAACAACATACGGGTCGTGTCCGAACATGTTTCTCCTCAAATGGCCCAAGCAATGGCGGGAATCATCAATGTGTGTTATTCAGTACAATACAATTGTGGACTATAAATTGAATAACAATGTCTACAACGATGCCTATTATAAGACTGAAAATGTGTTTTCATAATAAAAGTCCCTTGCCAATCGATTTTCAAGAAACATTCAAACATTGAAACAAGAAACATTGTTTTAAAGCACTTCTCTGTATGTGTGTGTATATTTCCACAAGCACGTGTTATTTTGTCCATTTTGTCTATTGTCACTTCGTCTAATTCCTAATAGTCCACTGCCCAATTTGTCTATATTTCACAAGGTCTATTAGGCCCAGGCAATTAGCCTACTCCCATTTCGTCTAATATCCAGTTAGTCCCCAAGTCAATTCGTCCAATTAGAATTTCATCCAAACACTGTTTAGACTAATCATCTTTTCATTTGGTCTAATTTCCAATACGGATTATTCGTCGACAAGATACAAATAATTATATAATATGGGATGGCCTTTAGGTTAATACAAGGAAATATTGGACGAGCTATGCACAAATATTGGACGAGTCGAAGACGAGTCCAGTATTTTGCTTAGCGAGTCTAATATTTCCTTGTATTAACCGAAAATACGACATCCAATAATATCATTGTTATCCTACAGAGGTTTTCGAAGAATATTTGCAAGATCGGGTTTGTCAAGCTGTTCGAAATCGGTATCTAAGTTTTTCTCACGCAGATAATCTTTGAATACACTCACCGAGATCTTGGTGGCTTTGTGCGTATTCTCTCTGTCTTTTTTATTTAAAAGTTTTTCATAATCCTCTGCATTCAGATCTGCAAATCTCCGACGAGCTGTAGATCTATCCATGGTAGCCGCCATGTTACTGTTAGGCCGAGATTTATAGCTAATTTAGACCAGAATTAGATGTTCTTGTATCCGAGATCTGAGACACAATTCACGTCACATCTACCGTAGATCGTGAAAGTTCGAATTAACACACAACGTAACATGCTTGCAAATGCAAGCGGCGGCCGGCTATATTTATTTGTATATCGCGGGCTATCTAGCAGTAGCACTGAGCTGATCGATCGTCGCCTGCACAAAAAATGCAACTTGTTTTCATCAAACCTAAATTTAATTTCCTGTTATGAAAGTGATATTTTGAAAAATTGTATGAAAAACAATTTTAACTAATTAATATATGAAATTTGTTTGTATAAACAAAAATTTTTAGAAAACACGATATTTTAGTTAATTCGTGACTGACCAATCACAGCCATTTTTACTTCATATTTCGGGTCATCTCGTATGTCTCAACCAATCACGGTGCAGTTTATAAAAACTTTGGGGAAACCCCTTCTTACCGTCCAATATTTTAAGTATTGGTCGCCTCGGCAGAAAATATTGGTCGAGTTCAACAAACTTTCTACGTGGGACGGAGGTTATGAGGTGTGTCGACAAAATAGCACTTGTATTTGGGCTCTAAAAATCCTCTGTATGGATAATAATACATGATATTTATATCACGGACTTACCTGCCACAGAAGTACCTTTCTTGTGTGGTTTATATTCACCAAATAGATTGTGATTTCAGCTGTCTGTTTCTGTCTGCGCAATTGTGTAGTCTGTGTATTCACCCCCTGAGATTCGGCTCATACGTTAAACTACCATGCCCACGTGCCTGGATTGTGGAAAGTTTTAGCGCAATTGATTTAAAAAAACAAAAAAAAATCGTTCTCTGGACATCTAAAGCTTAGTGTCATAAAATCAATAGATATCCCTAATATGGTGGCTAGAAGTTGTCACTTTGTGCATTCTTTTCATTACAATTGTTCGCTCTATGACAATTTTTCGCTCTGTTTATCAAACTGAAGAGCGAAGTCCACTGCAAAATCATGTTGACGTTAATATCAGATGATTATCGTCCCCAGTGAAGTGTCATGTATATAAATTGGGTTCACTTTACAGTTGCACGCGCAATGGTAATCTGCTAGAAAGTATGATTACACAAGGAGGTATCTCCTTGACGTAATGTTCACTCCAGGAGGTGGCATACACATGCCTCCCTGGTTCATTTTATTATCATAGACATATTAATATATGAAACAGATACAATGTCTCATCAAGGGGGTGGAAAGTAAGTCTCTCTTCAACCTTTGTGGACGTATCTCTTACATGTATTATAAAGTTTTACAGCAACAATGCACAGGAACATAGGCTATTAAAATACATATATAATTCATAAATAGCTAGCTGCTAGATTCTAGATAATATTATTCTCACCGTGACTGGCACTCCGCATGTTGATCTCAAGACGACCCATAATGGAGAAACGCAACAGCCCAAATTATGAAATCCACTGCGTGAAAATTAGAATAAATTCCATTTGTTAGAGGGTGAAAAATTGACGAAAATTCACTCCTCAACACTAAAATAGTTGAAACGTGAAATTATAGACGAATGAACATAAGACTAATTGGTATCTGGATCAATTGGGCAGTAAACTTAGTGGTCATCAGACCAGCTGGTTTATTAATAGTAGACCAATTGATAACTGGCCCAACTGGTTGTTAGACCAATCGATAAATTGCCGAAGTGGATGTAGCCTAAGTGGGCGGAGCCCATGTGCGAATTAGACGAAATAGCAATTAGACAAAGTGGATATAAGACGAATTGGAATTAGACGAATCGAATATTAGACAAACGAGTGATCAGACAATGTGGTGTATAGACCAAAATGGAAGTAGACCAAATGGATGTTAGACAAAATTGGCATACCCATCTGCTACGCAGACGAACTGGCCATGAGGCTAAGTGGCAATTGGATAAATTGGTTACTAGGCGAACTGGATGTAGACGAAACAGGATTAGATAGACCATGTGGGCTGAGACTAAACGGGTATTAGAAGTGGGAGTATAGACCAAATGATAGATCACTTCTGCTGTCACATTGCTCTTTCCTTTGGTGTGATTATTATTATTATTATTATTATTTTGTCTGGAGGAAGATATGCTCCACTGAAGGAATCTTTGGTTGTTGTCTCTGAACTTTTCAAGAAATGTGAGTGGGTTATTATCCGTAAACGCAGATACTTCGTTACCTTTTGAACGGATAAATTCAAAGTGCAGTATAGCCAACACTAAGTGCAGGCATTCCATTTCATCCGTTGCATCTTTTTTTTTTCTGGTGATGATTCAACGGGCTTCAAAGACCAGTGTCGTTCTTTTGGAACATCTCCCACACCCACATCGCTGCAGTCGGTTGGCAAGCTGAAAATCCTTCTCGAAGTCGGTGCTTCCAACGTAGGTTTCGACATCAGCCGCGCTGCTTTCAGTTCCCGGACAAGCCCCCAATTTGTTATAACCTCAATGAGGAGATGATGGTAATCAACAGCACCCGCATTATATTTACGCATGTATTACCCCGAATAATACTAAGGCTGCATTACCACCGAACCTTTAGGAGGAATAAAAAGAAAAAAAAAACGTTATTTCTCGAGCGCCATGTGTGTGATCTCTCTTTCCATTAGTATTTTCCAACGTGGGTTACCTCGATTAAATTCAGGAATAAATTAATATGCATGTATACTGTACATACTTATAACACCATGTCTGTGTGTGTGTGCTTGTGTGTATAATCTGCATGTGTATGTTAGATATAAATAACTCAAGTAACTCGCAGTGATTTCTATTCCCCTTGTATGATTTAAAATACAGATATTATGTTGTTGATATTGTTATAGTTGTTGCTGGTGTTATCATTAGCACAAAAAAAAAGAACATATGAAAGCAGAAACGTTTCCAACTCACCCTTTTGGCAATACGGTGTGAGAGGGGGGCATTTGGTGAAGCTCCAGTCAATACCCAACCCGTCCTTTCGGTAGAAGCCCTAGTGCATGTGTATTGAAGCATTCGATGGACAATTGCAAACATTATATTGTCGACACAGCCCTTTTTCAGAATGAATGCCAAATATTGGTCTGCTTTGACGTTGCCTATTTTCCACAGGTAACAACATAAGATGGTGACTTTCCTGTGGTAAATCCAGCACCTGTGTACATCCGCTGTGGGATTGTATGCGCAGAATAATGAAATACCTAACAGAACACAAGCAGTCACGGCTTAGGGCCTAAATACATCTTTGTTAGAATGCATTTTAAAGGGGAAGTATCATAGATCTTATTCTGTGGAAAAAAAGAACAAGTGAGGAAAGAGCAGCAACTGGGTTTGTGCCTCACTTACCACTTTCGCTTGAGATTATTATGTAGCACCATAATGAATCCGCTATTTCCTCGAAATTTGATCTTAGACTCAATACCAAGTTATTCTACTCATATGTAATACCTATGACAATCTCCAAAGGAACAAAATCAATGAAATGCATATCATCTTTATCATGTCATCCATTTTCTCGGATGTGGGGATGAAATAAAGTCATAGTGAGTCTTTTTATAACATTTGCCCACAGCCTCTATATATTTGGTTTTTTTTCCCAATTGAAGAAGAGAGCAATTGATTTGACCCTAACACAAAATACGGTTTACAGCCAAAATTCATCATCAAAGATTAAATACGTACGGAATATTTGTGTATGATCAATCTAAATTTTGTTGGCTGTAGCCCATTTCTTTCCCATTGAGCCAAGAAAAAAAAAATGCCAAACGAGCACCCGTCTGCTTTTTTAGATGACTTCTGGCGTAACACCTGTACCGACGTCTCGGCATACACACTTGAGCATTTCCCAGTAGTGAAAAATCCGTGCTGTTTTATGATTGAACACGTTTCACTATTGTGAAATCCTTCAAAGCACCTGCAGGCTGCAAAGTTGAACTGTTCTCCCTACCAAAGTACGTGACCCTTTTGATTTTAATTGGGGCTGATTTGGGAAGATATTCCAAATTTGCTTTGGTGCAATCGTCGAATGCTGCGGATGAACATTGCTTTCCGTTCCCCCGTCGTTGCATTTCTCGTAGAAGACGACAGCCGTAGGGTGATTCATGGCATCTCCAATAGTTCTTGGGCACCCTCGGAGTGTATAAAGAACCACGTGATAAACTGCAGGAAGCCGACAATCACAAATTCGATTTGTTCTCAAAAAAAAAAAAATATGCGGAGTATATGAATTAGTTACTGAAGTACTGAGTGGTTTAGGAAAGATAAAGAAAGTAAAGAATTGTGACACAAATTAATACTATCTATTCACGAGAAGAGTATATTTCATAATGGTGTTCCCCGTGATTCCGTTCTGGGATCATTACAGTTTGTAATCTTCATAAATGTGTGTGTGTG
The DNA here is from genome assembly GCF_040938485.1 of Diadema antillarum. Taxonomy (NCBI): domain Eukaryota; kingdom Metazoa; phylum Echinodermata; class Echinoidea; order Diadematoida; family Diadematidae; genus Diadema; species Diadema antillarum. The sequence goes on along the minus strand of NW_027272324.1, from coordinate 169,553 downwards.
TGTGTGCGTGTGTGTGAATGAATCTGCTATCAATTTACTTATTTATTTGCTTTCTTTTGTTCTTCCGTACTTTATGCATGATATGTCATATGTATCAAATTCACTTACGATGTAAACTGAACCCTCCTGTACAACAGCGGTGTCATGATAGCTATTCGCTGAGTGAGGCTATCCGACCGTATTCATCATTGTGGGAAAGCATACTAATGTTGTATTTGCACGATTTTTTTTTTTGACGAATCAACCAACCATTCAAACCCTCTGTGATCACATTGAATTAATCAAAACATACACACACAAATACACATTGATGCTAATGACAGTCGTAATGATACCATAACTGTTAAAGCATTTTATATCTTTATCATTAGCGTAAATGGCATGATTGTTGAATGTTTGCATGTATATATATATATATATATATATATGATTATATATATATGTATATATATATATATATATCTATATATCTGTTTCAGTTTTGTTTTGTTTTTTTGGCTAACTCCTGACGGGGTGTCGCCGCTTATTTTGGCCAATGTTTTGGTATTTCATATATATATATATATATATATATATATATATATATATATAGTGTATACATCATACATTTGAGTTGGGGAAGGATTGATTAAATTAAGAACACGAACAAACTGATGTAACGAGGTCGCATACTAATCCATGTTTACAATTCCCTGGGCTTTGATCCTCCCGTCAAGTGTGATTACAATTTACAAATTACATTGTTTTTATTATACATTTAGTATAGATGTCCATATTATTGCCCAATGATCAAATGACATTAATTTGGATCAACCCCGACAGTTGCAAAATTACACCTTCACTCAGAATGTAACCATATTTTGAGAAGAGCTGCATTACGAGATATGTTTGCCATATCAATTCAACACTCTTAAACATATCCGACGTTTAAACATATTCCCCCTTTGCAAACATATTAAGAAACCATTATAGCTCACGTATTGAATCAGAAATTAATGAAGTAGGCGACCGGGAGTGCGGTAGGAATTCATGATGTTGAGTACATGTCAGCTGCGCCACACACATTAAGCTCCTAAACCTGCCAGGGTCACATGCAATTTCAACGTTCACTGACCACTGGTAACCCCGCTGGGCTCTTCGTCGGCAATTATCATTGAATATTTCTTACAAGCCAGAAGAATGCTTGAGTGGTGTCAAGTTAATGGTCGCATAAATAACTTAAGTGGGCGTTAAATCGACTCGACCCATGTCGTTTGGCTGTTATAAGATTGGCGAGGAGCAAGTCGGCTGAGATAAACCTGCCTGGAATTAAGCTTTGCCTTCGAATGCAAAGCCACACATTGGCTCGGAATTTACGTGCGACACCGCTAGTTTTGAACCGTCAGACTAAGCTGAGCTAACATTTCATAGTCTGCACCCGTGTCTGCCAAGTGTCTGCCAGCCGGCGCGCTCCACTGCGCACTCAATCATAATCGAGAGAGGGTAAGAGACGCAGTGACGTTGCTGTTTACTCCATCATTCTAAAACTAATTCACATTATGTTGTACGCGAGAGGGGAACATAGATGTTTCTGTATTTTCACGGTACTTTATACATTGCCTTCACTAATGAGTTGCAAATTCAATAAAACGTGAGGAGAAGAGCAAAATTGAAAATAAGATGAAAATAGACACCCCTCCGAAAAAAACAACAAAAAATCGTCGCCTTGATTGTTGTAAGATTTACAAAAATGTTAATGTTATCCTCCAGGCAAGACAAGTATTGTTTAAAAAAAAAAATCGGGACTTGATTATGTACAAACCTGCAATTATTGAAGGCAACAAGTGCATAAGCTGTTTATTGTGATTTTGCAAATAGGTCCCCAGAGGATTATGAAAATGTCACCTAAGATGGGCGAATCTTTGCACTTTATGGGCTGGCTTTTGGCACTTCATGACGAAGATAGTGTGCTTGTGCGTGCATTTGTTGGCGCTAGGCTTCAGCTTCGCCGCCGGGGTCTGCTACTGGCATCACAGAATCCAATTTCTGATGGTCTATCTTGACGTCTTTCAGGAGTTGGACCTGAACATTTTGATTGCACAAATTTCAAAATTCAAATTTCTTTTTTAAATGCTTAAGAAAAATGAGAAAAAGTCCAAGGAAATGAACATAAAGAATGTCAAATAGAGACTGATACTTGATTAAAATGCCTCGATATATAGAGAAATATATTTCATACAATAATTACTATGTGTATTCTTCGTGCCTCCGTCCACAGCTTGATGTAGCTTCAGTGATGGTGGGAATATGCACTGCAAACAGAAGTGGTCATTACGCCGTGCAAATACTTATTAAGCAATGTCAAATACATTTTGTTTACTTCAACCTGAATTTCAACAGGGAAAATATTCAGTGTAATAAAAAAAAGTAATTTTTGTTCTTTCTCTAAAACTAATACAATTTCGCCTGCTTTGGGTTGTTTTGTTGGAGATAAAATGCAAATTTCCTGTCGTGGGAAATGAAATGTCCAATGAAGTCGTCTGTTATACACACTGATATGTCAATTTCCGTGACATGTTATCACTAAAATCGAAATGGCGTACAGGTTGCGTTTTGTTTACCCGGTTCGAACAATCATTTCGCCTAAGATCATGACGATCATGCACGTAATAATTGTCTGTCCGAGTGTCGATTACATTGTAGGCGGAAATCCCTAGCTGACGTCCACTGTATGGCGAACAAGATGCTGTTATTTTTCCTTTTCTAGTTCTGTAGATGAAATATGCGCCGTAATAAAACGATATTGTATCAAATAAACTGTCTCTACTCTGAAAAAAAAAAACGTCCTTTGGGTAAAATGCAGCTTATTTGTAAATATGCTTACTTTTTTGACAGGTGCTTTTACACTATTACGTGAAGGCACGATGGGTATCCTAAATTAGAAGATGGATAGTCTAAAGTTTAGATTATACGTTCCATGATCGCCTGTAGCAAACATGACCCCTCTCAAATGTCACGGTTTTAGCTATCAGGATATATTGATTTGATTAGTCCGTCATCAGTCACGGTATACTTAAAGTGTGTTGCTGCCTTATTAGCAATTTAGAGCGGCCATTGTTCCTTGAAAAACCCGTGGCGTGACCCGGATTTGCCAACTTTTTTTTTTCAATGTCTGTCTGAAGTGAAAATGACCGAGTGTGTGTGTTACCATACCACTGTGTACATGTTGCAATGGGGCATCCTGTGCCTCTTCTATTTTAACCTTCCCACGCCATCCTGTAATTCATTTATCGCTGTATATCCCTGCGGCGCATAAACCTGTCACTCACTCCTATTTCAAACAATATGCCAAGATTGAAATGTTCTCTTTTCGAACGTGTTCTGCAGGCGATCACATTTTGGCTCGTCTAATACGAAGAAAAAATTGGCGAATTTGCGATTTGTCGGACGGCCGGCTACCGTCCTTTTGGCTTCTCTATTGTTTTTTTCAAGCTTCGGCATCGAGACCTAGATGCATAAATGTTCGTTTGATCGTGTTTACGGCCCCACGTTCCGAACATTCTGCAGGGCTCGTCTAAAAACTGAACCCCATCTTGATTAACGAGAAGGATCCTTCACAGACTTGCGATCTAGAGAGCTGGCACATACTTTTTTTCTCTCTCTTTTTTTTGTGTCTTTTTTCCCGCCAATAGGTGTGTGCTACGCTCATCGCTCATTCCCTATGTTGCGCATTATGATACGGTAAGATCAGTGTGTACACTATTAAGTTCATAGGTTTTCGACCATTTCTTGTTTATGGACATGATTTGATTTATGTTTGTTTAAAAAAAAAACCACTTGTTAAAATATTTGAAAAACACTTGTTTAACAAGACAATTATTATTCCCAAATCAGAGTTTAAAAAGTGTTAATGGTACTGAAGATGATGACTATGAGATGATAATAATAATAAAAATAACAATAATGATAATGATAATTATTATTATCATAATAACAATCATAATCATAATCATAATAATAATTATAATAATCATAATCATAATGATAATAGTAATAATAATGATAATAATAATAATAATAATAATAAAGCGATCTAACATTCATGCAGCTCGTAGAATTTCATATTATGGCTATTAGATTTTGATAGCTTCTTTTCTCGCATAGTTTGAGTTTCTCGCGGGGATTTTACGTTCATTTCTGATCATCACACCTCCGTCATGTCCATTAGTTCTTGAATTCCCAAGATCGTATGAAAAAGACAATAAAACTGTTATTCATATCTAATCGTGAAGATTCCCTCATGCCCAAAGCTGGATTCGTCCTGCAAAATGTGAGCTCATGACCGGCTGCCACGGTTGGCAAAGTGCAACGTCCATGATCTAGCCATCTACTAGTATCTAGACCCGTCATTTACCCCCCCCCCCTTTTCTTTTACTTGTATTCCCTCTCCACACGGACTATAGAAAACGGTTTACGTAAGCGTATCAGTCTGTGTGTGTTCGTGTGTGCATGTGTTGAACAAGTTTATGCAACATTTTCGACAATTTCCTGTGCAACATGTTCGTGTGGTTTTGCATCATCTGCGAGTATAGAGTGGAAATGACGATCGCGATGACATCTAGCTGCACTTTCATGGACACAACGGTCAACATGTTGTCCCCACTCGAATAGTGCAGATATATTTTTGATATGTAATATGTATTCTATTGCACAAGGACGCATCACCGCTTTGATGACCTCTTCAAATTTACCAATAACTGTTTGTGTTTTATACTTTAATATCCCTTTGAAACAAACATGATGGAATATTTTACCCTCCTTGACCCCTTCCATTCTCCCACCCGTTCTATCTCGGGGTTTTTTCCCCCTCACTCCCCCCTTGACAAGGAAAGTGTTTGTGATAGATGGATGCAGCTACTTTACATGCATTACTGCTGTCATCAGCTGTGGTGCCTACTTTGTGCATGAGCCTCCGCAAAGTTCCCTTGTCCATTGTTGCAACAACCATGCCGTTTGAGGTAAGTTACTATTCGTAAAGGTTTTGCATGCATTTTGAGGTTTACCGTATAAACAATGCAGTATGCTTGTGAATAATAACTTGCACTTTCAGAAAGAGTGCAAATGCATTGTGCAGGTTGATGATAGTAATGACATGGGCTAACCCCCTGCCATTGTAGAGAATGAAAGCGTCTGTACACGGATATCATTTATGTCGTCGTAGTAATGTTCGCGCACTTAAGTGGACTCGGACCACTATTACCATATAGCACTCATGTTCTCATCGCTCTCCTTGTCCGAATGTCTCCTTTTAAAGTCTGTGTCTGGATCCTGGCTCCTATTCGGCGTGCGTGAGTTGCATGTCGAATAACTCACGCGTCTGCCAAAAAAAGTCACTCTTCAAATTATATTAAGGAGAGGTTGACTTGAAAGGTTTTAAAAGGAAGAAGCCTTTTAGTGAGTACATCTATACATGTGTTTGAAATTGACATCAAAATATAACTGTCAGAGCAACATGTTCAAAAACTTTATGAGTATCGAAGTCATGTATATATAGCCTACAAATTATACATGAATGAATAGATATGTGTCTGTGTGTATTAAGTAATTCGTAGTCCACGTGTCGGTCAAATAGTAGGAGAACATACAAGGGGGGAATAATGCTCTGGAAATTTATCGTACAAGAGTTCAACACCAACATTTTATTTTAGAATCAGGTTTAATTCTTATATTGTTGTATATTACCTTGCTCTCTCTCTCTCTCTCTCTCTCTATCTCTCTCTCTCCCTTTCCCTTCCTTTGCTAATTCCTTCGTCTTGTTTTACTCAGCTCTCCTCTGGACTCGTTTCTCTCTCCTTTCCACATTCCTTTTAATCATTTAACACCATTCTGTATCTTTTCCGCGCCTCCATTTTGTTTTTCACCATATTATTTCAAACCATAAATCATAAAACCTTACATCCTGCATACTCTATGTGATCATCCAAACCTGAAATTCGCCTAATGTAGAGATCGTACTGTGTGTCGTACATCAATATAAAGAGCGTTAAAAAATGTAAAGAGAGGGGCCCTTGTGCTGCAAGAGCTCCCGATAGACAACTGTGAACAGATACATAAAGGGAGATATCTTGGAAAGGGGAATGATGTCTAAATACATTCACCTACTGATTGAGTGAATGCAGCATTATTTGTGAAACACATCAGTGGAGTTTGAGGAAAATCGAGCAGTGAGTTCAAAAGTGTAATTAAGTTTTCAATGTTTCGGTTTGCTGGAAGAGAAGACTTAAACAGTTTGTCACGTCATATCAGGACAACGATATAAAGAAAATATAAAGAAAATTCAATGTAATAGTATGATTTATGTTCATTGCCCTAGCATAATGCACGAGCACTTGACGTACCTCTTTCGGAAAGCAAGAGTAATAAATTCATAGCATTACCTCTCACCATCAGCATTAGTATGAAACAGGTCGAGGAATTTAAGAGAAAGTACAAATTATGTGAAACAGATACCATCAATGACAAGTCTAATATTCAATGTTTCTAATAAGGCCTTGAAACTACTATCCAAGTCTCATAAGAACTTTTTTTTTCGTAGTAAAATAGTGTATGTCTTAGAGGCCCCCATTCATTTCTTATACTGAGTAAACCCTTTACACACGCCCGACTTTCAATTCTAAAACCGTTTTAAAAGAAAGTGCTACTGCAATGAAAGTTGGCATCAGTCATGAATAGAATGTGACTAATGAAAGTGGGAAATTTTTGTTTAGTCTCGTAATTCCTCCATTATGGCTGCTAGAGAGTTTTACATCCTGTTATTCCTTTTTCAATTCATCGCGCGGGGCATAGCTCGGAGAAATTCAGCACTTCAAAAGACTCTAAACTTAGATTAGTTTGTAACTCTCCTCGTTTTTCTCATTGTAGTCCATTACTACGTGCATTACATTGGTTGCCTGTAAAGCAGAGGATCATATTTAAAACTCTACTAATTGTATATAGAGCTATTCACGGTACAGCACCAGCGTACATACAAGAACTTGTAGAGTTAAAAACATCATTTCAAACATTTTATTATCTTCGAAGTTCACGGGATCAAACATTATTGAAATATCCATCGGGGAAATCAAAAGTTACTCTCGGTGACAGGGCATTTTTGTACGCTGCACCAAAATTATGGAGTAATCTCCCTTTGTTTGTAAGACAAGCAGTTACAATTAATGAGTTTAAGGCCAGGTTAAAAAGTCATCTTTTGAAGTAACATATTTTCTGTTTGAATTTCTTGTATGCATGTCATTTTGTAATGCGCAGTAGAGTATATTATTATAGTAGCTGCGCAATGTAAATGTCCTTTATTATTATTATTATTATTATTATTATTAAACTTCAAAACCTCTTTTTTTCAGTAACTCTTTTTTTTTTCAGAATAGCTGCAGAATATACTTTCTCTCCATTACCTAGGGAGGCTAGGAAAGTCCACTTGTTAGACATCATTATCAAAACTTAGAGTCTGATCTTTCAGAATCTGCCCTCAATTGAAAATCTTTGTCCGGCGACTTTTTGGTAGTTTGTGGGTTACAGGGTCACATATTATAATAACTTTCTGATTGTATTTATAAGGACATCACAAATAACTCTTTATTCTAAACAGAGTGGTTTGGGTACTGTGGAATTATCTATCAGCTGACTGAATAGGAAGGTAGAAGAGAATTACGACTAAGAGGATTTTTACTTTGCTGTTAGGTGATGCATGCAATTAGCGTATAGATATATGCAGATTATTGTCAGACCGAACATTTCAAAGTAGAGTGTGTGTGTGTGTGTGTGTGTGTGTGTGCGTGTCTGTGTGTGTGTGTGTGTGAGTGTGTGTCTTTTTTCTACATTGAGGGAAATTTGACCAGGTTAATAGAAACAAAAAAAATGTATTGATTCAGGATATGACAACAAGAATCAGTATGTCAATACCTCGTCGGAGGATCTTTGTAGGAATTGGGTCTGATGCATAATTATTATGACTGTTTGCAGAGCTTAGATATAACTTTTCAACATTATACTCGAAAGTAGCTTAAAGACGGTAAACATTGATGCGTCAGTGGTAAATTACTTGAAAGAGTCCTTGAGTGCTTGAACTTGCTCAATGCTTTTAATCTTGATAGGATGATTAATTATTATCACGAATTTTCATTCGTTTTTAACATGAAAAAAAAGGTTTCCTAAAATCATTCACAAAATCATGTTTATCGGTATATTGTATGGCATTACAGATTGTTTGTTCCTTCATTCAACAAAGACTTATGAATAGGAAATGTTCGCTTTTGTCTACCTTTGTTTTTCATGATTAGGATCACTGCGGCAGTTTCTACGAGTTTCACTAACCCGATGATCAAGGCATAGAATTACGAAGTGACTTCTAACTGTTCAAGTCTACCCCCGTCCTCATTTTCACCCAGGACTTTTCTGCTTTCCTTTTCTTCTTCTTTTTTTTTTTGGGGGGGGGGGCGTTCTGACCCTTTCAGTAATTCGAGGAATTTGGGCGCAATTTCTTCTTCTTCTTTTTATTTACAACATGTGCATTTTTTTAAAAGATATCACTTAAAAATAGTGGACATCGTACAATATTATACGAATAATTTATGAGTTGTGAGTGCATATGGCACGAATATCGCACGAGGCGCGAGATAAGCCACTGGTCTATTCAACAAGGCGCGTAGCGCCGCGTTGAATAGACCAGTGGCGAATCTCGCGCCGAGTGCGGTATTACGTGCCCCAATGCACAAACAAAATCATAAATTATTCGTTTTATACAACACCTTGTCCACAATCACAGTACTAAATTAGTGACCGCCAACTCAGGAAGGCCCAAAAATAAATGTAACAATTAGGCCGAGAATTGTAAACCACCCTGTGTACTGCTTTCAAGCACTCGTCATGATTCGACCACACAGTCACAGGAATCACAAACTCCGCAGGGTCTATACCCATTCTACGCTAACGTTAGGTCGAGTTAGGCCTGACTGTTAGGTCGATCTGAGATGTCGGTAGATCTAGTAGTAGGTCTAGACTTTGTCTATTTCCGAAAATGATTTTGTATAAAAACACAGAAAAATAATCAAATTACGGTTTCTCAACTTGAAATGAAGTCTTGATTTTGGGATCACTGTGGTCCACGTAGCAGATCAGAGTCAAAAGTAAAAACACAGCAGTAGGTATAAAGGCCGCAATACATGCAACTAGCTAGGTAAAGTAGCTGCGCGTACACGTTAACGTTGCAGTACTCCGCCGCGCCTGGTCTGTGAGACTTACCGGCAGCGCAGCGCAGCCGGCCAGCACGTACAATGCAATTTGCTGGCGCTTTGCTGCTGTGAGCCACAGAACTCTGTGAGCGGCCATGCATTAGTAGCCCCCCGCGAAGCCGTGCTATAGTACCTTCGAGCCGTGCAATAGGCCCATGCCAGGGGTTATTGTATGGCTGTCACTCTCAATGAGTTTGATAGGTATTTTCTATTGAATGTCATGTGACATGTTCTTGGCCAATCACAATTCGACATCATTCTGAGGTGTTGTATAAACAGCTATTATTATAAGAATTAGAAACTCATGATAAGCATCAACATGTGAGAGTTCATATTGTGCTTGACATTTTCAGCTTTCGGCATGGTACATCATGTGCATCATGTCACATTCTCCCTTTCTATTGGTTTTTATAATTTTTTTTCTAAGTTTTTTCCAAGAGGAGAGAGTGGGTGGCCTTTTTTATTCTTCAATCATGTATTTGGTACCTATACATGTTAACAAAAAGAGGTTAACAATACACAGTATTGTAACTACGTGTTTCATTTAAATGAAACACCTGCCGATTATAATTTGGTGTGGGATTTTCATTCAGAGAACAAAGATAGTGGGCGAGATTTCTGGAGTTATTTTTTTTTTCTCTCTCTCTTTTCTGGTAAGTCAGCAAAATTGGCATTTTCTTATGAAACACGCTCGAATTAGATTATGTGAAGGAGGGGCGTAGTCATCATGGATGTCGGTCGGCACTATTTCCTTGCGCGACATTTACCCCTGCACCAGGCTGTCGAATAGAAGGGCTATTATGCGTCCGCTCAGACTTTGAACATTCGCTAGCTGTATGTTTTACCCGCTCTCATCAGCACAAATCGCCTTCGTGCAGCGAAGCTGATGAGGTAGCGGAGCGCAGGATAAACAGTTTCCATTTCAAGACGTTGAGTAAGATCGGCGGACAGACGAACAGAATCCCACAAATCCGTTGAATGCGTTTCAAGTAATGAGGGGAAGATTACGTGATAGAAAACTTTCTGAGGGTGTGGCGACCTGGTTATGCGATGCTCGTTATCACTAGAAAGGTGTTGGAGAGGAAAATAACAAATCTGTAAGACACTCCACATCGCCTTGTTTATTCAAACTCTGAATCTTAACACGTCGTGTATGCACTGTATGCTTTATAACTGAAGTGAAGTGAACAACACTTTGACACCTTACAGGATATACAGCATCATGTGACTATATATACTGTTATTGCACTTTCCAAAAACGGCATCCCGTGCGTGGGAGAGGACCAGTTACATGAGATCAACCCTGCGTATTTAACAGACCGAAACCGTCTACTTATTTCTGTGGTAGAACATCCTGACATATCAAAGTAAACTCAATGTTTCGAAGGTAAGTATGTAAGTATGTACATATCTATTATGAATAACCCTATATGAGGCTAGGTCGCTCAACATAATGCATGAGAAAATGCATGGCTTGATTTCCCAGTAGGCCTAAATAAAAAAAAAAGGGGGAACGATTAACTCCACTTATTTTGAGTGTTTTGTGTTTGCAAACAGACTAAGCCCTTATTAAACGAATAAAAAATGTTATTTCTTTTGTTTGGCTATTTAAGACTCATTTGATTTTTGTCTTAAGTTGGTTTCTTCGTTTTCCTCCCATGTGAATATGAATGTAGGAAGAAATGCTCTTCAGAACTCTTCGAAACAGCTTTAGCTTTGATGATATGGCATGAACAGAGTGCTTTTGATAGGTTTACATAAAACTTTCAACCTGAGAATAACACTGTGGTAAGTTGAAAACTCAAGTTGATATCATTCTGCGATTGACTTTAACACAGGAAAACCCTCTTAAAAAGTAATCTGACTTTCCAAGGTAACAGGTTTTATGCCACAGGCCCCAGGTGTCAAGTTGTTTGATATCCAGCAACAGTGGTCGTTATGGATTTTTAATCTTTGTGGTTTGTGACAACATAACAGGTAATTACGTGGACTGAAATAGACCCGTAAGTTCACAGGGCATTCCTTCAAAAGCAGTGTTTTTAGATGATTGCATTGCCACTGTGAATTTCCTTGGGTTGGGAACACCCTGACTAGACGAGTTAAATTTCATTTCAATCCTGATAATCTCATCGCTTAGAGTATGACAGGAACATAATTGTTGCAAAGAAAAAAGAATGGCAAAGTGGTTTTTGCGTTGTTATATGTGACCCTGCATCACAAAACCAACAAAAAGTTGGATTTTTACTTAAGGGCAGATTCTAAAAGAACAGAGTCTAAGCTTTAAAATGATATATAGCTCAATAAATTGAAATGGACTCTCCTAACCTATCATATTGGAAAGAAGGAACACACTCTGGAAAAGAGGAACTGAAGTACAGCGTCTATTCAAGCGCTTAATCTTTACCAAACCGTGCTAGCTGTGCGATGAATGGGACAAAAGACAGGATGTAAACCACTGGAGCAACAACAATGAAGACATTATCGAATTAGCCTGAAATTAGAAATACTCTATTAACACATTCTTTCCATGATTAATGCTAACTTTCAAAGCAGTCGTGTTATCCCTTCAAAAGTTATCAGACTTCAAAGTGAAGAGTGTGCAAGGGGTTATCAAGAAATGAAAAGGGGCCTCTAAGATATACCTGATCTCACTACTCTAAAAAAAAAAAAAATCGTAGAAAAACTGCTGAAAACGCACTTTCCCATTCATTTTCTGACCCCAAACTTAAGAATAATGTAATAGAAGGGTAACTCTTTCAGAAAGTATGAAAAACCCAATATCGGCTTGGTTGACCCGTTTTTTTTTTTTTTTTTGAGTCTTCACGTGAAATCAAGTTGTGCGACTTTTTGTTCGTTTTGTGATGCACGGTCACTGATAACATATAGCGTTATTATTATTATTATTATTTTGTTATTATTATTAGTAGTAGTAGTAATAGTAGTATTGTATTATCATTATTATCATTATTATTATTGATATTATTATTATCATTATTATTATTACATATATATAATCACACTTGTCTGTAATCTTGGAACCTGAGAGAGATTCATGCTTGCAATCCAGTCGTGCATATTATGATGAATATAATATGATACAGCTGTACATTATTTTTGGACTCAAGCGGCCGGTTTACCTGAAGATCATTATTGACAACGCATCACATCAACGGTCGTCATGCATGTTCTAATACACGCTCTAATCACTAGATATTCGAGAAAATCATCAGTTATGAATTAAAAAAAAACAAACAGCACAAATGTATGTTACTTGGTTCTCATTACAATTTATGTAAATGCAGCGATTTGGAACGGTTCATCTCTAGAAATAAAGAAACAGGATACTGTAAAATATGTCGGTGTCAAAATTGACCAACAACTGAAATGGATAATATAGTTACATAAGATGTGAAAGAGTATTGTGAAAATACTGAATGTCCTTGATCGACTCTATGTAATTACATAAATAGGCCTACTTCAACTTTGAAATGTATATATGAAAACATATGTATGAATTCTTATTCTTCATTATTTGATTATGCGTGCATTATTCATGGTTCATCAACGATAAAGTGCGCGGATGATTACAAAAATCTCAAAGTAGGGCGTAACAATAATCCTCCGTATAACCCTTATATATAATAATGTTTCACCTCAAGATAGAACTTCGAAAAAACTAGAAACCCGGAGCAAAAGATCACTTATTTTCCGTGTTATTTAAATCCATAAACAATAAGTCTGCTATGTACTTAAAAGAGCTATTTATTGTTTATTCCATACCATATGATATTCGTTCCGTCGTACCCTTGTTTTACCGAGACCAGAAGCCCTAAGCCTAATTATACTGCTGGAAATCTTTACTTAAATAGGTCGCGTGCCTATAATAAAAGCAGAAAATGAGAGCAGATGATAAAACAATACTATAATTACTAACCAAAGAGTAATAACACGGGAATCCAATGATTAAAAAAAAACACGCATCTAGGAAGATCACGTGAAAATAATTATGATATAAAAGTCCGTTTGACACATTTCTTGCCCTCCAGGGCGTCTCATTTAACGTGTCCTTTGAAAAAGTTTCCCCAGCCTAACAATCTCCGTAAAGGAATAAATCAAGGGGAAAAAAGTAGGCAATATCTAGAATCATTGTTTAACCTATCGAAAAAAGATTCATAATCTAGAAAATCTAGATTATGATTAAAAAAATCTAGATTTTAATCTAGAATCATAGTTTAATCATAGTTTAATCATAAAGCATTTGCTTTGTCTCAAGTTCTCTATCAACACACAATTTCGTTTTAAGGATAGAAAGTGATAAAATCACTCTCATATTTAACATTTCCCTTGCTTGTGATCGTCACGGATCGTAATTTTATCAAAGCCCTTAACTTGAGCAATATTTCCAAAACTTCGAATCGAATATCACTGGACGTCAATGGAATTACTGAATCTTTAGAGCTTCAGTCATTTTGTTTCAGGCTCGAGGTGTGCGCTCCGTGTGTTCAGAATGTGATTAGGTGGACAGGTGAGGCAAATTTCTCCATTATTGTCTCCAGTTTCCTCGCATGCAGTCGATGGATATTGGGTTAAATATTCTGTTCCACATACAGGCGTGTGTAGGAATTGTTACCCGCTTCAGACCGCACTCCGGGGAAGCTTTCATCCAAATCAAATTGCCTCTTTTGCTAAGAGTAATGGTTACAAGTACCACGATACGTATCATGTCAGGAAGTAAAACAGACTCTTGACGTGTCCATGTTTATACACCCGACCCACCCGATGTCTAGAATTAGCTGAAAGAACACCCAAATTACCTTAAGATGTGTCCAAAAGGCGTAAACCATTCGTCACTGTGTGCACGCTGGTGGGCAATTTTCACGTGGGTTGGGTTTGAAATAAAGCGTCCTCCTTTTTACGATTGCATAAGTCAATGTTTGTTCGGATGTCAGTGTTCTCAGACTCTCGTCATTCAAATAGATGCAGATAATGGCGACTGTGCATTGGTCCTAAAGAAAGCTAACTCGCATGTTCATGATATGATTAACAAAGATTGCAGGGAAGCAATCATATTATTTTCTAACATTTTTCTTCTATCTTTTTGAGATTATGACTATACGTCCACAAAAAAGTATTGATACAAGTGAAGAGTTTGTTTGCAAAAACCGATAAGTCCATATTTGCCAAATGGAGATATTTGGGATTAAAGGTCAAGAAAAATAAAGAAAATAATAAGAAAATTTTGCTTCTTTTGACCATAACTTTAAAAATGTACCTTTATATGTAGTAATCAATATATCATTTAAAAGGTATTATTTTGTACTTTATGACAGAGACCATACTTCAAAATCTTCAACAATGGACTTATCGGTTTTTGCGAACAAACTCTTCAAGTGTATCTATAACCAGAAACAGACAAACAAAGAGACATTGGAAGACGCCTTAGCCTAGGCTGCCATGTTACTGGTATGATTAACAGAAGACGTTGCAAGAAAACATGCAAGTTATGCCCAGTCAAGAGCAAGGTGCATTCCACTGTCTTAATTCATATCTGTATTCACCAGCAACAGAAGCTTTGTTTGGAAGGTATATTTGCGGGCGTATCCAAGTTATCTGAAGAAAAACAGGAATACTCATCATAATAGGCCATTTATATGGCTAATTTGTGCAAACATGGACAGTCTTATATTTCATGACGGTTTGTGTAAGACTGTGTTTCTAAAGTAAATGTTTAAAGAGAATGTTCAAAGGCAGCGAGAACAACGATTCGACCCCGCCCCCATCCATCCATCTATCCATTTATCATATCTACTATCTCTTCTTTTCATGATGTAGGCTTTATTGATGATAACATAAGATCTATGAAGGCTGAATATTTCGCTTTATTAGAGTTATTAGAGCAATTCTGCGAAAAGAGGCATGGTTGATATAGCTCACTTTTCAGCACAAGAGGAGAAAGACTTGGACGTACTTTTCGCAGATGCATTTCCTTTAATAGATTGTCGTTTGCATCAGATACTGTCTCGAGCTTTGCGACCCGTAAGCCCGAGGATGTTCAGGATGCATTAGACAAATGAACTGTACTCACTCTTCCCGTCTTACAGAGGAAAAAACTTTAAAAAAAATATATGTATTTAGATGCGGAAATCCCAAACATTGTATCAATGACTACAAAGAAATTAATGATATGTAGTTTTCATAAAATAATGATTACAGCGTCGGCTGTCACGATAGCAAAAGAAGACACGATGAAAGTCTTATTAGTAGTGCCAACATTTGTACAATGTAGTAACTGTTGATAATGATAGAATCCGCAGTGTGGGCGTCAGGATCTGGAAATGTTGGCAGATGATGGTACTCCGTCAGGAAGGCGGGAAAGGTGCTTCGTCGAGTAGTCCTACACATCTCACAGAATCTGAAAGTTGTTGTGTGTGGGTTTTTTTTTTTCAAAATTAAGAACGTATCAATGAGTCACAAAATAGCAATCAAGGTAGTTCTAAATCCCATTACGATCCACCCCACAATTGTGTATTTTTTTTCCCTTGTAATTTAGTGAATGCTTTTGTGAGTATAATGGGCTGCATCCACTTAAAGGTTCCATGAATTACATATGCATGTTGATTTGTGTTGATTTATGCTACCCTCAACATCACTTTTGCAGTGAAACGAATATGTAAAAGCATTCCATATATTTTAAACTATTTGTTCTACTTTTCCTCAGAGTACTTGGATATCAAATTTTTTTAATATTTTTTTTGTACTCAAAAAATCTTTCCAAACCAATATTCCTGTTGTGACCTCATCTGTCAATCATTGCTAAAGTACTGATATTGTATGTTTGAAAAAGACATTGGAATGCACCTTCCCCTCGACTCTGCAAAACTTGCATGTTCCCTCGCCATGTCTTTTGTTAGTCACATTAATATCACAGAAACATGCAAGTTATGCTGAGTCGAGGGGAAGGTGCATTCAAATGTCTTTTATTAAACATACCAGTACTTTAGCAATGATTGACAGATAAGGTCATAACAGGAATATGGGTTTCGAAGGATTTTTTTGTGGCGTATCCAAGTAATGTGAAGAAAAATAGAAGAACAATATTAGTTAAAAGTATATGGAATGTTTCTACATATTCGTTTCACCGCAAAGTGATGTTGAGGTTGACATAAATCAACACAAATCAACATGCATTTGTATTTCAGGGAACATTTAACACGTCCCCACCCCACCCTCCGCACGCACGTTGTTAGAACACGAATAGTATTCTTCGCGAGAGTGCACTCATGCACCGTTATAGATCCGTATGTATAGCCCGGGTCACAGATGAGTATCCAGGTGCGCCAAATACCAGACACTGTCCCAGAGTCAACAGTACCAGATTTGCAGGTTTCTTAGAGATAGGCCTACTATCACTCGCGATTTGTGGGTGAATGTATAATCCTGCAGATTTCAAAGCTGCAGGGGTAAGTTGATGAAAATCTAAAGTACTTATGTTTCATGGATTGTTACGAACAAGAAACATGATACATTTTGACGGCGTAAGACGCCGTACCAGGCTAGCTTGGCATGCCATCGTATTTTTCAAACATGTCATATACACTAAAGCATAACATTTTGCTGTTGTTGTAGACATGATTTAGTCTAATGAATGCCCTCGCATCGATAGTAGAATGAGTGTAATAGATAATTGTGCATTTAACCCAAATACGTATAAAAAGAAAACTAGAGGGTCAAGGTAATAGGAGTGACGCACAATGAGCCATCCACAATAAATCATCCACCTCAACAGTCTTTCCATGACCAAGTTTTCCTTTCCAGTATAAACTCATTCAAAATATAGATAGTCTTTCGCTAGGTTTTTCATCAGAGTATGATATTTTGAACAATGTTTAATTGCAACAGAAATTTCGCGTCATACAAACCAATAAGCTAGTTTTGAGGCGGTTTATTAACAGTGAAATTTTTCTGTACAAACTAATCAATCACTGTGATTAAATCACCCTTACTCATACATCACAATAACAATGACACTTACATGTATTACCGTCGAATAGAATCACAAGTGCCATGTAATTCCCTGAAAATGTCCAAAGATGAGGTTCAATGCACACATGAATGATCCTTAATGCACCGATGAATGACTCCTCCAACGTAAATCAACGGGCACAGGTTACTGTAATCCAAAGAATAAAGCCGCGATGATACGTATAGAATCCCGACGGCACAACTTACTGTGATCCAAAGTATAAATCCACAGCGATACGTGTAGAGTCCAGATGTTATGACGACCGCATCCAGTCGATGGCTGAATGATAATCCAGCAAATAATGTCTGGCTAGAAATCCAGCCCGTCACCACTTCGATGTAACAATGTCCATAACTTAATGGTGACTATAGACTCATATCAGTTAGACTTATACTGCTAACGAGTGCAGCCATGTTAATACCAGTGAGTCATTCTATGTATCACTTCACAGCCTTCAGTTTTTGAAAATATGTTTAATAAGAATAAAAATATTCATAAATACCCCACTCGTCAAACAGATGAATATCATTTGTCCCTTACCCGAACTCTATTTACAAAATCCACGTTCATCTACAGTGGCCCAAAATTTTGGAATTCCCTTGAGAAAAATATAAAAGATTCAATTAGTTTGAAATCATTCTCTAGTAATTTAAAGAAATATTTGATTAGCTCATATGTACCCCATGATTAGTTTGACTGCTTGGAATTGTTGTTCTTTTTTCTTCACCCTGTATCGAGATTGTTGACCTGCCCTTCGCTCTCTCTACTCCCCCTCTCCCCCTCCCGCCCTCTCTTTCCCTACTCTCTTCTGTGTGTGCACAATGTATGTGTGGATGCATACATGTGTGTGTACGTGCGTGTGTGTGCGTAATGTGTATGTGGGTACGTGTGTGTGCTTGTGTGTATGTGTATGTGTGTGTGTGTATGTGTATGTGTATGTGTATGTCTATGTCTATGTGTATGTGTATACATGTGAAAGCGTATACACTGTACTTCATGTAACCATCCGATTCGATTGAATGAAAACTGTATACTTTCAATGATTAGCTTGTACGGTACATGTATCGTTGTATTGTGTTATAAAGTCATATATAATTAATGTATTGTAGTAATGTAACGTAAGTGAGGGGACTGCAATCTACAAGTTCGCTTTTTAGCAGTCCCTCAATTTTCATTTCCATGAAGTTCTTTTAAGAACCAATATGTATTATTATGTTCCAATATATGTAATCATGTCAAAGTGTATTACAGCCCTGATGAAGGTCTTAAAAAGACCGAAAGTTTGGAAATAAACTACATTTACGTTGAACAAGCTACGTCCGGGAATGCCCTTATCTTCTCGCAATTGCCTGATGATTGCACCTCTTGGAGGTTGCATGAAACTCAGAGTTACAATAAATACGGATGAACCTGCAGTCAACCGCATGAACTTGTTTCATTACTTCTGTCTAAAGCTCTTCGAGCACTCTTCATAGTTGGATAGAATCACCAAGTGTGTGTATAATTGTATATATATATATATATATATATATATATATATATTTATTTATATATATAATGTATTTATATATACATATATATCATATATATATAGTATACATATAATATATATATATATATATATATATATATATATATATAGAAAGAGAGAGAGATAGATAGATATATTTATATTTATTGTGTGAGTGTGTGTATGTGGTGTGTATGTATTCATTTGTTTTGATATGTTGCCAAGCTTTAGCAAGGACGGCACGTAATTGTCCAACGCCATGTGTAATATAAAATTTCAAGTTTCTTTTGGTCCCCAAACTCCACCCCCCCCCCCCCCCCCCCCAGGCTTCCCAGGCACATGCGTCAGGTCCGATAATAAGATTCTCAACTCACGCTCTGGGCAGATATCAAAAATTCACAATTTCAACTGCCAAAAGGGAACACATGTGCCTCACGCTTATGACGGATCCCAGAATTATCGGCGAAATCAAAGAAAAGAAGAGAAGGAGGTGAAAAGAATGAAAAATGGGTTTGGGGTAAGCATTCATATTTTTTTTTTTTACTGTGTGCAAGCGCCGAGGTAGGACATGCAGTTCTGGTTTCCGCTTTGTCACATAGTGTAGAGATGTATGATTACGAATACCTCTATCAAACATCAGTGCGACTCACTAATAGTCAAATCGCCTCCTCAGAAAGAATAAAACAAGCAAAATCTTGCCGTAATATCCTATAAATCAAAATTGTGTGCGCACATGAATGAGACTGTCTCAAATGATGGATCTTAGTGACGAGATATACACTGACATAAGCTGGCGAAAAGACAATACGAAGAGTATAACGTGGAACGCACTGCACGTGTTCTTCCAAGAACACTTACACGTGATTTTTTTTTCCACCTTGCGTTCCTGTTTTTCAAGCTAATCATCCAAGAATGTATACTTTATAAAAGGCAAACTTCCTGCTGTAGCCTTCGAGGGAAAGCAAACAGGAGTAAATACTTTGAAAGAACACTATACCTTCTCACTATTAAAGATCCGAGAATTCTCGCTTTGGTCAGCCTCTTAAAAATGTCAGTGAATGAGCTGCTTTCTGTTTTGAATTTGTTCGTCCTTGGTTGTTTTGTTTTGCTTATTTTCGTGGGGTTTTTTTTTATTTGCTTTGAAAGAGATTAAAATATGAGGGAAATTGCTCTCAAGGCAGTTTGTTTTTGGAATTTTTAAACAAACGCAGTTTTCAGACACAACATTCTCGAATAGTTAATCTTTTGTTTGGAGGGTGGTCGGTCTTTACGTTAAAAATCAATACCTCCCTCGAAGACAATGTAACATGTGTAAGAAACGGGGGTAATGAGTAGTATGTGATAATACGTAAAAGTAAGTGATGCTGTATTTCTCGTCCCTACTTTTTTAAAGATTTTCCCGCTGCATTTAATTAGTAACAAACGAGCTGCGAATTCATAAGAAAGAGAACGCTATTATCTCCTAATCTTTTGTGCCATAGGACGATGACGTATTTGGTAACCATAACAACGCCATTTGTTGCGTCACTGGTCGACCCACAGGGCTGCCAGTTGGACTGTAAAAATAATACGGGTGACACAGACAATGAGAATGGTTATTATAATGTCAATCTGGGGATGATGATGATACCCGCACTAAGCCAACATTATGAAGATTATCCCAATGGCAATACAAGTTAGGAATAACAACCAGTAGACAAGGACGAAGAAAAGAAAAGAAAAGACAGAAGGAAATAGCTTAGACTGGGATGAAATGACGGTGATTACCGGTGCTAACGTGTAACCACAAGTCGTGGAAGGCTGAATTTCATGCTCTCTCGAAAGGATTTTATCCCGGATTCTGCTTTAACGATGGATACTGAAGCTGACCCTAGACACTGTTCTACAGTCCCTTCCCATCGCACATGTTGAAATGATAAAAGATAGGATCGTGTACTGTGATCAATGGTAATGGTCGAGTCGTAGAGGCTGCTCTTAAACCTCCTTCAGCGTCCTCGCTGCATCTATTTAAAACTAAGAAGATATATATGAGAAAGGAAAGTGAAACAAAAACAATTGCGAGGACACACTACCGTAGGCATATTATCAATCACTCCAGCGGTCTTCGATCCTCAGACGCGGCCATGAGATTTACGAATCTTGCCGAGTGCTCTGGTGAAAGGGAAGTAGTCAAACAAAACAATGATACATGCAATTACGTAATTCATCATGACATAATGCTACCCTTCCATAAGAGCTATTGCCTAGCTTTTCAGGCCTCACGCTTTTTTGTTTAATAGAATTTGACGACGGAAAGATGCCCAGAGATTATCAAAGTGAGGAAGAAAATGAAGCCGCTAATGCAAGTCAATCACCAAGGCGCCCATTTATGTTCCATCCCCAACACATACTTTGACCAAATTGCCTTGCGTTGTTGGAACTACTCTTTCTTTGAATTATGACGAATATGGTACAAATGTAGCACCAATGATTTATTACCACGATTGATAATGAAAATGCTCTCTGAAGCAGAACATGCCTTTAAATTGAAGTAAAGACGAAACAGTCTGAATTCATATCTCCACTTTCGACCGAAGAAAAAAATTTCCTGCATTGCCGATGATGTTTGGACATTTTGTTTATGTTAGTTTTTACCCTGTAAAATTGTGTTGATGTATCTATAGCCACTTACGAACGACTTTTCATATTTTTAATGGGATCTTATTTATGCACACTGAAAGCATGATATCTATATGTGGTTTTGTGAACTTTATAGGCTCATGGTGAAGTTCCCAGGATGTGCATTCAAATCAATCACAGCTGAGTGTGTACTAAGAAGAGTGCCGCTGATTATTTTTGCCCTGCGTGTACGCAACGTACCGAGGTTACCCGATCCTCAATTTGTTTATTCCCAGCTCGTGTGAATGATTGGTTGTAGGAATAATTAGTTTTTGCTTGGTAAGATATTCTGGTAATCGATACTCCTTGTCAGGGTTTGAAACTTCACGCACTTGCAATATAAATGGCAATGTAATTAAGCGGAACCTTGTGACTACAACGCTTTGTTGTTATTGTTGTTTTCATCGCGCTATTCCAACACACATGAACGTAGTCGCAACACTCATCCCCCCTTCCCCCTCCTCCCTCAGGCGCTTTCCAAACTTCAACAACAAAATTAATGGAAAAGACAGTTCATTCCTGACAACGACTGCACGTGACTAAAAAAAATGACCGGTCGTTTTTAGCAGGCTTTTGGAATTGAAGTAATCTTTTCTTCCAGACAGTAACTAATATCTTATTACTGTGCGAGATACAGTTTCTAGTTGCTTCCTTTGCCCTAAAGGCCAGTATACATTTAGAAGAGGACGTTGCAAATTTAAAAAAAAACACAGAAATATGCTCGGCAGTAATTCTTCTACAAACATCTACAAATATGTTTACATATACATGTATGTATATATATATATATATATATATATATATATATATATATATATAATATATATTATATACTGTATATAATCTATGAGAAAGGAAGGAGAAAACAGTGCGTATAGCTTTGACATCATTATTCCTCTTACCGTTCCTCCTTTTCGGAAAAAATGCAAGAGGTGAAAAGTATATATATATATATATATATATATATATATATATATTATATATAATACATAGATATAATGAAGTTATGCATATATATTTGTATACACACACACATATATATGTATATATACAAACAAGTATACATACAAATAAGTGAAGTATTGTCTATGCCAACATATGCCTACATGCATCCTTTGTAGCAACTAGAGTCCAATGCATTGCTAGTGAAAATAAACAAAAGTTTTCTATGGATATGAACATTATGTTGTTGATGTTGTTGATGTTTTGGTGACGTGGGCCATACAGTCGTTGAAAAGACTCCGATGCATCGACAAATGTGGCCTCCCAGTCAACTGAATGGATATTCTTTTCTTCAAAACCTTTAAATGCTTAATTGACATTTATGAATGTGCCAATTGGAAGGATTTACAGTAAAATTCTACACAATGCTTAAATCCCTCTAAATAGATAGACGAACCTATACATGTAGAAGCAACAGCTAAATCTTGCCCCCTCCCAAAAAACAAACAAACAAACAAACAAACAAACAAACAAGCAAACAAACCCAACAACAACAACACACACAAAGAAAGGTGTGGAATTTTAAAGTTACATTTTCACTCAATGGTCGTGTTTGTCTGAACCACATTTGCAAATTTGAATAGACAATAATTTACTCTCCCATTCACTCTACATTCACCTTAAATGTCACTGGGAAATGTATTTGGTCAATATTTTCTTCGTATCACGTCAGCTTAGTTTTCACGAGACTACCATGTTTTAATGCAAAGGATTTAACTTATTTCTGTTCATTTTATGTAAAAACAAAAGAAATATAAATGAACAGAACTTATGAAACAGAAACAGGCGAAAATATCATCACCTCCATCATAATATTCGACATCTGATTGCTGTTTACACGTATATCATTGGTTTGGAAGGACTTTAAAGATTGTAATTACACAACTTTTTCATTTCAGATCGGACGTTTTACTCTGTTGCTGTTTTTTTTTTCTCTTATACTTTAAACTAACTTGAATAATACCTTAAATGTCAGGGTATGCATTTAATGTACGCACACAAACACACTTATTTTGAGGACCCAACTCAAGAGAAAGGTGAATGTCGAAAATTAAAGCGAATACATCTTAATGTTGCATCAATGAAATCATAATTATGCAAAAGGACAATGCATATCAAATGCCAGGTGTTGAAATGCCCGATATACTGGAAATTCAATGCTCGCCATCCGCTACAGTGAATTAATGACCGGTCTTGAAACGTATCGAGTGTCAACCATGATTTGTGTTATAGTTTTGGCGGTTTTGTCAGCAGCTGTGTACGTATGTTAAAAAAAGGCTGGAGAATTGCCAAGTAACCAGCCCTAAAGCCGAAACATATACAGCGTTAGCGGTCAGGTTCTTTTTTTTTTTCCCCCGTAGTTTCCACACCACTAGCACCTGTATCTTTGCGGTGAGAGTCTACTTGCATGGTGACGCTCCTTGAAGCCGCTCTTGGGTATTGGTTTACATCTACAGAATAATATCTTTAGTCATTTTTAAGATTGTGCTTCTTCTTAAATCTTTTATACCAGATGATTATTTTTTTTTCTCTTACGTCCACTGACATAATAAAAGTAAGTAGCTTATTTGTCACCTATTTTGAATTACTTGCCATTATGCAACGGATACAATATTCAAGAATAATGTTTTTATCCTTAAGATCTCCTTTGCCTAATAGCAAAAGTCCTATAGGAATCAGAGGAAAATCACTGTGCATGTCACTTCAATTGGAAACGGATAGAATGGCAAAGATTTGAAATCAAAAAGACGTTAACACCGACAAGTACAAAGTACGTCACACACCGTTGATATTGTTATCTACAGAAGATGTGAAGTATAAGTGTGCTCAATTTTCATATTTGTATGAAACAGAGTGAATAATAGGCGAGATGTCTGAACGCTATCATCCTCAACAATCCTTAGATGATCTGAGATTATTCGTGTGTCTTAGTGTGTATGGATGATTACGTCATCACTCTAATTATTCGAGTCAGTCTATAAAATGTCAACAAAGAGACGGTGATTATAGTCTTGTTCCACTTGACGCCCCCACTCTTCATGGTGCTCATATCATTTCAATGGCGCAAATCTTATATCATCAAAATACGATGAGCGAAAATTCCTTGGCAACAACCATGCAAATACATAAGCAACACACACACATACCCTTAGGAGTGCCCATTTCACTGAACTAACGCATTCCCTAGTGAGAAGATATGACAATACATGGCCTACTTTCACCTATCTTGGAGCATGTCGAGAATTCTCTCCGTAACTCATCTTTAGGGCGTGTCTATAAATTGACGCCTTTGTAAGCATGCACTACATACTTCATCAACTCATCAACCCGTAGAACCTATACGTTTGTGGTGTCCCCCGCATTTGATACACGCGTTCACAAAAATCTCGTGTGTTCTGTTTGTAAAAGTAGAGGTTCGGCATATATCCGGTGGAATTAACAAAACAAAGAACGTAATAAGACGATACAGAAGTATGCAAAACATGAATAAAACAAACAAAATAATGCACATTATATTCGCTGTGCGATCAAAAGGAACGGTTTAATAGAGGTGCTCTATTAGATGACGGGAGTAATTCAGAGTTTGCAGTGTTTATTGTTCTTTCCTCACAAACACCATTTCGTAATTTCCATACAACTCTCATTCCAGCATGCGAGTAAACGCTTTGTGCAGGTGTGACTGTGTGCATGTGAGTCTACCTGTCTGTGTCTCTAGGTCTACCGGTCTATGTGGCTCCGTTTTAGCTGCTATTTTCTTTTATTCCCACTTTGTTTTTCCTCTCCATGTGAAATCTCTGATCCATGCATCTGATGTATACCACTAAGCTTGGAATAAGCTCAATCTGGCCAGGCCAACTTAGAATGCAGGGACACTGAACTATTTTTTTTTCCTAGGCGTCATCTGCTTTGAGAAGGCTTTCGGACGCCTATGGAAGAATTGTGCCGTACTATATGGGCATCCATTCGTTCCACTTGGCTTGGTTGGCTAGAAATACTATCCCTATTGATATTTGAAAAATCTCATGGGAGAATCGTCACACACGAAAGCTCGCAACAGGAATGCGCTGCAATCGAGAGTCATTTTCTTCTCCTATTCTCCATTCCCTCAGAAAAAAGAAAATGATAAAAACGTGAGGCATAAGGGAAAAATGAGAAGAGATATGTTATTTTCTACCTAAGATCAGAATAGTTTGGGTTTATTGAAGAAAAAAAAAGAAAAAATAGGCAGGAGGCCATGTTATACTTACGTTTCCTGCTGTTACCCCTGTTGTAGGTATCGTGTTAAATATCGATGCTAATATCTTAGGGGAAATGCGCAAAGCTAACACAGAAGGCGTTAGGTGAGATCCCGCGACCAACGTTAATACGCACGAAATTTGCGGGCAGAGACATTTAATGTGCCGCTTCGGGCTCCGCGTATCACATTTCAGCCGCTTGAGGGGGCTATTAATAGCGGAGGTCGCCATTTCCCATCGATGCATTTTTATTTTCTTTTTTTTTAACATGGGATAGGTTGGTTGCATGTAGAACATGTAGAACAAAGTGTCCGTGCATGTGTTCGAGAGTTCTCTCGCATGTTCTCAGTCAGGAGAGCAGCGAATCAAAACAATGAATTGGTTAAACACAACCTGTTGGTTTATTCGTAAATTGTTTTATCATTTCATTGATTTGTTTAGCTTGATTAGAGTGTTTGTTTGTTTGTTTGTTTGTTTTGCTTTCTTTTCTTTATGGGCCGAAGAGTTAGTAAGGCGATTAGCGAGCAAAGAAACATGCATGCCTTTAGTCAGACTTATGCTTATGTGATCTTTTCAGATGTTTAAACCGACTAAAAGTTTCTATTCAAAGCTAGAAATTACGCCTATAATTAGTTTTGCAACAAAGAGGGATCCTTATATTCCTCTAGAGAATTTTTTTATAACATTCTCACAATATAAGTCGTGCTCAAGGTCAAAAAAAAAACGTGTATGTTTGTGTTCTCACCGTACCAGAACAGGTGACATGGAGACATTGGTGGTTCTCTCTGCTGAGCCACGTCGGCTGTAAATCGCGAGAAAAACTGCGTCATTCTCAATATCTAAGACATTTAATCCGTTCCATACTGATTTCCGGATTCCCCATATACTTTATGTACAGGCCACCAGGTTCCCGTTTGGAACGGATTAAGGCTACATTTGAAAACGTATCTATGACTCAATTTGATCGGGTGTATCACGTGTGTCATTCTCCCAGGTGGAAATGGAAGCTCTTGGATGATTAGTTTTCAAATCCATCCCGGTGATGACGAGATGCAGTGAAAAGTGCATCTCAAATTCGTCAATTCATCTCCCATATCCTCACCAAGCAACAATTAAATGGAATTCCCGAACTGTAGACGACAGAATCATAAAATAAGTAATGATCACTTAATACCTGGCATAAATCATGCGTATGGTTAAAGGAGTTACATTATACCTGTCCAATGATACACATCTTTTTATTGTTGTTTAGCTCTCCATCGCATATCCCTTACATTCTAAAAACCACAACTAACAAAAGCCTGTTAGAATCGAATCGCCAGTCTGAGTTAGGTCTTATTTGCATTGAAGCCAATACTCATTGTTAACGGTCGACTCGATCCAGTCGAGATTCTTCGAGTCTGTGTAAACCAACATAGAAGCAGTGATAAAACTGTACACAATTCGTTACGAGGATCCTCGAATATATCCGAGTCTGGCAAGCCGCCTCGCTGCATGGTATCTCCACGATACGGGGCCTTTAAGAGCAAAATACAGGCTTAATCATTCTGAAAGAGCAGACTCTAAGCTTGAACGTGACATATAAGTCGATGCAAACTGACCTTTCTACACCTATCTAAATAATGGCAAGGAAGTGCATCCTTTGGAATGTGTTTGCTGATAAAAAGGGGCTTTGAAGTTTAAAAGATGGTTGAAGTTCCTAATGGTCGTTCATTCATGTCATCTCTTTTTGTTCTTGCTAAATTGCTTCCTCTTATTAATTTTTGATGTGTTTTTACTTGAGTGGGATTTGTTCTTGTTGTTGATGCGTTTGTTTGTTTATTTGTTTTTGTATTTCAGCAATATGCAAGCCTGTTTTTTAAACCGAATTTCGTCAAGTCGTTAATGTAGCTCGTCAGTGTGAACTGAAGTAACCTATGAGTATGCAGCTTGCTTCTTCATCTATCGTGGTGGTGGAAAACAGCATCGCAAGTGCAGCTGGTGCCGCCGTGAATAAAATGTTGATGATTAAGACAACCTCGCTCGCCTGTCATCAAAGGCCTCGTCGAATTCATTCGATTGTGTTTCCATGTATGTGCAGCTTATCATGTTTACCCCTCGCAATCTTTTCTGTCCTGAGAGCCTTTCTCACTTTCCAGTACATCCTAATGCAAAATTGTCGATTGCAGAGTATCGTGCTACTTGTAGAGTGCAGCGCCGTCTAACCCCTCTCTCTCTCTCCCTGTCAATATATTGTCTCTATTTCTCTTTCGTTGTCTCTTTTAATCTATGGCGTTATCTCCCTCTCTCCTTCTCTTCTTTTTTCCCCCTTCCATACACTGTGGTAGTATGTCAACATATCTACAGCATCATTGTTCAGTAGTGCATATTGATGTACAATCGTATGAGGTATTGTTGTGTATCGCTTAATCCGCTGTTGAAGCATTGCGCGAAGTGAGCATGTATATATTCAAAATTGATATAATGTTTATTTGAATGTATCAGTTACGTTATAAACACCGACGTGAACTTTAGAGTTAAGCGTGCCTTTACGTTCACAACATCTCGGATAGCAGATTCAGATATCCTCGAAGTGAGGTGAGCAGGTGAGCAAAGCCTGGCGATTTGTGCCAGATGAAGAGTACCTTTACACCAGAGGGATTAAGAACATTAACCTGATACCTCCTACGCTTTATTCTATCATAATCTAAGAGTTCAGGCATCATGATGATAGATCCATGGACCGAGAAAGTCATCGCACTATTATCACAACAGTATGATATAGGCATACACAGTTCAAACGTTCACTTCAGATAGAAATGGCATTCCGGTATGCCTGCTTTGATGGTCATGAGATCTTCATGTTGATAATTTGATCTTTTCGGGTCTTTTTGTAACCTGCATAATGTTTCGTTCGATACCATTCATACTCTGTGATAGCATGCCACCTCAGGCTAATCTGATGATACGCAACTGTTATTATATCTCATTCAATTCAGGTGACAATAATAGACAGGAGAATATCTTGTGACCGTGCATCACAAAACGAACACAAAGTCGCAGCCCTTGATTTAGCATGAGGGCCTCAAAAGGGTGAAACAGGTCAACCAAGTCTATCTTGAGTTTTTCATTTTTTTTTTCTGAAAGAGCTATTCTTCGTTTACATCATTCATAAGTTTTGGGTCATAAAACGAACAGGAAAGTGTGTTTTCAACACTTTTTTTCGACAACCCCTTTATTGTAGAGTAGTGCGATTAAATACGTCTTCAGAGGTCCCTTTTAATTTCTTTAAAATCCTTCACACACCCTTCAGTTTCAACTGTAATCGCTAATAACTTTTGAATAGATAGTGCTACCACATTGAAAGTTAGCATTTATAATGGACAGAAGGTGTTAATAGAGCACGCTTAATTTCAGCTTAAACTGAGAATCCCTTCATTGTTGTTGCCGCGGTGGTTTACATCCTGTTTTTTTGTCCCATTCATCGCACAGCCAGCACGGTTTCTAAAGATTAAGCGCTTGAATAGACCCTTTACTTCAGAGCCTCTTTTCTCAGTTTACACCTTTTCAGAGCGTGTGATTTCTTTTTATAATATTTAGATAGGTTAGGAGAGTCCATTTGAATTGGGTTATACATCATTTTCAAGAATCTGATCTTTCAATATCTGCCTTTAACTTAAAATCAATGTCTGGCGACTTTTTGATGGTTCTGTGATGCAGGGTCACATTTTATTTTGAAGCATAAATGTCAACTTTGTGCATTCTTTAATGGATGCTGTATCGTAGCAGCTGAAGTTGAATGATGACAAAACAATTTTTAATCATCTAGACACTAACTTAGTGTAAGAAATGTAACTGTTGAACTGTCATTTATGTTAATCCTTCAACATGTTCAAATACAGCTAGGTATTTAAGTGTCAGATTTGACTTTTGGTTGAATTTAAACCCCATGTACCCTTGCCAGGTGATCCATTGAAACTCACTTGCCCAATGATACGCAGCGAAAGTATAAAGACGTAAAGTATGAAGACGTTTGGTCTCTGAACGAAGTAGTTGTGCAGTTTGGAACAACATTCCTGGAGACACAAGTAAATGTAAACGATAATTATGATTCCTTTAGAAATAGCAGTAAAACGTAGGCCTTAATGTTTAATTTCTATTGAATTTATTTGGTGCTTTATAAGTCACATGGACTATCTCTATCTTTTATTTAATATTGCCTGATTGTGTTTGCTTTCTTTGATATACTTGCATTTGCTTCCTTTCTGACTTTCTCATATGTTTGTTCTTCATTTTGCTTGTTTCTTTTGAAAGAGTGAACGCGGCATGAGATGTATATGTGGGAAATTGTACGTGACGTTTTTAGTTGCACTGGACATGCAAAGTTAATCTCGTTCATAATTGCGTCAGTCGTATGACGTAGAAAGGGTCACTACCCATCGTACGGCGTGTATGCCAGTTGTGCTGCAATCTCGATTTACACTAGTTTAGTATGAAGGGCTGTGTTTTAGATTCAACAATAAAAGGACTTCAAGTAAATAGTGGCCATAACATCTCACCCAGCCGGATTTTTCTAACTGCACATCAATAGTTTGCCTGTGGGTCTT
The DNA here is from genome assembly GCF_040938485.1 of Diadema antillarum. Taxonomy (NCBI): domain Eukaryota; kingdom Metazoa; phylum Echinodermata; class Echinoidea; order Diadematoida; family Diadematidae; genus Diadema; species Diadema antillarum. Next base: position 139,272 of record NW_027272324.1, on the reverse strand, counting down.
GTTTTGTTTGTTCTGATAAGCTACTCTTTCGGTATGCCAGCGCTGATCCATTTGCGAAAAGATCTAACGAACGATTTTGCTTTAAAAAAATGTGCGCCATACAACAGGGCACTGCTTTCCATCGTAGGCCACCTGAATACGAGTTGCTTGTCAGATGGCTGACTGTGACGTATGTCTCAGCACCCTGAAATGGAAGTTACCAATTTCTGTGCCTCGGGTGCGTAATTTAGGACCCAAAAACTTGACAATCAAAGAAAATGATGGGATGAACGCATTGATTACTGTCATCTATTTAACATAAAATACCATAATTGGGTGAGAAGGTTATGATTTAGACAATTATTTTGAGGAACAATAAGAAAATTGAATGCATTCCCATGAAAGAGTCAAATCCTGCGAATGTCAGAGAAAAGCTATGTGATACCTTAGAAGTATCTTCCTGCATGATCGACTAATTTCATGTAAACATGTGGAGCTACACTGCTTCTGCTAAGATTCATTAAACAATGTATCATGCGAAAAAAATGAGCGAGATGTTGGATATTTTGTTGGTTGTATTTGTTTTCTTTTGTATTTTGGTTAATATATTTTGCTGTCCCTTCTTTTTCAAATTGGTGATTTGATTAAAAGCCACGCTGTCCGAAATGCCGGATCGACTGGAACAAAAGGCTAGCATGCTTCCGACTGACTTCAGAAAACTAAAAGCCGAGAGGCCTTTCGTGGAACTAACACTTCTTTCTTCAATCCCCTATCTGACAGTAGGAACAATACATGAACATATCTATTGTACCATCTGACATACAGTTCTTTGATATGGAACTCGTCCATATTGTAACGTGGAAGGAAACGCTAGCAGGTGACCGAGACCATTTCCCTTTGGTTGAAACCTGCACACTCTCTTCTGACACACAGCCGTTGGCTACTACTATCGCGTAATTAATACGACGTATACAACAAGCGACAGGCAGTTAGATTACACGATAGTCTTTTTTTTTAATTCCTTTCATGAGCAGAAGGTATCATGTTTAACACAACAAACACTTGGTCATTTACCAGTGTTTTGTCTTAAGAGCAGTGCTATTTTGATGCGGTTGGTATTATCTTCCTTCATCGGAGCGCCATTACAAACGTTCCACACCATACCGACCATGTGATATTAAATAACGCAGGGTCCTTTTTTTTTCTCAATTTGGTTGGTTTCTTAATCGGTGAATCCATAAACAGAATAAAGAGAGTGCGTCCGGGATTATTATGTACTTTGTGGTGCGTTGTTATCGTGGGCGTTTTGATAATGGTGTCTTTCTCTGCTGTTTGTACGGTGTAATTTCACTCTGATCAATAGGATCAAATTCACTGAAGGTGAAAAATAAAAACACCTACAACAACAGTAACAAACACTGCAATATTAAGAAGTCGCACAGTTCACTGTCCAGAAAACATATCCATGTAACATTGTTCACTGAAAGATGTGAGCCTCATCTCATGGTTTTAGGCGATTTGCTGTTTGTCCTCACGGATTGCATTCAATATCACTTTCCCCTTCTGATAAATCCCTTTCCCGAAGTGATTCGCAGATACATCCGATGAATCATTTTGCTCCGGAACATCGCCTTTCGTGTGACACCTTCCTCCCGTTTCCATCCCGCCATGTTCGTCACTAGATGTGTAGATGAACTATGCGATTTACAGAGCATTGGTCTTTTGACACGTTTCCGCACATTAGATGTGAGAAGATCTCGAAAGGCGAGCCGCGACGAATGTTAATGACACGAATAGGAGAGTGACAAGACGATTTGGACAGAACAAGACGAATCAGGGAGCCGAATGCAGACGTAGACATGGGGGAAAAGACGAAAGATGTTTAAGTGTCTCACTTTTATAACGACTTTTTCCATGTTTCATCGGCTTCTATATCGCATGCTGTTTGGCACCATCTTATCACCCATTTTTAAATCACTTTCCTAACTTGCTTTAAATTTCCATCTTACTATCATCACATATACCACAAACTTTATTACTTGGTTTTACAAAACAAAAAGAAGAGTTCATGAAGCATACTGCATAAAACAAGGGAGAAATAGTGAACGGTTGTAGTAATGTGATGGATAGTAGAATAAGGAGAAGGGAAATGGAGAAATCATGATGAAGGAAGAAACAAAAACAGCAGGATTATAGGCCAACCATATCTGCATATTGCAGGCGACGACAACTTCTGAAAATCTCCCATAGAACCGATATAAAAGCTACCTTATCACAACTTTGAGGAGTAGGCTGATTTTAAAATTGGATAATAAACCTCATAAGAAAGAAACACGAAGAACAAAGAAACCGACGAAGTTTTGAGCAAGACTGTCTAATACAAATGTAGACAAGAGGCAGTTTACATTAGCTTTCGATTTGTAAGAACGTATGCGGTTGCTTGTTTGATAGCCAATGCTCGTTACTTTGCAGTTTTCTCGGCCTTTATATAAATCGGGAAACCTGGTGAGGGTCACCTTTACTTTCTGAGTGAGCCATATTGCTGGCTGTGAGGCATATGAAAATATATTGTTCTTAATGCCTTTGTTTTCTCTGTTTCCTGTATAACATTTACTGTATGAGATATTTTCATCACGCGATCCTATAAAAAATATGAATCATGACCATTATCAAAGCGTATCAAACATTGTCAAAGCAGGAACGTGGTGTTGAAAGAAAGGAAGTAGGGAAAGAATAAAGAAAAGGGACATAAGAGAGAATCATGAAAGGTGAAGAATCGGGGGGGGGGGAGTGGGAAGATGAAGAAGAAGAAAAAAATGAAGAAAGAGGGAGAGCCTTTTGGTAGCGAGCTCCGTTTGAAATGCAAGTACACTGTCGGGGCGTCGTCATTACTAACTAATCCCGTGGAAAATTGATATTGCCGTCGTCGCTATTTGACCTGTCAAGGTAAGAACGCTCCGTTTGAAACATTAGAATGGGTGATTACACCGACAATGCTCGTACCATGGCTGCGAACGCATCTAGAATTTGAAAAAAAAATAAAACAATTCATTTCTCCTCGCAATAGTTAACGATTTTAGAGGTCTTGCCGGAGGGTGCGCATGCCACTATCAATTATTTCAGCTTCAAATATCACTTTCTTTCCATACTATGTCCTTTACAATTTTGTCCAACGTAACGTCAAGATCACTATCTTCTCTTTCGCTGTCTGGAGGTGAGTTCGTTAATGCGATCGAAATGAATGAAAAGAGAACATACCTCTCTTTCTTTGTTTGTTGCTGTTCATTTCTTTCTTTTTTTTAGCATTCTTTTTTATTTGGTTCATTCCGATGCTGTTCGTTTTCACCATACATAATTATACTGATGCTGGTTGATGTACATCTTTTCAGCTGAACAAAGCTTGATCACTAGCTGGTCCAAATATGAAATAATTGCTGCTGTTGGATAAAAGCACCTTTTACTCAGTGTATGCACGATAAAAGAAACGGGTGATACGGATAAAAAGGAATCCAAAATAAACTAAGCGCGCTATAGTAATCAGTTTGTTACCTCCGCCACGGGAGGAGGTTATGTTTTCGTTACCGTTGGTTTGTGTGTTAGTTTGTTATTTAGTTAGTTTGTCCGTGTGCAAAATAACTCAAAAAGTAGATAACGGATTTAAATGAAACTTGCAGGAAAGTTTGAGAATGATACAAGTAACAGATGATTAAATTTTGGTAGTGATCCGAGAATTTTTGGGGAATTTATGAAGGATTTTTGACATTTTGGCAGGTAGGGTCATTGAACCTAGGAGTTCAGGCTGCGCGTATTTGACGTTTGCATGCGCGCACTTAAGTGCGTGCTCTAGTTTCTGCCAAGATGAGGCGCGCCGCGCAGCTGGAAGATTATGACATAACAAAAGGTGAACTATATTGGGAAAACGGGCGACTTTCAGCACATTAATGCTAGGTACAGGTACGCATGGGTGGAAATCACTGATCTCTGTGGAAAAACAAGATCAGGGGGGCATTTCATGAAGCATTTTGTCTGACAAGTTGTCGGACAAATTGGGCTCTCAGCCAATCAGATGCAGGGATTTCGATAGCTTGTAACAGTCTGTCAGAAAAATATCCGACCAAAATGCTTCATGAAATGCCCCCCTGGGGGGCATTTCATGAAGGAACTTGTCGGATAAAATATCTGACAAGTCGATAAAATATCCGACAAGTTTTGAGAAATTCTTTAGTCTGATTGGCTGATTTCTCTGAACTTGTCGGATATAATTGACTTGTCGGACATTTTATCCGACAAGTTCCTTCATGAAATGCCCCCAGTGGTGGAAATGAGCTGCATGCTTGGCGGAGGTCTGCGCTCTCAGAGTGCTTTTCTAGTTACCTCCGCCAAGGGGGGAGGTTATGTTTTCGTTACCGTTGGTTTGTTTGTTACCTCCGCCAAGGGAGGAGGCTATGTTTTCGTTACCGTTGGTTTGTTTGTTAGTTAGTTCGTTCGTTCGTTCGTTTGTTCGTGTGCAAAATAACTCAAAAAGTAGTTAACGGATTATGATGAAACTTGCAGGAAAGGTTGAGAATGACACAAGTACCTAACGATTAACTTTTGGTAGTGATCCAAGAATTTTTGGGGAATTTATGAAGGATTTTTGACATTTTGGCAGGTAGGGTCAATGAACTTGAGAGTTCAGGCTGCGCGTATTTGAGGTTTGCATGCGCGCACTAAAGTGCGTGCTCTAGTTTCTGCTAGGGCGAGGCGCGCCGTGCAGCTGAGGGTTTATGACGTAACAAAGGCTTCTATATTGGGAAATCGGGCGACTTTTCATGCACACAATGTTATAAGTACGTAGGGCCTATGGATGAAAATCACTGATATCTCTATGGAAGAACAAGATCAGTGGTGGAAATGAGCTGCATGCTTGGCGGAGGTCTGCGCTCTCAGAGTGCTTCTCTAATTATTAAAGCGGGCACGTTCGTACGTACGCACATTGCTTTAAATGTAAATTAGTATACAGAGGCTTATGTAGTTACTGTGTGTACGCCAATCATTGCCAACCTGTAGGCTTGTAGACACAACATTGTATCCTTGGTTCCTTTGCATGATGGATTTGTCCCTGCCTTGACGGGATCAAACAGCATTCAGTGCGAAAACAAAGTCTATACGCTGTTTCTCTCCCTTGTTTTGTTCGCCCACCCCCCTCCAATTGAAATTATAGCTTGCGACACCAGTTATTATCAAGAATAACATCATCAAACGTGGTTACAATAGATTACGTCTAGCCCATGTAATGATTTAACTTCTTATTCAAAGTAAAGGATGGGGAAAAACTTACCTACTCAGTGTTGTTTACTCATAACCATGATAATTCCATGGGCATGAAGAACAAGACCTCACATTTCTTGATGCAAATATGTAATTGCGGAATCTGTACTTGAAGAAAAATCTATCCAACTGAGAAATTCGTCATTATAGGGCTAGAATGTGTCTGTGCATCAAAAAACCACCGAAACGTCACCAGACATGGCATTTTAGTAAGGACAGATTCTGAAGGAAAAGATTCTAAGATTTAAAATGACGTGTAACTCAATAGAAATGAAATTTCATAACCTGTCAAAATAACTGAAAGAAAGTACATACCCTGGCAAGATGCTTACGGAATAAAGAGGCTTCGGGTCTATTCAGGTGCTTAATCTCACCTCCGGCGCCTATGGAAGGAGATCCACTCTTTCAGAAGATATGAAACTACACTAACAGATTGACAAGGTTGACCCAAGCGACATATTTTGAGTCCTCACGTAAAATTGCTCAATTTGCAAATTTAGTAATTCCATGTACATTATATTTTCTTAAAGGAATTATTATACACATGTATTTTCTTTCTTCGAATAATGTACATTGTAATCTGTGATGTACTGAAAAAGAATTTTGATTTATGTATGAAACTATGTTGAAGAAAATCAAATTAAATCAAATCGAATCAAATCAAATCAAATTAAAAATTTGGCCGTATTTTTTGTTATTGGTTTTGTGATGCATGGTCATATAATCAAGGATAGGGCAAAGATGATCGCTTGGCCCTTTGGAAGAACAATGCTTTCCCTTAACGAAAGAAGGTTCATGTGATCGAAAGACGACCATAGCAAGTAAAATTGGAATAAGAAACACAAGAATATAATGACATTGTCATGAAAGGATGGATAGAAATGATTATGACATTCCATTAGCTGCTGTTGTTGTTTTTGTCATTTTTTTGGTAATGCTATCCCTCAATAAGCTTGTGTGAATGTGTGTGAGTGAGTGTGTGTGTTTATGTGTACATGATAATAATTATGGCTAGTTAAACTGCGGATAGCAAAGGAATACACCACAACAATTACTGAGAAGAGAATCTTGCGTGATATGATCTCGTTATAAGTAGGTTTGATTGATTAACGAAAGTCTATAGACATCTGGAATGACTATGCCCAAGCATGGATTTCCACTTTGTTAACATTCCTGGTGTAATGGGGAAAATAGTAGCAAGTGTTATAAGCACGCCGATGGAAATAAATCAAATTCGTGGACGGAGCAAAAAAAAAAAAAGAATAAAAACGGCTGCATGCAAAACATATTTATATTCAAAGCGAACTACCTGATGCCCTTGCTCAGGACGATACAGAATTATACAGTAAAAATTGCTACACAATTCAGATCCCCCTGGATATGTTTTCGAGTCATTTATTGCCATCTGGTAGCTGTGTATTGTCGATATCTGGGACATTCAATCGATATTTTCGATTAATCGATTGCATAGCGTTTAACTTACATACGAGATCTCTAACTCGTCTAATGCCAATTTTCATATTTAATTTCACAATCTTTCCTAATATTGTATTGGCCCCAACCTCTTTTTGCCAACCTGTGTATGTTCAATAATGATATAATTTGACATAACAATCTCATGACGTTTATTAACGGAAGTTATAGATATAGTGATAATAACGACATCCTTTATTTTTTCTCTGATGTGGCAGATAAGAGAAACTTTGCATACGTCTGGTATAAATTGTTTTTTTTTTTTGAATGAAATGGATCAGCGTTTTACAGGGATGTTGATTTATGAGTCTATGACGATTTGAAAGGAATGCAGAAGCATTGCCAAAGTTAAGAGAAAGGACAGATGACCAATATACACAACAATATGTTTTATTTGTTTTTGTTTCAAGTCACGTGTTATCTGAGACAGAAATAGTCCATTTCGAAAGCACACTTGAAACAGTTTTCTAATAATAAAACCGTATACTTGAGAGTATAAAGTTAAGTAGAGCCAGGAAGGAAAGGAGGAGAAAGCATCAAGTGTTCAACGCCCCCAGCACAAGCGATTGATTCGTCTACAGACAATACTCTATTCAGTCCAAAAATTCACTTTTCCCCGCCCTTAGACAGTGGCGCACCCCCTCCCCCCCCCCCCCATGTAAGCCGTGTAAGAGAGAGAGAGAGAACAACCCTAGAGAAGTCATAGTCGAGATTAAAGCTGCATCATTACCATTCTCGCGGAGCTCTCTGTTGAGTTAACAGCCATCTATATATAGGGCCGTGTGGGCCTAGATCTATACTTCGGAAAGAAGGAATTTGGGCTGATTGAACTTGAAGAAAATTTGCATCAAGTCTGAATGATCATCCTTGCGAGATTCAACTTTTGTGAACGAGAATCATGTTACTGATTAATTTCTCTCTTTTTTTGGATCTGATACTTTCTCTGATGACGTCGAAATTTGGCGATCAGTCTCCACAAGTTTGCTGTGTAGTTTGTTTTGAGTATTTTGCGGAGGTTATGTGGTCTAGGTTATTTGAGAAATCCCCACAAAATGCGAGGAGCAGGGTTTGAGACAGCGGGTTACTAGTACTGTAGTCTCACTTGGAATTCACACGTACCGAGTTTGCTTTATTTGAAACAAGTTTGTAATTAAGCAAATTTGCCGTGTGAATGGAAACTGGAATCGCTGATATGCATCTGAAATAACAAACGTATATTCTCAGCTCATCTCCAGTGCCAATGTGTTAGGCTATTTAAACCAAAATAATGTTTTACAATGTCATTGTATACATATGATATGTTCTCTTGCTGGAATGACAACTTCCAATGGCAACATCCAATCAGGAAGCTGGATTCTTGTCATTATACTATGACAATTGCCATTCCAGCAAGAATTGCTATCATATCAACTTTTTTATGAAATATATAGGGCCCAGGTGTATTAACCCTTTCTCTGTCAGTGAGTCATATATTTACACATTTCACATATAAACCTATGGACATGAAATAAATATGGTACAAAGAAGGTTAAACTGCCATGTACACGTATGGAGAACACGTATGATTATACATCTGAAGAATCTCGGAAGGTGGTCCTATAGGCCTACCCCAAACATCTGACGGGGAAAAAAAACAAAAAAAAAAAAAAAAAAACACCAAAAAAACAATCGCACTTGCACGCACTTACAACATGCGACAGAGTAGGGATACCGTACGTGAGCAGCACGTGTAATTACAGCCTCCGCAAGATAACGTGGCAATCGCACGGAGATTGTACGTTGTAAGCACGTACAACTCACTTACCACGTGCACAACTTACAATGCACGTAACCCCTCACGGCCAGGCGTGGCGTGCGGGCCACGTACTTGCACCCTGCGCAACCGTGCGGGTGTCGTGCGTAGACGTACTTCCTCCCTTCCTCCCTGCTCGGCGAGTTGTGACCAGGGCTTATAGCCCTGGTCACAACTCGCCGTGCGTGCTTTTCGTCCGTACGTTCTTGACGGAGGCCACGGCATTCACGTTTTTTCTAAAAACGTGGGGAGGAAGTGACTAGCGCAGGGAGGAAGTACGTCAACGCACGACACTCGCACGGTTGCGCAGGGTGTAAGTACGTGGCCCGCACGCCACGCCTGGCCATGAGAGGTTACGTGCATCGTACGTTGTGCACGTGATAAGTGAGTTGTACGTGCTTGCAACTTACAATCTGCGTGCGAGTACCACGTTCTCTTGCGGAGGCTGTAATTACACGTGCTGCTCACGTACGGTATCCCTACTCTGTCGCATGTTGTAAGTGTGTGCAAGTGCGATGATTCTTTTTTTTCCCGTCAGATGCTAGGGGTAGGCCTAATTATAGGACCATCTTCCGAGGTTCTTCAGATGTATAATCATACGTCTTCTTCATACGTGTAAATGGTAGTTTAACCTTCTGTGTGTCATATTCATTTCATGTCTATAGGTTTTTATATTTTGTTGAAAGAAAATGAGATTGAAATAAATGAACTAAATGAAATATATGAAATGTGTGCATATTTGACTCACTGAGAGAGAAAGAGTTAATAGGCTATAATTATCAGATATAGGTCATAGGTTACATCACGTATAAAATGGCATTGTATTACCTGATGTAGGCTAATAGGCTACTGTCAATATCAGGTATACAATGACATTGTATAACATTATTTTGGTTGAAACATCCTAACACATTGGCACTGGAGGTGAGATGCATATGATTTGCTGTTATGAAGTCTACCATCTTTATACCCAGTTTCAGAGGTTGTGGCATTTCAGCCATGGAGGCATTTTTGAGCTAGATTTATCACTGAGCATAGATTTATCAGCATATTACTAGAACAATGAATGTAGGCCTATGGTTTTGCAGTTTTATCTGAGTCTGATGGCGTCACGTTTGCAAGTAAGGCCCTATATAAGGTAATACTGTCACAGAAATTTCTTCCTTGCTTAATTTCAAAATATAGACATTCTCAATTTCAGAGAATGGTACTGACTTTATCACTGTTCTGCATACACAATGATGGTCAATGCCTTTTAACCACGCTTGTGCAGCTCTTAAATGTAACAATTTTTCAAAACTCCAGAAACCTGGTCACTTCATGTACTGACCACATAGAGCTCAAGATTTCTATATGCTTTGCTTCTCCAAGCAGTTTTTGACGGTGTCTTATGTGCCCTTTATAATGATATAACAATCATTTTTTCTGTGTATGCGATTTTTTCGATCCCATAATCCTTACAGGGCATTTCTGACCGGTAGGTGAAATAGAACAGTATGAATATATAATTGCCAACATCAGGACATCTTGGAGACGAAATGATGATACTCTTCCGTCGGCTCGGCTCGTGTACATTGCAGAAATCACTGCGCACAACTTGCGTTTTAAGTGCGGAGCAGGTGTTTATTCGGCAAGTTCGGTACGGTCTGCGTGCTCTATTGGACAGTTGAACTCAGGGAAGTGTCGAATAAGCACGGGCTGCGCACTTATTACGTGCTCAACACGTACGTGCTACGTGCGCCGTCCGTCGAGCAAGTGACAGTGGGAAAATTTTAAAAGACGCACGGAGTCAGTGCGTTGTACGCACGTTCGCTGTAGAGGGCACGTACGTTGCCCGCACTTAGGGCGAATCCGTAGCCCGAACGCAGCGAAAGTTCCTCGTGTCCTAAAAGTGCTACGGCGTGTCTGCGTGCTCCAAAATCCGTACTGAGGCGGTACTTACTACGTACGGATCCCCAAATTTTGCCCACGTTTTTGCAAGTAGACAGCACGCACTTGCAAGTACGGCGAGTTGTGACCACGGCTATATTCAAAACCGCAGAATTCGCGAAGCTTCTTCCTGCGTGTGAACTGACGGTGATTTGATTGCAATTTAATTTGATTCTAATTTTATTCAATTGCAAACAAGTCTGTTATCAAGTTTGTAATCAAGAAACTTGGTACGTGTAAAAAGGCACCTTGTTACCTGTAGGCTAATGAGCACGCATCAATGATGCCAGTGATGATAACAACGGCAACGCAATTATGATAATAAAGATGATGATAATGATGATGGTCGTCGCGTCATAGTGCTAATAGTAATTTGAAGAATATTGATGTTCGTAATGAAAACGCAATAATAAAAATGAGACAAAAAAACTCTCATGCTCTCTCTGATATTTTACAAGCTAATCTTGTCATTATTACTTGAATTATTATCATTATAATTATCAAGTTCATGATAGTAAGCTTTATCTAAGCCCTACACTAATAATGAAAGAGACCTTGCAGGCTTAGATTTTCATGATGCATGGCTAAAAAAAATGATCACAAAATAAAACAAGCAAAAACAAAAGTTTTAGTTATTGATGTATTTGATGTTGATGTTTGTTTGTTTGTTTGTTTTTATCAATATTAGGGCTGTTAGACTTCACTGACCGACTGGCTTATTACGGAAGATAAACAGAGATGATTAGGGTCTGCTTGATGCATTCATTGGATTGTTACTACAGCAACGCAAAAATTATGAGAAAGTAATTACCATAATTACGATGATCTGTGTATCTTCTGGTGACATTACGTACTTGTAGATCTAATGATATTGCTCAAAGAATTCAATGTGCAAATTATCTCGTAATGGGGCAATATGTGAGGTCTGACCTATATCATCCATAGGGCGTATGGCTGAGGCGTGTGACTTTAAATTGACTTCATCTCATTTACTTCATATAAAATGTTCATGTTGCGTGTATTTTTGTTTCTTTTGGAATAAACAATAATGAAAACAGTGATCGGAATAACAACATAGTTCAAATTGTGTTTGCTTGTTGTTTCCTTTCGTATTTCATTCCATAGAGGGATAGCTCAATTATAATCATATCATTTGAAAAATAAAATCAAAAAAATAAAAACATTGAGAAATGACCAAAAATTGCAATTGCAAAATGGTCTTATTTACCTATAATAGGGTAGCTAACTTAATCTCAGCATTGCTCTTTCAGAGTGCCCTACCAATGTACCCTAGCATTGTCAGGTACGTATTTCTACACCGGGTTGGGGGGGGGGGGGTAATGTTCGTTTTTCAGAGGATTTATTAATCCGAATATCATTATTAGGTTCGTTAGTTACAAAGACGCAAATTTCGTATACAGATGTGCGTATTCAAAATCCGACAAGGAATTAAGCTTCGTCAATTCGAAGAGTTTAAAGGAAAAAGATTTTATTGACGTATACATACAACCTATTATTATAGCATTGTATAATCATCATAACCTATAATAACGAACCTTTGGAAAAACGAATTGTAACTTAATGGGACTTATTGTCAAAAAAATAAACAAAAGCTAAAATAAACTAACAAAAAAAAAAAAAAAACCTAGTCCAAAGACGTGAGTCATTGGCAAGACTCGAACTCCGGCCCACTGTTTTATTTTGTTTTTTTTTTTTCTTTGTTTGTTTGTTTTTCTCGGGGGGGGGGGGGCATTTTTTTTTCTCCCAATATACTACAGTGTCTCAACAGAAATCGTTTTTATTAGAGGTTTTCCTCGTCAGACGATGGAAACGAATGGGTTGATGACATAAAAGAGAAAGATATATAATGACAGCTGCATGTAAAAAAGTAATAACAATCTATTACAGATTATCAAGTAAAAAGACATGGAGACGCCATGAGTATAGCTTATAAGTATAGCTCATTTCAAGTTTCAAGTTTCAAGTTTATTTAACCAATTCATTAAACATTTGACATTTTACAAAAGGATACAGCATTAAGAATAATGAATGGTTTGGGACCCCAAAAGAAGCAGAGCTTGTAAAAAAGGGGTCCCGGATAAACATATAAAACAAAGCAAAACATACTAAAGTTTTAAACATATTAACAAAAAGTATAATAATAACATATTTACATAGGACAAATGCAACACAAGCACACACACACACACACGCGCACACACACACATTCAATCACACAAACACGTGTCACAAAAACTCTCATGCACATACATATAATTTACATGAAATTGCAGAAAGATACTTTCTATTTTACTATACTTTTAAATTCAGCTTCCCTGATCATTCTTGTTTTACAAATTTCCCTCAAGATAAATGCGACATGTACGTTTAAAGTTGGATAGTGATGAGGCTGACCTAATTCTCAATGGCAAATTATTCCATTCTCTAATACAAACATATACAAATGAATTTTGGGCAGTTTGAGTTCTTGCAAATGGTTGATGAATGAGATTACTTTTACGCGTATTATAAGCATGAACGGTAGAATTTAACACAAACGCATCCTTCATGAAAGATTTCGGATCACCTTGTGCTTAAACATAAAAATCAAGCAACTCAAGATAACTAATTTTTCAAATGGCAAAATATGAAGTTGAATAAACAATGGCAAACTTGGACTTCTAAAGTTTGAATTTGTAATATACCTTACAGCTTTTTTCTGAAGAACAATCAACTTATCTATATGAGTCTTATAAGTATTTCCCCAAGCTACATTACAGTACATTAAATGAGGCATAACTATGGCATTATACAGAGTAATTAAGGTTTCTTTTGGTAAACAGAGACGTAACTTGGATATGATACCAACACTACGAGAAACTTTAGTACAGACGTAACTGACGTGGTCTTTCCACGATAAATATTCATCGACTATAACGCCTAGGAATCGTACATTTTGGCTTCGATCAATCTGGTTACCGCCTATAACAAGTGGAACAATGTCATTTTGGATTCTTTTCCCTCTTAATCTAAATACAACATATTGAGATTTGCTAGTATTCAATAATAGTTTATTACAACAAAACCATTCAAATATATTACCAATTTCATCATTTACAGAGTTTATTAAGGGTAACAAATAGTTGTGGTGGGCAAGTAAGCAAGTGTCATCTGCAAAAAGCGAATAAGCAAACAAGCTAGATGAATTGATAATGTCATTAATATAAATAAGGAACAATAAAGGGCCTAGGACTGAGCCCTGTGGAACACCACATGTTACTTGCCTCGACTGTGATTTAACTCCATTTACCGTTACACATTGCTGTCTATTTTGCAAGTAATCTTTAAACCAAGCTAGAGCTACCCCACGAATACCATAATGCTCAAGCTTACACAGGAGTATCGAATGGTCAATAGTATCAAAAGCCTTCGACAAATCTAAAAATATACCAATACAATACCTGCCACTATCAATAGCATTAACGACAGTATTCACTAAATTCAAGACACCCATGCTCGTGGAACATTTTTTCCGAAAACCAAATTGCTGTGGAATCAAAACACTATATGACTGAAGATAACCATCCAATCTTTTATACACAATTTTTTCAAGGATCTTTGAGAAAATGGGCAACAAAGCAATTGGTCTATAATTTTCTATACATTTGCTATCATTCTTTTTAAATACAGGGATTACATTTGCTAATTTCAATTTTTGTGGAACAATTCCTTGTGAAAGAGACTTGTTGAAAATATCACACAAGGGATCAGCAATATACTGTATACAACTCTTTACAACCATTGGAGATACATCATCTGACCCACATGATTTTGATGGGTTTAGGGCAGTAGCAAATTTTATAATTTCATGAACAGATGTTGGAGTAAAATACAATGATGAGGAGTGACTTTGCACAGATAAATATTCTAGAAATGAACTTTTGGCAGCGGGTATATCATTGGTTATCTTTGAGGGCAAATCAATAAAATATTTATTAAAATATTCAGCTTTATGTAAATCTGACTGAAGTGTAATGCCATAATGGTACATTTCACTCGGAATTAATGGTTTCTTCCCTCTCCCTAATAATTCATTTATGTGATACCATGTCTTCTTAATATCATATTGAGTAGACCGAAAAACATTATCATAATACCTCTTTTTGCTCTGTCGGACAGCAGAAGTCAACAAATTTTTATATACCACATACTTTTTAAAGTTTGCATCACTTCGATCTTTAATAAACCTAGAGTACAACTTATGCTTCTGATTAATAGATTTCAGGAGGCCTGGGGTAATCCATGGTTTTCTACATTTTTTCTTTGACTTCTTCTCAACTAAAGATCATTTTTGTCTCCAAACTTGTGAAAGACAAACTAAGGACATGGACACTAAATTTAATGTGCCCACGCGTTTTGTCGCTCCAAATTTTGTTGACAAGAAACGCATATAGTATCAGTTGTCATATACAGGAAAGCATATTCGATAGTTACTTAACCTATGACAAACAGAAGAAAGGAATGTATATTTGATAGTTACTTAACCCATGACAAAAAAAAAAAGAGAAGAAGAAGAAGAAGAAAAAAAAGCGGCATCCCCTCAGGGGGAAAAGAGATCTTAAAAGTCACCGAGACTGAAATGAACATTTGAATCAAGAGGTGGACCCTGCATGGTGTTACGGTTTTTCTTTCAAGACAATTATTATCACGATATCGTCTTGTAATCAAATACACAGTCAAGGTCTAAGATGTGACAAACTGATAACGTTATAGCCTCGTTGAGTGCCTGCGTTTGCCTCGGCGCATTGGTTGTTGTTGTTGGTTTTTTTTTCCTCTCTCTCTCTCTCTTTCCTTTCTCTATTTCTTTCTTTCTGTATCTTTTCTTGTTGTATGTTGTCAATCAGGTCGCTTTACGCTGGGGGACCGAAATGCCCAAAATGCTACTGAGTGAATAGCTTACTAATGGATTCTCCTTTTCACGTTCCCGATTTCTCTTGAGGCCGACTGCAAAGCGATCCCTCTTTTCCTGTCGAATCAAAATTTGCCTTTCATATCTCTCGATCAATGGCTCACTCACTCCGACTTCCGGGCAATCTCTATTAGTCTCTGTTTCCATTAAAACTTTTATTCTCATTTCTGTCACTTTAAAAAAAAATAGTCAAGCACACCCACATTCGTACAGTCACTCTCTCCTCCTCACGTTGCACATTGCATTATATAAAATTTTTTTTTGTATTTTCTCACTTAAATTCCTTTAATGTCAATGTCAAACAATCACCGCTCTCGTTTTTCCCCCGCTCTCCCTCTCTCTTTTTATATCTTTCTGTCACCCGCTTTACCCCTCTTTCTTTTCATTTCTCCTCATTCATCCCCTCACGAACGATAGGTTCGACTGGTAATCCATACTGGTTTGCCTAAACCCTTTTCTTTTCAAGTGGTATTCTTGAACCGCATACAGTAAGGTAATATCGTTCAAATATAAACCGAATGAAATGAGAATATTTTTGATGGGTTTTTTGTGTTTTGTGTTTCTTTTTACACTCGTCAGCGGTTTCTCTGCATTTAATGTTTTCCCGATAGACTTTCTGCCAGCCATGGAAGCTTTGTAACTTTTTTTTTCTCAGAAATGCGCGTCCAGATGATTATGTCCTCGTGCATTAACTTACATGACAGGCTTAAGCTGGCATGATGAAATGCAATATACAAAACCGTCAATTATTTAATATGAACGAATACATACGTCTATGCAACAGCGCGTGCAGCTGCAACAGTATCAAATTATGCACAAACCATTGATATCTAAATGCAATAAAGGAGAAAAATGAAAGCACGAACATTTCTTTTGACTCTATTTCCACTGAAAGAGAAAGAGAGAAAAGAGGAGACAATAGGGACGCGTACGACAGAAATAGTTACGCCTAGTATTTCTCCGGGCTGCCTTTTTTTTAAGGACTTATTGTCAATCGTCATATCACGCCCATCGTCATTGATCATAATGCATTACTCATCAATCGATAGTACCGACAAAACATGTCTTCCCCTTGATTTAAACATAAATTAATGTACACCTGTTTTTTATAGACCTTCCGAGATTACCACGACAACATCACGAAGTCCGTATAAGATCAATAAAGATAAAAGCGGAAACTTCAACGCCGACGATGATGCCTACTCAGTCGCTTTATTTTTGCATCTTGCTTTATTTTGTTTGCCCCAATATCTTCGCGTCATTTTAATTTCAATTTTTCAATTTCAATTTTATTTTCGTATTTCTCGATGGAAAATACATGATATATAACAAAATAATATTTTGTTATATATCATGTATTTTCCATCGAGAAATATAATAATACAGAATGTCCAGCTTGGATGTATACATAAAGAAATAGGAATACAAACATAGCGGTCGATGTGTCATTTTCAAGCAAAGTAAAGGATGTAAAGAGAAATACGATGGAACCTACTAAAAAGCAAAGCTTGTTGAGTGTAGGTCCCAAGTATACGGCTCTCTTTATTCCATGGTCCATGGTCCCTGAATGACACAGCCCATGAATTTGACACTAGGCAAAGAAGGCCCATGACTCCAAAAGTAGGCAAACAATGTTTATGAGTCCGACACTAGGCAAATAAAGGCCCATGAGTCCAACACTATATGAACGGCCCACGTGTCCAACTCTAAGCAAGAAGGCCTACAAGATTGACACTGTGTACATTAAGCCCTGTGATGTAACGAGTGCCGGACTTGTGGGCTGTATGCCTACTTTCTTCTTCCGATTTTGTTCTGTGATTCATAACTCTATGCGTGCTTTGTGTGTCGATAAGCACAGAAAAGTCAATTTCGTTGTATACTGACTGCTTCCGGGTCAGTTCTGAAGAGTTATGTGTGCTTTGTGTGTAAGCACAGCTTTCGTTGTATAACTGCTTGACTGAATTGCTAATGTTTCCACTTGCTCCACAATACCTAAGATGAGTCCCAGCAATATTATGAAACATGTTGCCATGCTCTATAAAAATAGCTTTTTATCTTTTATGCCCATCTGTTCATTCAAATCTCTAACATGATATCAGAGTGCCATGTGCAAGGTTATTAAAACTTCAATAGCACCTAGTTCGCGGGCGAGAACGAAAAAAAAAGAAAGCAAAAATCAATTGAGGCAACACAGTCGTGGTAATGAAATCATGAGCTCCCTCACGTAAACATGGTTTCTATATTTCGACACAGATATTACGGATAGCATCTGTTCCCAGGAACTGAAGTGAACAGCCGAAATCAGATACATGTGCCCATTTTAGGTTGTTGGTTTTCGAGCCTCTTAGATAATATGGCAATCGAGTGTATTTTTTTCACTGTGAGTGCCCAGTATGTATGCCGGTATTTCGCTTTCTATACTTGAATGGTTAAAAAAAAAAAGACACAACACACACAGAAGATTGACGTCTTCAACTTAAGGTAAAGCTTTAAAAAAAGTTGTACTAAAGATAGTAAGAATGGGAGGGACACTGAGAAAAAGGCAGAACAGACAAACAGACAACAAACAAAGTGAAAAAACAACAACAACGCAAATGGAAAAAGAGGAGCAAGTTTGCAAACGCATCTGAGCTTTCATTTGGGTGTATCATGGTATGTTTACTTTAATTAATCATCAGTTATTCAGTGTTTGAGTGACAGTCATGTTCAAAAATCCATAGGCATACCTAGTCGGGTAGGACCTATGCATGCCCGAATAATTATGTATGTCCATTTTATACATACCATGGCTATTGCTCAAAATGATACTAAATAATCGATGTTTACGTCGATGAAAGGCAATTAAGATTTGTCAATCAGTTCCAATGACAAACCACTCAACAATCATTATTCTGAATAGAAAGGCATATTTTCTTATCTAGTTTTCTCATTTTCTTTAAAATAGTTCAGTAATGTCATAAATGTGCCAGTTCACAAGTGTAGTGCAGATTTACACTAAAAGTGACAAAAAGTGATAAATATGTCTACTTTAAGATGAAGGCAATCGTGGCTACAGGTAGGTAAGGGTATGCGATAGTAAAGACCTGGTTCAAGACACGAAATTGGCGCGGGCATACCTTTCAAAGGCAAGCACAAATCATAAAACTGTTTATCTTGCGTTAGGTTGTATACGTCGAATTCACGTGCACGTCCGCCCTAGATATATTATTACCCACCGAGGAAAAACCAAATGTTTCTTTCTGCATCGAGAAACTCCACACATAAATCAAGTAACTGTAGCTATAATTGATGAAACGCAGGCGATCATTCCAACGAAGGCAATAGCCATGATTTTTTTTTTCTCTCTCTCCCTCTTTGTTACGTTTAATTTTGAGTTTTTAGGATTTTTTTTCTCCCATAACGTGCATGGCCACTCGACTTTCAAACTTGATGCGAGTGATCTGGTTTCGTAATACTCCCCCGAATTGCAACGCTGAAAAGGGTAAATTAAATCATAGAATAATTATGGAGAAAAGCCCGTCTCGTCACTATCAATCATTGCTTCGGCTCTTGTAAAACATAAAAGTTTAAATGCTCAATGCAATTTGTTCTTGTGCTTGGCATATCTGTTTGCTGGAGAAAAAAAATAATCGTATTAATCAAGCGTTCCCATGGTAACAATGTGGTAAAGAAGGAGCGGGTGACTATTGTGTACCCTGCCAACAACTTGCCTCCAAGTTAGTCTCGAAGTCACTTTCTTTTATTAACATAACCGTCCAGTTCGGTGAATATAATTATCTATTTTATCAAAACACGCACACACATTCACATAAACATAATTATACACGTAGGTTGCTTAACCAATAATGTTTAATAAAAGGTGTAGCTATTATAGGAAACTCAAATTGGAAGAAAGTAAAAAGGAACAAAAGAAGAAAAGAAAAAAAACAAGTATGTATATTACGGCTGAGAATGAGTGACACTGGGGCCGACTGTACGTCATAAAATGGAAAACAAAATTGAAAAGCTCTGAGCTCGTTTGTCAAACATACAGGGATAGAGAGAAGATTCATGGCGGAATTACCCATCACATATATCAACTTGTCTAAAAGGTATGGAGCCTGATGCACATAGGACAAGACAGGCAAAGGGTAATTGGCCTCAGGGGATTGAGGGAGGGGCAACATGCAGAACGGAACAAACGGGAAATGGTTCCTCAAAATCCAAGACGTTTGGTACAGCATACTCGATGAACCTAATGTTTCTCCCATTACTATAATACTTTCCTACATGTTAAAGATGTCATAATTTCCTGGAACTTTTTTTTTCAGTATAGAAAATGAAAGAGCCAATATTGCGAATTGGAAAATTGGCATACTAGTATTCGACTGAGAGGTAATTGTCATCCTCATACCATATCTAGCCTCATTCTTTACAGACGAATTTGTGAGTTACATTTTGAGTGACACAAGAACTTTGATGATCCCCCGTGGTTTTGTTTTGTGCTATTCTTTTGATTTCCGTTATGTTGCAGGAAATTGTATAGAGGAAATATTCATGGCGTGTAGTAGAATAGAAGTAGAAAGAAAGGAGGAGTGTAGTTGAGAACAGAGAATAATCAAAAAATTAAATCAAATGAAATATTGCTTTCTGTTTTTATTGGGGGCATAATTTAAAGCAGTTACTTTAATGTCGTACTTTATTTCAATTTATATAACTATGATTTTCCAATAAAAAAAAAGGAGATAACAAATCTCATCCCTATAAACAGTACAACTGCATTGCAATTGCATCGCAATTGCATTCCGTTGTTTAACTCTCGTCTACTTTTGAGATGACCATGAGATAGGGAGTATAGTGTGGGAGGGTGTTCTCTTGTCGCCAACGAGATCTACGCTGATCATTTCACTTCGCTGCTTCCGTGCTTTAATGACAGGCCACCGAGTATGCAGACTAGCAACATAATCCTTAAGTACAACGAGAAACGCATAAACACACATAGTGATGTGGGGGTATATTCGAGTAGCAACTGTTGTGTAATATATCCTGAAATTATTATGAAGGTGTATCACATTCCATTCACCTCATTCCTCATTTCCTAGATATACTAAGACATCGGGGATAGCTGCAGATATGCAGTGACTAAACTAACGTACCATTTTATATTGATTTTGTTAACAAGTTCAAGCAAGAAAGATTCATGCGCAAAAACGAACGTCAAATTCATTTGTCAACGCACATACAATCGTCAAGGTTGATTGTTTTGTGAAATTTATGATATTGATGAGTTTTCTAGAAAACGAAAGAGAAAACACATACACAAACACAAACACACACACACACACATACACACACACACATACATCCACAAGATCCAGAGACAAGATCCGTAATATCAATTACTGTATTCTCAAAAAAAAAAAAAAATGTTTGTAAACTGATCGACTTGATTATATCGTATGGTGTTTTTCTTCATTCCACAATGTCAGTTATCACAGTCTCCCACTAACTTATCAAATATTGT
This sequence comes from Diadema antillarum, assembly GCF_040938485.1. Lineage (NCBI taxonomy): Eukaryota > Metazoa > Echinodermata > Echinoidea > Diadematoida > Diadematidae > Diadema > Diadema antillarum. The sequence continues at coordinate 118,317 of NW_027272324.1, read as the reverse complement.
TTGCTCATTTTTATTCATCTATTTGTAGTTATGAGAGGTGACTCTTTTCCCTTTATCAGTGTTTTTTTCTCAGTTTTTTTTTTATGATTATTTTTGGCTTTTACTTTGCATTCTCTACCTTGAATGATATCTATGTTGTATTTTTGTTACTTTTTTTTCACGGCCTTGCTGAAACACAGCTTAAAGCCTTTTTTACCATGGTGAATTAAACAAAATCAACTCAGCTTAACTTAGCTATTAGATGGTAACCATTTTTCATCATTTCCATGTTCCATAGCTTTTCAATTCTTCCATCGAACTCCATACGAATATCCACTCGTTTGTTTGTTTTTCATGAAATCATGGTAATATCAAATATACGTCAATCGGCAATATTTTTCGTTCATTGTGATGTTGTAAAATATCTGGCAAAAGTCATTCTGGGATAATGTGTGCAGTGTGATAGCTGAATTATCAACCAAAATTATGATGTTGATATTATGAAGTTGAAATCTGTTTTGTATTGTGAATATGAAGGTGTCATCGACTCACGTACATATAATATTCATGATTAAATTGCAATCAAAGTTTCGGTGGCAATCCTGACACGAAACTTTAATTTTGCTTGTCTGATCTTACTCAACTATAGTCAATGTCAACATAGTGTGAGACTGTGCTTGATATTTGATGTGACAATATTGCATCTCTTGTATCGAATTTATAATCATAGATGGGCCCTGAAGTGTTGTATAATTGAAAGATCGAAATATGCTCGCATTGACTGAATAGCGTTAACATCGTTATGATCGTCCACGCATTACGGTTGAACACTTCTATT